>NW_024070206.1:1676428-1903580 GCF_014754425.2 Oryx dammah | reverse complement strand
ACCTAGATAGTATATTCAAAAGCAGAGACATTACTTTGCCAACTAAGATCTGTCTAGTCAAGGCTATGGTTTTTCCAGTAGTCATGTATGGATGTGAGAGTTGGACTGTGAAGAAGGCTGAGCGCCGAAGAATTGATGCTTTTGAACTGTGGTGTTGGAGAAGACTCTTGAGAGTCCCTTGGACTGCAAGGAGATCCAACCAGTCCATTCTGAAGGAGATCAGCCCTGGGATTTCTTTGGAAGGAATGATGCTGAAGCTGAAGCTCCAGTACTTTGGCCACCTCATGCAAAGAGCTGACTCATTGGAAAAGACTCTGATGCTGGGAGGGATTGGGGGCAGGAGGAGAAGGGGACGACAGAGGATGAGATGGCTGGATGGTATCACCGACTCAATGGACATGAGTTTGAGTGAACTCCGGGAGTTGGTGATGGACAGGGAGGCCTGGCGTGCTGCGATTCATGGGGTCGCAGAGAGTCGGACACGACTGAGCGACTGAACTGAACTGAACTGAACTGAACTGATGGACTTCAGGGAGGTAAGTAAGGTTATAGAAGGTTGAAGAGGTGGGGCTGTAGTCCTATAGGACTGGAGTCTCCATAAGAAGAGACTCTGGAGATCTCTCTTCTTGCCCCCCACCCCCGCCACCGCAGGTGCAAACACAGAGGAAAGGCCGTGTGAGCACAGTGAGGAGGTAGCCATCTGCAAGACAGGAAGAGAAGTCTCACGGGAAACGAACCCTGAGGGCACCTTTATGTTAGACTTGTAGCCTCCAGAACTAGGAAATGCTACATTTCTACTGTTTCAGCGGCCCAGTCTGCGTAGTTTGTTATAGAAGCCCAAATGCACTAAGACCGCCCGATGCTTACTACATCCGCATGCTATAGGAATTAAGGGAGAGGTCAAGGGAGGCATGCTGAAGTGGGATCTGAAGCCTGGCTGTGGAGGGGAGATGGCTGCAGGCAGCGACAAACGCTGGCTTGGCTCCCCTCCACCGCCGAGGCTCCAGCATCATCATGGTCTGCTTCCCAGTTCACGGCCAGGGTCTGCTCCCCGTGTCCTCACCCAGTGAGAGGGCCAGGGACTATTCTGGAGCCTCTTTAATAAAGGCACTAGTGCCATACATGATGACTCCAGTCTCGTGACTTAAGCACCTCCCAAAGGCCCCCACCTCCTCGCGCCAACATCTTTGAAGGTCAGAATATTAACAGACACATTTTGAGAAGATGCAAAGCCTTTCCACTGGCTTCACGATTCCACATAGAATCCTTGCAGACTGAGGCAAGGGAGTCCACGGAGACCCAGACACATGCGCTTCGGCAGACGACTGTATTGCCCTGAGTTGGGCACAGACGGCGCTTCTGGGTGATGAGAACTGTGAGGAGCCAGAGGCAGAGGATAAAAGGGGTAACTCCCAGATAAGACCAGCTCATCTCCAGATCTAGTCCGCCTCCTCCAGGAACCTCACTTTCCAGGACGGTGTGGAGTTCATTTTAATAGCACTCAGTGTATTCATCTGGGCCTCTTTTTTATATCCCATTCCTTCCTAAGGTTTGTAACATCTCTTCCTTTGGATTAAATTTTACTTTATTTCATAAAAAAAGTTTATATCACCAGTATAAAATACCAGGCTGGAGGCAAGGGCCCGTACAAGCTGAGTACTTGCAGCTCTAGAAAGACGGTGACAGGAGCAACTAGAATCTTAAATGAGAGTCAAGTGCCTCACCCAGGACCCCTCTTAGTGGGGAGTGAAAGTCGCTCAGTCGTGTCCAACTCTTTGCGATCCCGTGGACTCTACAGTCCATGGAATTCTCCAGGCCAGAATCCTGGAGTGGGGAGCCTTTCCCTCCTCCAGGAGATCTGCCCAACCCAGGGACCGAACCCAGGTCTCCCACATTGCAGGTGGATTCTTTACCAGCTGAGCCACCTGAAACCCTCTTGGGGGTAATCACACCCAAGTCACACGACCGTGTGTGCCTCGCTCTCTCTTGTTTAATATTTACCTTATTCACTCCCTGGGCTGCGTCAGGTCTCAGCTGTGGGTGCGGGATCTTGTCGCATCCGGGGGGCTCTCCTGCTGCCTCGCACAGACTCTGCTGTGCTCTGCGGGCTCGGTCAGTGTGGCACGTGGGCTCTGAGGCCCGTGGCTGCAGTACCGTCAGCACTTGGGCTTAACCGCTCCACAGCACACAGGATCTTTGTTGTCTGACCAGGGATCAAACCCACGTCCCCTCCATCGCAAGGCAGATTCTTCACCGCTGGACTACCAGGGAAGTCCCGCCTCAATCACCCTCTCCTTTGACCTTGGACATGGGTAGCTTTTGTTGGTGGGTTCCAGCATCCTCCTGTCGATGGCTGTTCAACAGCTAGTTGCAACTTTGGTGCTCTCAGAGGAGAAGATGAGTGTACATCCTTGTGGAACTAATCCTCTCACCTCCCCATCTTCTTAACCTTAAGATAAGCACATTAGCTCTTGGCCTAGAAGAGATTTTATAAGGCTTGGGTTAATGTTTTCATATGTTTTTCTTTTTTTTTTCCCTTAATCATCCCACCCTTTCCCTCTCCCACAGAGTCCAAAAGCCTGTTCTATACATCTGTGTCTCTTTCGCTGTCTCACATACAGGGTTATCGTTACCATCTTTCTAAATTCCATATATATGCATTAGTATACTGTATTGGTGTTTTTCTTTCTGGCTTACTTCACTCTGTATATTAGGCTCCAGTTTCATCCACCTCATTAGAACTAATTCAAATGTATTCTTTTTAATGGCTGAGTAATACTCCATTGTGTATATGTACCACAGCTTTCTTATCCATTCATCTGCTGATGGACATCTAGGTTGTTTCCATGTCCTGGCTATTATAAACAGTGCTGCGATGAACATTGGGGTACATGTGTCTCTTTCAGTTCTGGTTTCCTCAGTGTGTATGCCCAGCAGTGGGATTGTTGGGTCATAAGGCAGTTCTATTTCCAGTTTTTTAAGGGATCTCCACACTGTTCTCCATAGTGGCTGTACTAGTTTGCATTCCCACCAACAGTGTAAGAGGGTTCCCTTTTCTCCACACCCTCTCCAGCATTTATTGCTTGTAGACTATGTTTTTCAGGGCCTGCCTTTTCATAGCCATTGTTAACTGACAGAAAATATTACCTTGAAGGACCTACGTGTTTTACATTGAATTTTGAGCTTCTGAAGTGAAAGGTGGTGAACTGATGTTGAAATACCGCCTAAGATACTCTCAAGAATTTCCATTCCCGGTCTGCAAGAGACGTGGAGTACAGAACCTCCAGCTGGTTTATTCTGTCTCCTCTCACCCCCCTCCTTGGAGACAGGTTGCCAAACAGCCTGTGCAGAAGCCAGGTTGCCACGTGATGCTGTTGCTGCGATGGCCATGTCCTTAATTGCTATTGCCTATTATTCAAAACCACTAATTGAGTCATGGTCCCTCTGCAAATGTGACTTAACTTGCTGTTTTACTGCTTGCTGAGGAACTGCAAATAAAAAATAATGGCAGTTGTAATTAACTCAGAACCAGCTGGATAACCTGTCTTTCCATCCGTGACGGGTAAAAGTTCAATTAAAAAGTAAAGTTATTAACAGAGTAAGGTTTGGGCACACATCTGTCATATAGAGTGTGACAGGACACAAAAATTGCCCCATGCCACAGAGAGGGACTCACTAGGGCCCTGTGGTAACTTTATTTTCTGGCGTTCAAAAATAAATAGCTCCATATATAAAGCAATTAAATTACTCCATATATAGAGTCATATGACAAGTCACCTGTTTAAAATGTCTAAATAGAACTGTGTATCTTAGAGTCATAAAAGGGATCATGGCAGTGAACTGCAAAACTGCAAGGAAAAGGAGAGCCATGAAGCAATGCCAAGAAGCGTGTAAGGGACTTACAGAAATGTGCGCAAGCCACCCGAAGGCTAGTGATTAGAAACCTCCATGTGCGCAAACCATCCGAAGGCTAGTGATTAGAAACCTCCAATAGAATGCTTGACAAGGGACTTCCCTGGCTGCCCAGGGCTGAAGAATCCACCCTGCAATGCAGGCGACAGGGGTTTGACTTCCGGTCTGAGAACTAAGGCCCCGCATGCTGCGGGACCACCAGGCCTGCCAGCTGCAAAGAAAGACCACGCGTGATGTGGCGGAGATCCTTAGTGCCACAACTAAGACCCCATGCAGCCAAATATATAAACATTTTAGAAAATAAGCTCTGTATTTTTGAAAAAAGATATTTGACAACATGAAATACTGCTCATATCTACTAGTTAGCTGTCATCCAAAAGCAGAACAATAACAAGTATCGACAAGGACATGGAAATTAGAAAACCTCAAACTGGCCACAGGACTGGAAAAGGTCAGTTTTCATTCCAACCCCAAAGAAAGGCAATGTCAAAAGAATGCTCAAACTACCGCACAATTGCACTCATCTCACACGCTAGCAAAGTAATGCTGAAAATTCTCCAAGCCAGGCTTCAACAGAATGTGAACTGTGAATTTCCAGATGTTCAAGCTGGTTTTAGAGAAGGTAGAGGAACCAGAGATCAAATTGCCAACATCCGCTGGATCATGGAAAAAGCAAGAGAGTTCCAGAAAAACATCTATTTCTGCTTTATTGACTATGCCAAAGCCTTTGATTGTGTGGATCACAACAAACTGTGGAAAATTCTGAAAGAGATGGGAATACCAGACCACCTGACTTGCCTCCTGAGAAATCTGTATGCAGGTCAGGAAGCAACAGTTAGAACTGGACATGGAACAACAGACTGGTTCCAAATAGGAAAAGGAGTACGTCAAGGCTGTATATAGTCACCCTGCTTATTTAACTTATATGCAGAGTACATCATGAGAAACGCTGGGCTGGAAGAAGCACAAGGTGGAATCAAGATTGCTGAGAGAGATATCAATAACCTCAGATATGCAGATGACACCACCCTTATGGCAGAAAGCAAAGAAGAACTGAAGAGCCTCTTGATGAAAGTGAAAGAGGAGATTGAAAAAGTTGGCTTAAAGCTCAACAACCAGAAAATGAAGATCATGGCATCTGGTCCCATCACTTAATGGCAGATAGATGGAGAAACAATGGAAACTTTATTTTTTTGGGCTCCAAAATCACTGCAGATGGTGACTGCAGCCATGAAATTAAAACACACTTACTCCTTGGAAGAAAAGTTATGAGCAACCTAGAAAGCATATTAAAATGCAGAGTCATTATTTTGCCAACAAAGGGCTGTCTAGTCAAAGCTATGGTTTTTCCAGTAGTCATGCATGAATTTTAGAGCTGGACCGTAAAGAAAGCTGAGTGCCGAAGAATTGATGATTTTGAACTGTGGTGTTGGAGAAGACTCTTGAGAGTCCCTTGGACTACAAGGAGATCCAACCAGTCCATCCTAAAGGAAATCAGTCCTGAATATTCATTGGAAGGACTGATGCTGAAGCTGAGACTCTAATACTTTGGCCACCTGATGAAGAACTGACTCATTTGAAAAGACCCTGATGTTGGGAAAGATTGAAGGCAGGAGGAGAAGGGGACGACAGAGGATGAGACGGTTGGATGGCATTACTAACTCAATGGACATTAGTCTGTGTAAACTCTGGGAGCTGGTGATGGACAGGGAGGCCTGGCATGCTGCAGTTCATGGAGTCAAAAAGAATTGGACATGACTGAGCAACTGAACTGAACTGAACTGCTAGTAGAAAAGTAAAATTGAATAGCCATTTGGAAAAACAGTCTGGTGGTTCCTGAGAAGTTAAACATACAGTATCCAAATTATATAGTTTCCACTTCTAGGTATTACTCAATAGAATTAAACCAGGTCCACAAACAAACTTGTACATGAATGTTCACAGCAGCATTACTCATAACAGCCAAACAGTGAAAACACCCTGAAAGCCCACTGATGGGATAAACGCAAGGCCGTAGATCCGTGCGATGGAATATTCTACAACTACAGAAAAGAATGGCGCTCTGGCATGTGCTATGACGTGCGTGAATCTTCTAAACGCTACGCAAAGGGAAAGCAACCAGACGCAAAAGGTCACACGTATGACTCCATTTAGATGGAAGGGTGAAAGGAAGCCAGCCTGCAGAGAGAGAAAGTGGACTAGCGGGCTTCAGGGCTGGGAAAGGGGGATGCGGAGAGGAGTGACCTTTTCCATTGGCGAGGCCCACAAGTAATATTTATAAAAGATAAGCTAACAAAGGAAAACGTTAAATGCGTGTGTATATACAGGAGTTTCACAAAGAAATGACACTCAAGGAGACAAGCAGATGATTTGGCTTGTGTACTGTGTCAGGCGAAACAAAAGATAAATTTATGTTTAGCCAGCTAAGACTCATTGGAAAAGACCCTGATGCTGGGAAAAATTGAGAGCAGGAGGAGAAGCAGACGACAGAGGACGAGATGGTTGGGTGGCATCACAGACTCAGTGTTCATGGGTTTGGGTGGACTCCGGGAGTTGGTGATGGACAGGGAGGCCTGGCGTGCTGCGATTCATGGGGTCGCAGAGAGTCGGACACGACTGAGCGGCTGAACTGAACTGAAGGGTGGGCAGTAGGGAGCCCTTCTCCTGTTGTCAGTTGTCTTTAGCTCAAAATAATCTTTATGCCAAACATCACTGTCACTGATCGGCCAATTCTTCTGTCAATCAAACGGCCCCTACCATAGTGACTCTCTTCAGTGTAGACGGCTACTGTCTTCAGGGAGTGGTGGATGCTTGGAGAGCAAGCAACTGGGATAATAAAGCCAAAGCTCAGGGTGAAAACAGAAGAACCAAGAGGGGATTGGTCCTTGATGTTGAAGGGGTTCAGAACAAGCCCCCCTCCAAATATGTCACTTCTGCATGACGATTATTTTTTAATTTTTACTTATTTTTTAAAAAGTTTTAATTGAATTTGTTTCAACATATGTTTCTGTTTTGTGTTGATTTTCCTTTTTTTTTTTTTTTGGTTTTTTGGGCAGAAGGCAAGTGGGAGCCTAGCTTCCCAACCAGGGACTGAAATTGCACCCCCTACATTAGAAGGTAAAGTCTAAACCACTGGACCACAAGGGTAATCTCAACAGTACTCATTTAAGCATTAACAATTCAAGCTGGACAAGGCAGACACAGTCCTGTCCTGTGTGTACATCAGAGCTAAAGACGAAGACCTATAGTAGCTCACTGTCCAGAAACGCGATCAAGATGTCCTCTCGTAGGGAAATCCTCAGTTAGCAGAGTGCATGGCTTCCGCATGCCAGCCAGGCCGCCCCGTTAGAAACGCTGCTCCCGCTGGCGTGCTCCTTGGCCAGCACCATGCAGTCGGGGGCCTTCCAGCCCCATCCACAGCTCTCCCTGTGTACCCCAGGTCTTCAGTCCCCAGCTGTGTGGACGACTGTGGGGCTGAGTTCTTGCATCCACGATACACACGGGGGCAGTGTTGGCACTTGGGCTTTCCGGTGATGGGGCTTTAAAATCGAGCCCAGAAAAGAAAGGGAAATGAAAACAACAGAAGGCAAGGAAGGACGGAGGAAAGAAAAGAAGGAAGGAAAGAAGGAAAAGAATGTGGCGTGAGAAGGACTCAAGACAAATCTTAATGTTTTGGCTCAGATTCCGGATGGCGCGTCCCTGGGGGCTCAGTGATAAAGAATCTGCCTGCCAATAAAGGAGACTCGGGTTCAATCCCTGGGTCAGGAAGATCCCCCGGAGGAGAAAATGGCAACCCACTCCAGTATTCTTGCCTGAGAAATCCCATGGACAGAGGAGCCTGGGGAGCTCAGAGAGTCAGATATAACTGAGTGACTGAGCATGCTTGCACACCAGGTTCTTGACATCAGGCAAAGCCTGGGATGAATCCACCCAAGTGCATAGCGGGGAAGAAGGTCTGATGTGGGAGAAAGAGTGGGAGACGCCCTAAGGCTGGAGCCCACCTAGGAGGATGAGCTGAGTGCCCCCCGCCGCGGGAAGGCTCTTCACGCTCAGGCATGCAGGGCCCAGACCAGCTCTGACAACACCCTGTCCTGCCTTTTCGTTGGGCCCAGGATGTGGCTTGCGTTCCTTTCTTGCTGGAAGCAGTCTCAGCCACTACAGCCTGAGAGGTTTCCTCTTTTCTGAGCCAACTGCAGAGTGAGCCCTGTGTCCCAGCTACACACCCGACCCAGCCCACAGCAAGCCCACAGCCCATTTTCTTTCTAAAACATTTATTACCAGGAAACAGATAAGAGGAAACAAAAATAAGCAGAGAGAGAATTACCAAGATAAAGGCGGTCTTGCACAGCCCCTGCAGCCAACTTCTAGCTATTATCCTTTCACACGGAGATTGATGAAAGGCTCTGCTTTTCCCAGGCAGAGAGCTCAGGGGACTACAGGCGCGGGTTTCCCAGGATGGACGGAGTCCAGGGATGGGAGAACGCCAGCGCTAAAGCTGGGAGGAGGTGGCAGTTCAGTCACCAAACCATGCCCAACTCTTGCGACCCCGTGGACTGTAGCCCGCCAGGCTCCTCTGTCTGTGGGAACCTCCAGCCAGGAATACTGGGAGCTTCCCTGGGCATATTTTAGGGACTGGTTGGCCTCCCTGCTGGCTCAGCTGGTGAAGAAACCGCCTGCAATGCAGGAGACCTGGGTTTGATTCCTGGGTTGAGAAGATCCTCTGTAGAAGGGAAGAGCTACCCACTCCCGTATCCTGGCCTGGAGAATTCCGTGGACTGTGTAATCCATGGGCTTCCCTTGTGGCTCAGCTGGTTAAGAATCCGCCTGCGATGCGGGAGACCTGGGTTCCATCCCTGGGTTGGGAAGATCCCCAGGAGAAGCGAAGGGCTACCAATCCAGTATTCTGGCCTGGAGAATCCCGTGGACTGTATACTCCGTAAGGTCGCAAAGAGTCGGACACAACTGAGCGACTTCCACTTTCACATTACCATTTCAAACCCAGGAAATGCTCCCGGCTCCGACCCCCTCAACAACATTTTGCAAACTGCTATTTCCTGGAAGACTAATTTACAAACTACCTCAAAGCGAAACCTGTCTCATTTCTGTGGGACTTCCGACATGGTAACCTGCTGTCAGGTGGGAAATTCTCCTTCTTCCCTTCCAGACTCCTTGGCTGGTCTAGTGACTCAGTTGACACATGACAGATTTACCAGAGGAACCAAAGTCTTCATCTCACACTCAAGCGCGCGTGCGCCGAATCGGCCCGGCCGTGGCCGACCCCCTGCAGCCCTGTGGGCTGCACCCCACGAGGCTCCTCTCTCATCGCATTTCCAAGGCAAGAACACTGGAGTGGGTTGCCGTTTCCTTCTCCAGGAGATTTTCCTAACCCAGAGATAGAACCTGCGTCTCTTGCACTGGCAGGCAAGTTCTTTACCATTAGCGCCACCTGGGAAGCCCCATTTTGTACATAAGCAAGGAGATCAGCCCTGGGTGTTCTTTGGAAGGAATGATGCTAAAGCTGAAGCTCCAGTACTTTGGCCACCTCATGCAAAGAGTTGACTCATTGGAAAAGACTCTGGGAGGGATTGGGGGAGAAGAAGGGGATGACAGAGGATGAGATGGCTGGATGGCATCACCGACTCAATGGACGTGAGTTTGAGTGAACTCTGGCAGTTGGTGATGGACAAGGAGGCCTGGCGTGCTGCGATTCATGGGGTCGCAAAGAGTCGGTCACAACTGAGCGACTGAACTGAACTGAAGTGATCCCCATAATATTAGGAGACCCAAAGACAGCCAGGCAATGGAGGTTCATGTGCCATCTTGAGCTACAAGAGGGGGTAGGCCTGGGGCTTCTGGGAGGAAGATAACTTCCAGGGCTGTCAGAAAAACAAATTTTGATAATAGACACTTGGCCTGCCATACTGATAGGTCAGTCAGATAAAGAGTTATTTCTGGGTCAAGTCCCCTGTCTACACCGTTTTAGATTGTGGTGTGTGTGCACATGTGCACACACCACACGAATGCTCACGGCATTAACAGCTCTTCTTAAGTCAGCTGGCCAGCTTGATGGACTTCAGCTCGAAATAACCCACAAGCCAGTTCAGTCACTCAGTCGTGTCCGACTCTTTGTGACCCCATGGACTGCTGCACACCAGGCCTCTCTGTCCATCACCAGCTTCCAGAGTTTACTCAAACTCATGTCCATGGAGTCGGTGATGCCATCCAACCATCTCATCCTCTGTCGTCCCCTTCTCCTCCTGCCTTCAGTCTATCCCAGCATCAGGGTCTTTTCAAATGAGCCAGTTCTTCACATCAGGTAGCCAAAGTATTGGAGTTTCAGCTTCAGCATCAGTCCTTCCAGTGAATATTTGGGACTGATTTCCTTTAGGATGAACTGACTGGATCTCCTTGCAGTCCAAGGGACTCTCAAGAGTCTTGTCCAACATCACAGTTCAAAAGCATCAGTTCTTCTGCGCTCAGCTTTCTTTATAGTCCAACTCTCACATCCATACATGACAACTGGAAAAACCATAGCCTTGACTAGATGGACCTTTGTTGACAAAATAATATCTCTGCTTTTTAATATGCTGTCTAGCTTGGTCATAGCTTTCATAGCTTTTCTTCCAAGGAGCAAGCATCTTTTAATTTCATGGCTGCAGTCACCGGCTGCAGTCACCATCTTCAGTGATTTTGGAGCCCAAGAAAATCATCTGTCACAGTTTCCATTGTCTCCCCATCTATTTCCCATGAAGTGATGGGACCAGATGCCATGATCTTCATTTTCTGAATGTTGAGTTTTAAGCCAACTTTTTCACTCTCCTCTTTCACTTTCATCAAGAGGCTCTTCAGTTCTTTGCTTTCTGCCATAAGGGGGGTGTCATCTGCATATCTGAGGTTACTGATATCTCTCTCGGCAATCTTGATTCCACCTTGTACTTCATCCAGCCCAGCATTTCTCATGATGTACTCTGCATATAAGTTAAATAAGCTGGGTGACAATATACAGCCTTGGCATACTCCTTTTCCTATTTGGAACCAGTCTGTTGTTCTAGGTCCAGTTTTAACTGTTGCTTCTTGACCTGCACACAGATTTCTCAGGAGGCAGGTCAGGTGACTTTCACTCTTTGTATTATCCCATGTCCCTGGAATTCTTCAAGTAAGGATACTGGAGTGGGTAGCCATTTCTTTCTCCAGGGGATCTTCCTGATCCAGGTATCGAACCCAAGTGTCCTGTATTGCAGGCAGATTCTTTACAATCTGAGCCACCAGGAAAGCCCATTCACAAGCCAGAATGGCACATACTGGGGATGACAGGGCCTGCTCCCCTTCGATGCCAGGAAACTTTCCTTAGAGGGGCGCAAAGGATGCACCCCCCCAAATTATTGAAGCACAGGTTCTCCTCTCTCCTCTCTGAGGAGTTCCTCTCACAGCCGCCAGCACCCATGTTCTGAAGAGCACATGCCCCTAGAGTCTTTGATTCCACTAAGCAGCTCTGGGCCTTCTCTTGGTGATATCCATGGCTGTTTTCATGGAAAAATCATGCAGACTGCTGGCGGGCTGGCACTGAGGTGGACCCAGCACCAGACCAGCCATGCCAAGTAAGTACAAGGTGTGCGTGTGTTCAAAGTCTGCCCATCTCAGTTCTTTGCACCTCAAGCCAGGTGGTAAATGCCATCTCTGTTGGCTTGGCAGGGCAGCAGGGTGTGAAGAGGGGCAGAGTGCTGAAAATCTCTCCAAAGGCCACTGTGCCTGCATAATTTCTTGCACTTCCTAAACATTATGAGGTTCAACAGGTGCAAATTCGAGCCAGTGTAACTCTTGGGTCATCCCCTCATGTGCCAGCAGGTAGGATTCACCACAAACGAACGGTCATTTGGTAATTTTTTTGCTGATATGTACCGGTATAATACATATGCACGCGTTAGGGTTTCTAGTAGCGTAAAGACTGTTGAACTGAGGTTGCTTGTGCTGTGCTTAGTCACTCAGTCGTGTCTGACTCTTTGTGACCCCATGGACTGTAGCCCGCCAGGCACCTTAGTCCATGGGAGTCTCCAGGCAAGAATACTGGAGTGGATTGCCATGCTCTCCTCCAGGGGTTCTTCCCAACCCAGGGATCGAACCCAGGTCTCCCGCATTGCAGGCGGATTCTTTAGCGTCTGAGCCACCAGGGAAGCCCGTTGAACTGTTAGTTAAAAGCAACACACGTGTCTTCATTCTTTCTTCCAATGGTGCATCTTTTCATTTTCTTCCTACATTCTGCCTTTTGAAATTTTCGAAATGGCAATAAAATCAACCAGTGCTGATTTATAAACTGAAAACAGGCTCTCTGGAATCAACTGGGAAATGGAGTTTGAATCCCTGACTTTATTCGTTTTCCCTTGCAGCTGATGTGGCTTGTTTATTTTTCTGGGTCTGAGTGCTGATTTGAAGAAAGAAGAAGGGGTGACGTCCCGCTCCCAAGGGGAATTTATCGCCTGCCATTTTCTAGGAGAAGTCCTGGGAAATCCCTGAATTCGTTTCCTCTGGCACGAATTGACTCTCTCTGAGGTGAGTCTGGAGCTGAGTCATTTGCAGGTTCAAAGAGGGGAAGCCTGCAAGCCAGGAGGATGAGCCCACCGCCCTGCAGGAGGGAGGGGCGCAGTCTTCTGAGCCCCCTGCCCAGTGCTGGCTCCATGGGCGGTCATCACTTCAAACACAATCCGAGTTATTTAATTAAAAGATGTCCAGCTCCTTATTTCTTTAGTGGAATAGAATGGTGAGTAGCCCTGCGGTAAAGTGAATAAGGAGACCCGTCTCCTCTCATGCATCCTGGTGAAGGAAATTGCTCTTAGAGCCTTCAGCTTTTCCCATGTGGCGCTTTGGGCTGAGACTCACATATACGTGCTATTAAAGCTGATTTCTGCCAAGTGCCATTCATGATAATTTATTCAAAAGAAGCCAAGTATTTAAATGGACTGAAAGCAAACAGGTTTCTCTGCTCTCCCCAACTCACAACCTTTGGTTCAACCTTCTCTGAGTTTTTGAAAAAACTGATGGCCCTCTTTAATAAATTCCTTCTTCTGTACCAGCTGGTCTCAGCTGGCATTGGAAATGCTGAAATGCCAAAGAACACCACTGAAGCTGCCTCAGTGACTGGTTTGAGGAAATTTAACTTCCTTTAATTTCTTCGCTGGGTTTTAGACCAACCGAGGTCACCTGTTTAAGAACAGCTTGTCTCCTCTTTCCACCTGCAAAGGAAGGTGGTGCCTGCCTGTGGCTCAGGAGACAGACTGGCAGCTGGGCCAGGGGTTCTGCTGGCCTGGAGGCAGGAATGGAGTCCAGAAGGCACAGGAACTATCACAGGTAGAGTGGGCAACAGCAAGGTCCTAGGGCACGGCCCGGAGAACTATAGTCAGTACTCCGTGATAAACCATCATGGGAAAGCTTGTGCGCATGCGTACAGCTGAGTCACTTTGCTAAAGAGCAGAAAGTAACCCAGCAGCAGCACCGTGAGTGAGCTGTGTGGCGCTAAGTGCTCCAGTCGCGCCTCACTCTGTGCGGCCTCGTGCAGCCCGTAGCCCGCCGGGCCCCTCTGTCCGCGGGATTCTCCAGGCAAAAATATTGGAGTGGGTTGCCCTTTCCTTCTCCAGGGGATCTTCCCGACCCAGGGATCGAACCCGTGTCTCCTGCACGGCAGGCAGAGTCTTTACTCTCTGAGCCAGGATTCCCAGGTGTATATATATACATACAGATTCATATATATATATAAACTATCCTTCAATTAAAAAAAGAAAAAAAGGAAAGAAGAAAATGAGGGCACGGAGAGTGTGTGCTGGAGAATGGGACAGCCAGAAGGGGCACTGGAGAGAAGGAATTCCTGCCCTGACCCAAAGAGGAGGCGGAGGGCTAAGCCCACAGAGCAGCCGGCTGAGCGGAGAAGAAATCAAGGGGCCGCTTGCTCCCGCGGACCCTAGTTTCGACCATCCAGAGGACCCGCGCCTCCTCTGCCCCCAGCCTGGATTTCCTCGTTGCAGGGAAGGATGCCGGAAGGCTCGGGAGGACAGCCCAGCTTCCAGACGATCGATCGCCAGCTCTGCCGGGTGAGTCCAGGGGGACCAGAAAGGACTGCGCGCTGAAAATGGGTCTTCCCTGACTCCTGCTGTCTTTCCTTTTTATTTTGGACTTAATGTCAACAGGTTTGAGTAGTTCATAGCACATTATCATCTTTGTCCTTTCAATGACTTTTGTTTTTTTCCTTCTCTTTTTTTTTCTTTTTTCTTTTTTAATTTTATTTTTACTTTATTTTACTTTACAATACTGCATTGGTTTTGCCATACATTAACATGAATCCACCACGGGTGTATACAAGCTCCCAATCCTGAATCCCCCTCCCACCTCCCACCCCATATCATCTCTCTGGATCATCCCTATGCACCAGCCCCAAGCATCCTGTATCCTGTATCGAACATAGACTGGCACTTCGTTTCTTACATGATAGTATACATGTTTCAAAGCCCATTCATTTTCCCTCATAGACAACCATTCTCGACTGTTTAATCTGTGTCTTTTTATTTATATGTGTCTAGAAAAGTGGTATTATTGTGTGGTATGTATGGATACATGGACGGATAGATAGATCTCTATGTGTGATATATATGAGATTTTTTTATTTTGAAGAAATTAAAGACACAAGAAATTCATTTTTCTTAGGGTACACAGGCACATGAAAAAATGTTCATCTTCGTTACTCAGTAGAGAAATAGAAATCAAAATCACAGTGAGGTACAAGCTTCATTTGCATCAGGATGATTATTGTTAAAAACACAGAAAACCAGCAAATAGCAACTGTTGGTAAGGATACAGACAAACTGGAAACCGCCCGCATTGCTAATAAGGGACATAAAATTGTGCAGCCGCACCAGAGGACAGCTCCGTGGTTCAGCGAAAAGTTAAACATAGAATTGCATGGAATCGTCAGCTTCATTCCTAGGGTTGAACCCAGATTTGAAAGCAGGAGGATGCAGGGCTTGTCCATGTGAACGAATGTTCACAGCAGCGTACACGCAGCAGCCAAGTGGCAGAGACAGTCCCAGTGCACGTCAGTAGATGGAAATGCTTTTTTAAAGTGCGTCATATGCCCATGTACGCGCCTGCTCAGCTACTCCTGTCCGACTCTTTGTGACCCCATGGACTGTAGCCCTCCAGGCTCCTCTGTCCCTGGGACTTTCCCAGCAAGAGTGCTGGAGTGGGGTGCTGTTTCCTTCAGGGGTTCTTCCCAGCCCAGGGATCTAACCCCGTGTCTCCTGCATTGGCAGGTGGGCTCTTTGCCACTGTGCCACCTGGGAAGCCCACTGTGTGCCCACAGTGAAATATTACTGGACCACAAACAGGAAAGGAACTTTGACCCACACCATAGCAGAGGAACCCTGAAGAAATTATGTGAAGTGTCAGTCGCTCAGTCGGGTCTGACACCCTGTGACCCTTTGGACTGCAGCCCACTAGGCTCCTCTGTCCATGGCATTTTCCAGGCGAGAACACTGGGGTGGGCAGCCATATCCTTCTCCAGGGGACCTTCCCACCCAGGGACTGGACCTGCGTCTCCCGTGTCTTCTGCACTGCAGACAGACTGTTTACCCGCTGGGCCATCAGGGGAGTGAGCCGAACACAAAAGGATGAATGACGTGCGACCCTCTCTCTATGGGGGCTTCCATGGTGGCTCAGACGGGAAAGAATCTGTCTGCCACGTAGGAGACCCGGGTTCGATTCCTGGGTCAGGAAGAACTTGAGAAGGGAATAGCTACCGACTCCACTATTTTTGCCTGGAGAATCCCATGGACAGAGGAGCCTGGAGGGCTACAATCATAGGGTTGCAAAGAGTTGGATACAACTGAGCAACTAACACTACTTATGTGAGTTACTTAGAATAGTCAAATCCACAGAGACAGAAGGTAGAATAGTGGTCAGCAAGCACCAGAGGGAACGGGTAAGGAAGAGTGGTCCTTCCATAGGTACCGAGTTTCAGTCTGAGCCGATGAAACAGTTCTGGGGGTGGATGGTGGTGATAGTTGTGCAACAGTGTGAATGATCTTGATGCCACTGAACCGGACACTTAGAAATGGTTAAAATGGTACATTTTATCACTCACACACAAAGATGTATAAAATCTTCCCTGCCACCCAAAATAAGAGTACAGTGAATCCCTCTGCTCTGTTCCCATGATGGCACTGTGTGAGAAAGTCTCCGGGATATATTTCTAGAAGACAAATAGCTGGGATGTTTTTCATTTAACCAGGTTCTGCCAGGTTGCTCTCCAGCAAGGCAGCTCACATCTCCACTCCCTCCCACCAGCAGAGCACAAGTGTTTCTCTGTCCTCACTTTCCAGCCAACGCTTGGCATTACCAGCTTTCTAATATTTGCAAGAAGAGTGCTATTTTGATTGGCATTTCTCTAATTGCAAATGGTTTCACCCATTTCTCCATAAACTGATTAGTTTTCTTTTTTTAAAATTTTATCCTCTCTGTAATGGGTTAAACATGCCCCCACAAAGACATATTGAGGTCCTAATCCCCAGTGCCTCAGGAGGTGACCTTATTTGGAAATAGGGTTTTTGCAGATGCAATCAAGTTAAAATGAGGTCATTGGAATGAGTTTGAATCTAATATGACTGGTGCCCTTTCTGAGAAGAGGAAATTTACACACGGAAACAGATGTGCAAACAGGCAGGCCAGTGGAGAGATATAGAGGGACCATGTGATGACCGGGGTTGTACTGCCACAAACCGAGGGACATGCGGCTCTGCCAGAAGCCAGCAGATTCCAGAAAGCATCCTTCTTCTCTAGGCCTCTGAGACAGACAGAGCCCGTCCCCGCAAGAGGAGGGTGAAGAAGCTGGCTTAAAACTCAACATTCAGAAAACTAAGATCATGGCATCCAGTCCCATCACTTCATGGCAAATAGAAGGGGAAAAAGTAGAAACAGTGAGAGACTTTATTTTGGGGGCTCCAAAATCACTGCAGATGGTGACTGCAGCCATGAAATTAAAAGACACTTTCTCCTTGGAAGGAAAGTTAAGACAAACCTAAACATCATATTAAAAAGCAGAGACATCACTTTTCCGACAAAGGTCCATATAGCCAAAGCTATGATTTTTTCCAGTAGTCATGTATGGATGTGAGAGTTGGACCATAAACAAGGTTGAGTGCCAAAGAATTGATGCTTTTGAACTGTAGTGTTAGAGAAGATTCTTGAGAGTTCCTTGGACTGCAAGGAGATCTAACCAGTCAATCTGAAAGGAAATCAACCCTGAATACTCATTGGAAGGACTGATGCTGAAGCTGAAGCTCCAAAACTTTGGCCACGATGTGAAGAGCTGACTCATTGGAAAAGACCTTGATGTTGGGAAAGATTGAAGGCAGGAGGAGAAGGGGACGACAGAGGATGAGATGGTTGGATGGCATCACCAACTCGATGGACATGAGTCTGAGCAAACTCCAGGAGATGGTGAAGAAGGAAGCCTGGCGTGCTGCAGTCCATGGGGTCACAAAGAGTCGGACATGACTGAGTGACTGAACAATTTATTTTAAAATGTTTTATTTTGTATTGGAGTATAGTCAATTACCAATGTTGTGATAGTTTCAGGTGAACAACAAAGGGACTCAGCCATACCTATACATGTAACCATTCTCCCCCAAACTGCCCTTGCATCCAGATTGCTACATAAGATTGAGCAGAGTTCCCGGTGCTATATACTAGGTTCTTGTGGGTTACCCATTTTAATTATAGCAGCGTGTATATTCGATCCCAAACTCCCTAGCTATCCCTTCCTCCCAGACACCTTGATGTTAGACTTCTGGCTTCCTGCTCTTTGAGAGAATGACGTCCTGTTTTTCTAGGTCACCAGTTTGGAGCATTCTGTGATGGCGACTGTAGGAAACTAACCCTCTCTGAACTGCCTTCTATATTACTTGCCCGTTTTTTAGTGCAGACCCTGCATCTTCCTGTAAAGCCCAGAAGCTCCTTGTCGGCTCCAGAGTCACCTTCATTTCTCAATGTTCTCTCTCACTCCCGCTTGACCCCCTGGGGCCACTTTGAAAGCAGAATTTCAGGTGGAAGGGAAGGGCGACTCAGACAGAGATAAGAAGGAAAGAGGGGGCGGGCGTATTTTTAGGCAGAAGAGCCTTTGTGTTCCCCCTCAAGTGGGAAGGCAGATTAAATTGGAGGATCCGCCTGAAGACAGGGAGGAATTTCTGTTTCTCTAACAGCCGGAACCTTTTATTCCCAAAGCCTCTGGTGCCCACCTGTGGCTAAGGTCAGCGAGTGAGTCTCAGGCAGACCCCCAGGCCGTTTTGGGACCAGGCTTACAGGTGCCTGGACCACCAGCGCCCGCCTTCAGCGAAGCCAGCAGTTTGCCTCGCGCCCAGGCCCATGAGAGCCGGTGCAGAAATCACGCACTGACATGTTAGCCTCCAGCGACGGCCCTCTGGTGTGGTTTCTCTGAGCCCTGCTGAGCATCCAAGGAGGAAGCCCACGATGCATTTAAAAGGTCTCTGCTTTAGAAAGGCACTTGGCGGTCGGTCGGGAGAGCCGGGTGACGGGTGTGGAAAGGCTGAGCCGCTGGAGGAAGGCGGCTTGCTCAGGCCAGGCAGCGCCAGGCAGCAGAGCTGGGTCTGAGAGTGCTTCAGACCAGGGTGAGCCTTGGAAATCGAGCCAGTTTCATCCATCATTACTTTTTACTTCCTCGGACAGTGGCATCTCTTGCTCTCTCTCACAGTACCTTTCTGGAGGGGCCTCTTCAGCTCCCCCACGAGTCCCCAGACACATCCATCTGGAATTTCAGCCGAAGCTTGAGGATATTGTCTAGAAACGCCCTGCCCTCGGCGCGGGGGCTGCGCGGAGCCCTGCACCAGGAAGCCCCACATCGCCTCCCACACGCAAAGCCAGAGGCTCCGTCTGTACGCCCTTTGTACAACAGGACTTTAAGACAACTTTTTGTCAGGTTTTCATGTGAAAACGATCAAATGACATGACTGAGAAGACTCACAGAGCTATTGCACACCTGGAGAACTCAATCTATTGTAAATAGTTAGTAAGCAAACCTCCTTTTAAAGGATGTCATTTAACAATTTGACAAATATATATGGCCTGTTAATTCAAGTCCTACCATGGCTACATGTTTTTAGATAAAATTTTTACACCTGAACCAAACTGAATCATCCCTATATATGAGAAATCTAAGGTTCTGTGTTGACTTTATCTTCTTGGGGTGGGGAGGGTGCCTTCACAAACGAGATGTGAAATTCAGAAGCCATAGGGAGAATGTGCATATGTGCATATAGAATGATAATTTTTTAAAAGGTGTCTGCCTGGCAATGACAAAAATGAGGCAAAAATCAAATTAAAAGAAACAAAAGGTAGACTGGGCTTGTTATAATGTGTAAGATAGTAGATCAGGGGCCATACTACTGAAAGACTTTAAACAAACTTAAGAAAATATCAAAGAAAACACAGGGAAAAAAGATGAGGGGGTAGGTACAGGGCATTCAAAGAGAAAATACAAATGGTAAAAGAATATGAGAGAAGATATTCTATCCACTAAAGAAAGAAAAGTCTAAACTGTAACACCTTTTTTTTTCATGCTGTTAAACAAAGGCTTAAGTGTGGGCAGGGGGCGCTAGAATTTTTACATACTGTTAGTAGAGAGAGACTGCTGAGCTTTTTGGAAGGCATTTTTGCATGTGTCCTTGTAGTACATGCATACCCAGTAACCCAGTAAAGCCAGTCTAGAAACTTATTCTCCGATAATGCTTGCATATGTATACCATTATGTATACAAGAAGAGCAAGCAATTAAATTATGGCGCATCTATTTTACAACACCATGTACTCATTAATAAGAATGGAGGGTTGTTCTGAATACTAACCTGGAAAACGCCAGTGACATATTGTTAAGGGAGAGAATCAAGTTGTAGAATAAGATATACATCTGTAATAATTCTATTTATGTAAAAGTTATATAGATAGACAAATAGACAGGTGGTAGTTTAGCAGAAGAGAACGATACACACCAGCAGAGCAGTGGTGAGGTCATCAGCTTTCCTGTCCTGTTCTGCGGTATGCGTGTGTGTGTTCAGGTGCTTAGTCGTGTCCGACTCTGCGACCCCTTGAACTGTAGCCCGCTGGGCTCCTCTCTCCATGGGCTTCTCCAGGCAAGAATACTGGAGTGGGTTGCCATTCCTCCTCTAGGGCGTATTTCAGACCCAGGGATCGAACCTGTGTCTCCTTCATTGGCAGGCGGATTCTTTACCATTTCGCCACCTGGGAAGCCCCATTTTATGGTACAGAACTTTGCATAAAACACCTTGTCTTTTGATTACCACATGAAGTCACAGATCATGGGGCAAGCTCTTCACAGTCATGACCTGGGACCTTCCCCTCTGTATCCCCAGATCTAGCTCAGTGGGAGGCATCACGGGAAGTCCAGCGGCCACTCGGTGATTTTATGGGGCTCCACCTTCTCCCACCGCACGCAGCTGCAGAGGTTACCGTGGCTGTATCCTGATTCAAGGTCAGCTTGAGTCTACTCCCAAAGCCAACTACAAGGGAGTTCGGTGAAAGCAAAAACCTAAGGACACAGGAACTGCCACCCAAGTCTGATCTGGCTTGTCTTCACTGGTGCTGCAGCCAGTGGCCACCCGCCCATCCCAGTTTGAAGGCTTTTAAATCAGTTGACAAGGAAAAGTTCAGTCTACAAGGAAAGACACAGTGGGATGAAGGGCTGTCTGGTAAGGTGACTAGAGGGCAATAGAGGAGTTGGAGAAGCAAGAGAGAGGAAACGGAGGGAAGGCAGGCAAAGGGAGTCCTGTGACGCCACGAGAAATTCACAGACAGCAATCAAAACAAAAAAGCACCAGACTGTGTATTTATACATAGAACAATTCTCAAAAAGGCCAGATGACCTGAGTTTAACTGCTCCTAACTCTAGTCTTCAAGCCCTTCTTTGAAGATGACCACAAATAGAAGAATCTTTCCTAAGTGAGAGAGTCAAACATTAATAAAATCAACTCCTCGAAATAAATCTCCAAACTGGATTTGCAAGCTTCGGCTCCCAAGAATGCAGCAGTCTCTGAGCCAGCCCCTCACACGGGTGTCGGACATCCCAGTGACTTGTCTTGCTCTTTGGCCTGATGTCATATTATCAAAAGCTAACGTTTACAAGGTCTTATAAATGCTGTGAGTCTAAGCTCTACATGTTTGTGACTCTTTTCCTCTTCCCAACAGCCCTTTAAGGTACAAATAAAGTGGAAACCCCCCTTCTAAGTTGAAGTATCTGCGTGGCTAAGTCATTTGTCCAAGGTCACTAGGTTCATAAAAGGGGATCCTTACATCTTAATGTGGATCTGGATCGCCCGGGCATCTTATTAAAATGAGTCGGAGGCCGAGGTGAGGCCTGAACTTCTGCATTTCTGATAAGCTCCAAGGAATACCAGTGTTGCTGTTGTCAGAGGTCACACGTTGAGCAGCAGGACTTACTCTAGGACTCAGGTCATGCTGCTTACACTTTCAGAGCCGCGCTACAATACCAGCTCTGGGCTCCAAGGGTGTAGATTAACCTCTCTGTTTAAAAGAAGAGGTGGCAGAGGATGGTCTCTGGATGTTGTAAAACTTTACAGCTTAAAACTATTGCAAAATCCTCATAGGAAAAAAAGTTACCACTGCCTTCCTACTCAGGGCCCAGGCCCCGCGTCCTATATTCTACTGCAGAGAAAGAGCGAGACTCACAATGGACAAGTCTTTCCATAGGAAATGACGTCAAAACACATTACCCCAAAATACGCCCTTTTGGCATTCGGATTATTTTGAGCTAAAGGCAACTGAGAACCAGCAGATGCAGGAAAATCTCTTTACCTTCCGCAGCTGCCTAAAAATAAGGTATAAATTTCCCCTTTTGAAAAGGAAGTTCACATTTATCATGTAAATTTCCATTTGGAAAGATGTCTGTGCCAGGAAGAGAGCTACTCAGGAAACAACTCTTAGTGCATAACAAGAAGATCCTTTTTCACCCCGAATTTCCTCTCCCCCTACACGGCTCCCCAGCCCAGAAGCCCCAAACCCCTTCTCCTTTGTTTAGTTTAACGTGGTTTATAACCCCTAATCATCCGACCACCTCCCTGAGCCCCATTTTCTCTATGAAGCTTCATGCAAGGTACAGAATTAAAATTGTTTTTCTCTAATCTTTTTTCAGTTTGATTCCCAGGCCCCTAGACATGGAACCTAGGAGGGTGGAGAAAAATGGCTTTTTCCTCCCGTTACATCTAAGCTGAGACCTCATGGGCAGCTAGGAGCTCACCTAGTGAAAGCAGGTGGGGAAGAGAGGCAGGTGGAAGAGAGAGCACAAGAGAAGACACGGTGGGCTCGGGTGTGATCCCAGGTCAGGGGACTGAGATCCCACGTGAAGCACGGCACTCACAATGTGTCTCAAAGACCCAGCTTTTTTAACATGACCAGTGAGCAAAGGGTGATGCAAAGCCTCTGAGGAGTTTTAAACAGAAAATGGATAAACGGGTTGGGATTTTAGTTTAAGGAGCTGCAGTGTGTAGAGCAGCACGTAAGGAGGAATGTGTGTGCGTATATGTGTTAGACTCCCAGTTGGGTCCGACTCTTTGCGAGGCTAGAGACTGTGGCCCGCCAGGCTCCTCTGTCCATGGGATTCTCCAGGAGAGAACACTGGATTGGGTTGCCATTTCCTTCTCCAGGGATCTTCCCACCCCAGGGACTGAACCCAGGTCTCCTGCACTGAGCCCCAGGGAAGCCTGGGTGGGGGTTGGCGGGGGGAGGACCCAAGGTTGGAGACAAGTGTCAACTAGCAGGCGGTTCCAGTGATCACCGTGAAAAATGACCTCGAGGGTCTCAGGGGAAGAGACACACCTGAGAGACATCTGGAAAGAGGACAGAGGGAAGAAAGCAGAGGATAAGAAGGAGGCGAGGGAGAAGAAGCCGATGTTAGAAGATACATTTTTTTTAAAATGGTAAAATCGTGACTCATAGGACATAAAATGAACACAAGCCTAAGATTTTATTCCACTCAAAAGGAAGGAGCCAGATGTTATAACTGGTTCAGGGGAGAAATTGAAAAGCAGACGCATTTACCGAGGAGGGACATTGGAGTGAACATGCAGATGGAGGCAGAAGGGAGGGGTCCTGCGTGTCCACGAGACAGGACGGGCTGGGCTCACCCGGGACTCAGAGCTACCCTGCACTCTTGGCATTTAGCCATTCCCTTCTCCAGAGGATCTTCTCAACCTAGGGATCCAACCTTGGTCTCCTGCACAGCAGGCAGATTCTTTTACCATCTGAGCTACCAGGGAAGTCCTGTTCAAAGGAAGAGAGGGACTTCAGCTGGAAAAGCCAACCATCTAAGGCCAGTGGCCCTGCCTTGGGCAAGGCGGCCCTATTTCGGTTTCAAGGAAAGGTACCTCCAAGGCTCAGTGGCTCCAGTCTCGGGGGAGGCATTTGATGTTGCTTGAACACCATTTCACCAAAGGTTCCGTGTATCTTGAGACGGTGTATTCCAAACAGATCTTGCCTGGAAGGAACTTCCAGTGTGGCTGTTTCAATTTGGAATCCAGTTTCCATTACAAAAACCCATGTGAGCACTTTGCCATCCCAACAACACTCTTTCTTAAGACTCCCTAAAACAGGAACTGCTTTCCAAACCCACAAGTGGAAAATGGGCAAAGGATTGTCTTCAATTGTCAATTTATAGGAAAGGACACATAAAAATTATTTTTAAAAATTGAGTTGGTTTTATGTCTTCTGTGTATAATGTTTTCAATACACGGAAGCCATAAAACCAAGTTAGGCTGAGGCTCGGGGCTGCCCAGGACATTTCGGATCATTTTGGTTAGTGGATACAGGGAGTAGTTTTAATAGCGTGTACTGGATTTCTGGGTTTTTACTAAGCAGAGCAATATGGGGTACTCGTATTAATTGAAGGGAGAAGGCAATGGCACCCCCCTCCAGTAATCTTGCCTGGAGAATCCCACGGACGGGGGAGCCTGGTGGGCTGCCGTCTATGGGGTCGCACAGAGTCGGACACGACTGACGCGACTCAGCAGCAGCAGCAGCAGCACTAATTGAAAACAGCTAGAAAATAGGAAGATGACATCAGAGTAGAAATTGTGCCGATTCTAGAAGGAATCCTGCTATTTCCCCGCCTCTGAAACGCTCTCTTTCTCCCAGCAAAGTGGCCCGTGACCCTTACCTCCAGGTCCGGCTCCACCTCCAGTTTGGGAAGCCCTTAAATAGAGATATTTGGGTCCTTTTAAGTGGCCTTGAGAGGTTCTGTGCTGCGGCCACAGAGACCCGAAATTTGGAGGGACGGGAAAGCAGACCCGCCGTGCGCCGCGCCTCAGCCGGAGGGGAGGGGCTGCGCCCGCCCGCCGTCCCTGCGGGCCGCCCGCCTGGCTGCACTTGGAGGCCCGCTCCGCCGCGCTCCCGCCTGCCCTGCCTGCTGTCAAATGTCCAGCTCGCGGGCGTCAGGCCACCCATTCACCCGACGCCCAGCGCTCAGAACTCACGCGCACTGTCCTTCAGACGCGCCGCCCGCCCCCCGGACCCCGAACAAACCTCAGCCCGGGTCCAGGAGGCACTCCCTCCAAACGGCCAGGCTGCCACAACGACCGTATCAGCGCTGGCCGGCCTGCTTCCCTGCCCGCATCCACCGGGCCACGGCCACCTTCACGCAGAAAATCCAGTTACTGCTGGGTTGCAGCGCTGTCTAAATTTACATCGGAACTGAAATCTGTCCTTCTTTAAAGCAGATTCACACGCTATGGGAGCATCGCGGGACACTGAGGGCCTCTGGTTCAAGTTCGCTGATTCCCGGCTGACAAACTGACGTTTTCATCGCCAGGTACCATCCTACAAGGCCCACCATCCCCTCCTGCTTCCATCTGAAATCTCTGCTCTTGTCTGCAGCAGCAAAACTGTTGCTGAGATATACTACCGTCTGGGTTGTATAGAAGATGTATCGTTTAGTTTGGTAAATTTAATTTCATATATATTCACCCTTCTCCCCAACATTAAAAATCACTATGTCCCTTGCATAGATGTGTATGTGTGTGAATGTGTATGTGTGTGTCAGTCGTTCAGTTGTGTCCAACTCCGCCACCTCACGACTGCAGCCCTCCAGGCTCCTCTGTCCGTGGGATTTCCCAGGCAAGAATACCGAAGAGGGTTGCCATTTTCTACTCCAGGGGATCTTCCAGACCCAGGGATCGAACCGGCATCTCTTGTGGCCTCTGCATTAGCAGACAGGCTCTTTACTGCTTGAGCCCCCTGGGAAACCCATTCATCCCAGGAAGCATGTCCTGAGGGCTCACAATGTGCAAGGGCTGTGCTAAGCCCTGCCTGTGCCCCTCGTTCAGTCTTCCTGACAGTTCTCTGATCAGCCCTAAGTATTGCATGAAAAATCTGAAGCTCAGAGAGAGAAAGTAATTTGCCTAGATTCACAATTGGAGTAGGGCAGAGCAAGATTTGAACCCAAGTTTAGATGATCCTGGATGTTCTAAATCTCAGCATATCTTTGCATCCCAGTTTCCCTGACATGGTGCTGGGCACATACAGGGCCTTCAATATGTATTTTTCATTTTAAAAAAATTTTAAAAGAATTTTATTGAAGTATAGTTGCTTTATAATGTGTTATTTTCTACTGTACAGCAAAGTGAAGCAGCTATATATATACAGAAACCAACACATTGTACAGCAATTATCCTCCAATTTAAAAAAATAAATAAAATGAAAAAAGGAGGGGATATATGTATTCAATACAGGTTTGTTGAGTAAATGAACGCTTAACCTCTTTTTACTTACATTAAGATAGATTAATTAAGATAATCAATTATCACAGATTAAGTACCTACTTTGTACCAGCCACTGTGCTCTGAAATGAAGAAGCAATTACTGGTTTATCTAAGATAACGTCCATAATTAGGAATGAGAGAGACTTCCCTGGTAAGACTCCATACTTCCAATGCAGGAGGCTCAAGTCTGTTCCTGGTTGGGAAGCTAAGATCCCACATTCTGAGAGGTGCGGCTAAAAAATATAAAACACATCAAACAAAACTGTGTTTTTGAAAACAATCAGTAATACAGCAGAACCAAGTCTAGAACAGACTTGTTTTTTACCGCTTCACTGACTCTAACTTTTTATTATCATTATTATTTTCTTTGACTCTTATCAGTTATGATCACTCAATTATCCATTTCAGCTTGGAGAGGGAATGATTAAGACAAAGAGAGGAAGAAAAGGATTTCTTTTTTGATATAACTGAGAAAGACTACAAAGAAAAAAAAAAAATCAAAGAGGATGTGTAGTAATACACAGGATGTCAGACCTGGAAGAGATTAAATTCAACTGGGTGCCAAGGAGGAAGTCACTGTTTCCTCTTTAGGTGGTTTAAAATGCCCCCCGGCTTGGCAAACCTCATGGCGATCACAGATCACGGAGGAGAATGGCCCCTGCGGAAAACCTCAGCCCAGAGGACTCAGGTTACCGAGAGCCTCCCTCAGCCCCCACCCCGAGGCAACAGCCAAGAGCTAGGGTTTTATTTTTAAAAAAGGACAAAGTAATGCCATTTTGCAGCAACATGGATGCAACTAGAGACTTTCACACTAAGTGAAGTGAGTTAGAAAGACAAATACCAAGGATATCACTTATATGTGGACTCGAACATAGGACGAGATGAACCTGCCTATGAAACAGAAACAAAATAAGGGGTTTAGAGCACAGACTGGTGGTTGCCGGGGGGGCAGGGAGGCGGGCAAGCGCAGGAGCGGGATTTGGGATTAGAGATGCAAACTGGTGTATACAGAATGGATAAACAAGGGTCTAATGTATAGCACAGGGCACATAGTCAATAACCTGTAACAAACCCAGTGGAAAATATGAAAAAGAGTGTATACATATGTGCGAGTCACGTTGCTATACAGTAGTAATCAACACAACATTGTAATTCAACTATATTTCAAAAAGAAACGAACAATCAAAAAGAGTTAGGGCTTTGAAACCAGCTCCGTCTGGGTTCAGACTGTCTCCACTACTAAGCAACCTCATGACTTTGGATGAAAGAAGTTGAGTCCCCATAAACAGTTTCTTGGCATTTGCTACATAGTACCTATTATATTTGTTATTAATTGTGATTAGTTACTAATAAAATAATTACAATGAAATCTTAAAAGAATTTTGAGGAGAAACAAAGCCTCCTGTGAAGGTCAGTTGACAAACACCCATTTTTCAAAGTGCACTTGACATCCTTTGCCCAAGCAAAGAGATAAGAATCATTCCTACAAGGCCAAAAAACCAGGGAATGAATATTCCTCCCCAGATGTCCTGGGGCAAGACAATATGGTGCCTCCAACCAAACAGACAAAAATATCTCCAGACCTGGAGGAGAAACAAATTCCAAGCCAGAATCTTTTGCTTGTTGATACTAATAAAGAGTTCAAGCCAATTCTTTCATGAAGAGGAATTGCTATTTATAACCAAACTCATTTTATATTTCTAAGAGTTCGTGAAGCATAATATAAAACCTGTAACTAATCACTGTTACAGAGTGTGGCTCCAGCCGCTTCCAAATTATTTTATTGTTTTTATAAGATCTTGAATTAAAGGAAAAAATAATCTTCAGGTAATTATTCTGCCAAAGAAACCTCCTGTGGAGTTGACCTGCCTCTCCCAGTCAAGGTCCCAGAGGGAAAGAACTAGCTCAGCTCATTTCTGCCTGGAGTGAGGCAAGCTACACAGCCAGAGGAGAAAGGCCAACTAAACCGAAATTAAGACAGCCGTCAGGGCCTGAATCAGAGGAAGAACGAGCCATTTCAATACTTCCCTCCTTGGGATTCCCATCCAGTCCGTCAGCAGGTCCCGTCAATTCTCCCATCAAGACAGAACTTGAATCCCTCCCCTCCCTGCTTGGTCACTCCGAGCCTTTTCAGCCTGACCACATCTCACTGCGCCGCAAGGCTTTAACTGCTCAGTTATGGAAACTCTAGAGTCCTCACGTGGCCGCGGGGCCCCGCTTCCTCCTATCAGTCACTCTGGACTTTCTCAGGTTCTCATAAGGCACAGAGGGAGTCAGCAAATACACGCTGAACATTTGAACAAATTAATGCGCACGGTTGATTTGAAAAGGAGAAAAGAAGAGGCGGGGATGAACAGCTCTGAGCCTTAACCACCAAGACAATGATTCTCCTGGGAGAGGAGACAGTATTTTAACAAGTCGTCAACAGGTGCAGGAAAGTGCAAAGCTAAGTGTTTTTATTTAAAACAGAAATTCTGCAGACTAACTGGTATACTACTCACAGGGCTTCCCAGGGGGAGCTAGTGGTAAAGAACCCACCTGCCAACGCGGGAGACATAAGAGATCCGGGTTTGAATCCTGGGTTGGGAAGATGCCCTGGAGGAGGGCATGGCAACCCACTCCAGTGTTCTTGCCTGGAGAATCCCACGGACAGAGGAGCCTGGCGGGCTACGTCCACGAGGGTCGCAAAGAGTGGACACGACTGAAGCGACCTAGCACGCGTACCACTCACAATAGAGATCTAAAGGAGGAGTGTTGGGGCTTCAGTGGTGAGCCAGTGGTTAAAATTCCATTTTTCCGACGCAGGGCGAGCAGGTTCGATCCCTGGTTGGGAACTAAGACCCAGCATGCTCCAGGGTATGGCTAAAAAAGAAAAAGAAAGAAAGAAAAGTTGTTTTTAAAAAAAGTGGAGGAATGTCATCACAGTTCACAGGTAAAAATCCTTTTTGTGCAGATTCTTCCTATTTGTAAACTCAAAAGAGCAGGTGATCTGATGACAGGGAGAAGGAAATGGCTGTTGTGATGTAGCTATGAGGTATTGGTTTGTGTGTTTTCTGGGCTTTCTCAGGAACAATAGGCTATTTCTGCTCGAGCTTCTGCGTGCTGGCCTAGCACCTTAGATCTCACTTTTGTTAGCGGTTGACTTTGTCGCTCGTTTGCTTTTCACCTCTCTAAACGGAGGGCTTGGACAGAAGCAGTGGTAACATCAGGCAATGTTTAGGAGGCAGGTCTCATATCCACTAATGTGATAACAAAGATCCTCTTCCAAGAAGAACCTTAAAAAAGGGAGATTGCTTTCCAACATCCTGGCCCAATTGTTCTATATTCCAGAAGCTATTAATTTTCTCTGCTCCCACCACAGGAAAATGTTTGGTCTCAGGGGAAGCAAGCCAATTAAGCGGTTGCTTAAGGGGGAAACCAAAATAAGGTAGGAAATTTGAATGGCGCCATTAACTGTTCTTCCTGAAATCTAAAGAGGACGACATTCAGATGGCAATCCAGCGGACAGATTCCATCAGTGTCACGGAATGCAGTGACTGCAGTTGAATGTAATTATTCAGCTGTCCCAGACAAGGGAGGAGGCAGGCCTTTGATGATGCTTTAGGGGACAGAAGGTTGAAGGTGTCTTCAGCTGCAGAGGGTGTGATAGGTAGACCCTGAGCATCTGGGCTGTTGGAATCCCATAATCCAAACCCACCCTCCGCCATCTTCTTCATGTCACGGGGTGTCACAAGGCAGGAGTCTTTGACCCACTTTTCGCTGGAACATTCTCTACCTGTGGTACTTCCCGTTACCTTTACTGATTCCCTCAAAGTCCAGCCTTGCCCAGGCTCTGCAGGGGTGAGGATCAAAGTGGGAGAATATGTTCAGAATTTGATGCAGGAAAAAGCAGTGCGACTTTCTAAAATGTTCCAATGAAGTGGAAAGGAAAATTAAAAATTTAAGCCTCTTAAAATGTAAATGGTGCCAATGCACTGTGAGATTTGGACTCTCGCCTGTTAAAAAATGGAAAAAAGAAAGAAGAAAGCCAGAAAGCTGGGGGCTTGTGAGATGAAGTACGGAGAACAATAGGAGGGCTGTAGGTCAGCCGTGACCCGGGCCTCCCTGTCCTCTCTGGGTTTTACGTCGCCCAGCCAGTCTTTCCCACACGGTTGCTCATGCCGATGCCTCTAACTGTCTGTGAAAGGTAAGAAGTACTTCTGTGAATGCCTGATATCGTTCGTTTAATCAATCCGCTCTCTGTTGAAAATGGAAGGCGAGGAAAGAGTCATTTTTATCGGAGGACAGTGTTTCAGGATGCTTCCACCAGCCTGCTCACAAAAGGCACACATTAACGTCTCTCTGATGGGTGAGAAGGAAAACGCCTATGCTGGGTGGCTTTCCACGGAGGGCAGCGTGTCTCACCAGCCTTGATTCAGCTTTCTCGAAATAGCCCATCTCGGAGACGCCTCTGGCGACATGCTCTCATCCTAACAGAGCGGGTGCCCTCCCCAGCCAGGGTGCCCCCAGAAATCTTTAAAGGCAGAACCCAGGTGTCTTCACTTTCACGTGGCCCAGTCAGAATGAAGTCTCCCCTGTCGCAGCCCCACAGCCTGGGTCCGAGCACCTCCTTAGCAGGCCATTTGTCCGGCCTGTGCACTCGTGTCCTGCTAGGCTGGGTGACCCGGGCCACCAACGCGAAGTCTTCTTTGACTTGGTTTCCCTCTAGTGGACCAGCCTAGCGCCCACCACATGGTAGGACCTTAATCACATTTTCCCTTAACTGAACATTAATTGTCTCTTTCTGGTTTTTTTTTTTTTAAACATACTTCTTTTCAGTTCTAGTCATAACAGCTAAAGACAATATTTTGCAACTGCACAACCGGAAAACTGGAAATTTGCCACGGAGGTGGGTAGACATTTCCACAAGGTTATTTTCCCTTCTCAATGTACAGAAAGCATTTCCTGACAAATACTGTTCTCCTGCGTGATGAAAGAATCAGAGACACGGAGCGGGACCGTTGGGGAGACAAACACTTGTTACTGTAAATTTATTCAAATCGCAAAACTGTTTCAGCCTCTCTAGGCCAAGTGGCTTTCATCTGCTCACGTGTTAAATTAAATGCTTGTACAACCAGAAATGTGGTCATTGTGTTGTTTAGCTTTTCCACATTCATTCAAGAATTATGTAATTTCCAAAATTCTCACTGACTTCAGATTAAAAAAAAAACAATGGTTGATGAAAATCTTAGGTAAAAATGAAATTGTAGACTATGTGTAATATAATTTGTTTCTTGTTTAGGAGTAGAAAAGGTTTGGAAATACAGATTCTCAGACAGGTATCAATTCGGTGGAAAGACAGTAAGATTATGTGTACATTTTACTTTCTGATTATTTGCATGTTTTTGCTGCTTAATAATATTAAAAACTAAAGCAATCAAGGATTTAATATGTGCTACATACTGGTCTAAGTTTCTGCATGTGTTGATTCTATGTTAGGTTTTATTACTATCCCCATTTTATAAATAAGGGACTGAGGGACAAAGAGGGTGGGAACTTGCCCAAAGTCACACGGCTGTAAACCCATGGCTATACCCCAGCCCTGTACTCCAATCCCTGATCCAGACTCTTTTATTTATTTATTTTAATCACGTTATTTTGACTGTGCTGGGTCTTCACTGCTGCCTGAGGTCTTTCTCTAGTTGCTGCGAGTGGGGGCTGCTCTCTTATCCTGGGGCACAGGCTTCTCACTCTGCTGGCTTTCATGTTACAGAGCGTGGCCTGCCGTAGTGGAGGTACACGGGCTGACTTGCTCTGCAGCGTGTGGAATCATTCTGACCAGGGGTGGAACCCTCTTCCCCTGCACTGGCGGGCAGATTCTTAACCACTGGACCACCCGGGAAGTCCCCAGAATCCCGACTCTTAATCACTATGCGAGACTGCTTCTGTACTGATCATTAAAGGCTATGAAGAATTACTGAGTTGTAACAATTTAAATATTTTGGCTAAGCCATATGACTTGGATTGAGTCATTTAACTTCTCAGGATAATGTAAGATGGAATTTAACCTTGCTTAAAGAGCTCTGGACTTCAGCCTTGGCTTCTAGGAGGTAATCCCTAATAGCAGTGTTTTTGTTTAAAGTGATGACTGGCCATCCCAGAAAGACCATTGATGTCACTTAGGGTGGGGGCTCTGGGTCACGCCTGGAAGGATCTGGAGATAAGAAACAGGTCCACCACATGGGCTGTCAATCAATCATACCTGGGTAATGGCTCCCCCAAACCGTCCAAACCCCAAGACTTGGACGAGCGTCTCTGGTTGGGGAGGGATACTCCATGGGTGTCATCCCCCATCGGTACCAGGAGACTGCAGTGTCAGCTCTGTGGGAAAAGAACAGCAGACACTTTGCCTTTGTAACCCTCCTGGGCTCTGCCCTGAGCCTCTTCCTTTGACTATTGTATCCTATCTGTATCCTTTCTCCATTGTCAGCTATAACGGTGAGAATAATCTCTTTCAGTGAGTTCTGCGAGTCTTTTGTAGCAAGCAGATGATGAAATCTGAGGGTGACTGGGAAGCCCTTGAATTTGCAATTGGAGTCAGAAGCGCCCGGTGGTCTTAGATGTGACTGCCTCCTGTAATCTAAATCCTCAGAGTTCTTCAGCCTCCTCCTCAGTTAAATGATGATATTGAAAGAAATGATCTTTTAAGTCTCCTATAGCCCAATAGTGTTATTCTGTCAAGGGCATTTGCAGTTGAGCAAGGCTTCCCCGGAGGCTGAGAGACTTAACCCGAAGGAGCCTGTAGTGAGGGGCTGGGGAGACGGGTGAGAATGGGGGCCTGATGCTTCTCTGCGTAAATCACGCCACGCAAGCCACTTACAGGTAAAGGGAGCTCACGGCGATGATGGTGGTGGTGGCAGGGAGCGTGGGGGTAGGTCCTCTCAGTTCTGAGTCAGTGTCTGTATCTAAATAAACTAGCCAGTCAGTGCTGTTCTGAAGGCTGTCTGGCTCAATGTAGCCCATGCCCTCAGAATCTATATCTGCTCCAGCTGCAGAAGTGAGAGACTCTGTGCTAGCAGGCTTCCAATATTCTGAGAGCTAAAGCTTCAAGTCTGGGGCATTACTTGAAGGCCTCGTGGCAACCATTGATTTTTCCTGCATTCAATTGTTCCCAACCTTTGGGGGACCTCCAGGAAGGGGTCTCTCTCAGCTTAAATGCTTCACTGAACTTTTCATAAAATCTTCGGAATGCTTTCAGGCTCAAGAGGAAAATGGCCTCAGGAGAGCTGAAAAGCCTTCTGTTTCCCCAGTTTTGCCATTTTGTTCCCCAATCTGCCAAAACTCCAGAACTAAAATATAATAAACTAGTGTTGTTTGAGACACTAAGTTTCAGTAATTTGTTGCAGCAGAGAAGAAACTGACACACAGAGCTGTCACCAGCAAGCTGTTGAGCCGGGATTTGAACTTAAGTGGTCTGCATCAAAGATCAGCCCTTCCTTCAGCGTGCCCACCCCGTCAGTATCCCCACCTCAAGTCGTCAGCCCCATCGGACCGGGAACCCCTACGGCTGATCATTTTCAACATCCAGCCGTCACAGATTCACTTCACTACAGGTTACAGGGAGACACAGACACGAGGAGTCCTGCAGCCAACACAGAGGCCAAGAGCTCGGCGGCATAAGACGGGCCAGCACTCAGGCTTCCTGAACCTCAGTTCCCTAACCTGTACTTTGGCGCCCTGATGCGAGGAGCCAACTCCTTGGAAAAGACCCTGATGCTGGGAAAGATTGGGGAACGGGAGAAGAAGGGGACGACAGAGGATGAGCTGGTTGGCTGGCATCACTGACTCAATGGACATGAGTTTGAGCGAGCTCCGGGAGATGGTGATGGACAGGGAGGCCCAGCGAGCTGCGGTCCATGGGATTGCCCAGGTGGACACAACCACAGAGGGTGCGGAGCACAGTGGCATAGGCTTTCCAGGGATTTTAAAAGGGTTCAGTGAAATAGTCCAAGTAAATCACTGACTGCAATGCTGGGCACAGAAAACCACACTAAAAATATATTATTCTCTTAAAACTTTATTGAGTGCTTAATATTACCTTCTAGACTTTTGCTACGGAGTTTTGACTTCAGAATTTCAGCTTTGCAATGGACCATCACAGGGCTTCTTAAACAGAAAAAAATGATCTCCTCATTTTTATATAAAACTTACAATTTAGTATCTAGCTATTAGCTGTTATTTTAGAATAAATGATCTAGGGAGTTGAATAGTGTCCCTCCAAAATTCAAGTCCACCCGAAACCTCAGAGAGCAACCTCGTTCAGAAACAGAGTTTTTGTTCATAGAGAACAGACGTACGGACACAGCAGGGCTAGGAGAGGGTGATGAGAACTGAGAGAGCATATTGAAATATATACGATACCATATGCAAAATGTCATAGACAGCTAGTGGGAAGCTGCTGGGTGATACAGGGAGCTCAGCCTGGTGCTCCGTGACAGCCTAGAGGGGTGGGAGGGGGGGAGGTGGGAAGGAGGGGACACGCGTGCAGCTGGGGTGGCTCATGTTTGATGCGTGGCAGAAGCCAGCACACAGTGCACAGCAATGGTCCTTGCAGGTAAAACAAACACACTTCTAAGGAAAGAAGCAGGGCCTTTGCAGATGCACTCAAGGTAGGGGTTGACTCAGGTCGTCCTGGATTTGAGTGGGCCCTTCGTTCACTGATGCCGTTGTTCTAAGGGACAGCAGAGTCCCCACAGCGACAGCGAGGAAGCAGAGCCTGCAGGGATGCAGCCACAAACCAGCGGGTCCAGGGGCCGCGGGCAACCGCCAGAACCTGGGCAGAGGCAGGGAGGACTTTCCTCGGAACTTCCAGAGGCTTTGGTTGCAGACTTCTGGCTTCCTGAACCAGACTCCTGCCGTTTTAGGCCCCCAGCTTTGTGGTAACTTGCTAGGGCAGTCCTAGGAATCTCGCACCCGTGGTAACTCGGGGACCCCTCCAGTCACCCCACGGGGAGGGGCCCCTTCATCTCTTGCTCCAGGCTCTCTCCCTCTCCCCAAAAGGAAGAAATAGTTCACGCAAGAGAACGGTTCTTCTGTCTCCACTTTGCAGCTTGCGGACTGCAGCAGGTGCGAAAGGAAAGCAAAGTTGCGTCAACAAGTGTCACTCTTGGTACAGAGCGCGCCGCTGGGCGTAAGAGTGGAGGAGGGGACTGCCCTGGTGGCCCAGGGGTGGAGAGTCCGCCTTCCGGTGCAGGAGACGAGAATTCAGTCTCCGGTCGGGTAACTAAGACCCCACACGCCTCGGACCAACTAAGCCCTGCGTGCCCCAGCCACTGAGCCCGCGTGCCCCAGCCAAAGATCCCGCGTGACCCGGCGCGGATTCCTCGTGCTGCAGCTAGCCCCCAGTGCAGCCAAATATTAACAAAATAAAGAAGCAAAAAAATTTTTAAAGAGCGGCAGGAGTATTTTTGTGCTGCTAGTTAACTGCATGATCTTGAGGGGCAGACGTGACCCTCTGAGACATCCATCTCCTCCGAGTGAACTGGGTGCACAAAATACCCTCAAGGTCCCGAGCATAGAATTCTTTAGCAAATGATGGTCTTTAGACAAAATGGAAGAGAAAAGAGGAGAATATGAAGAACCCTTGGCAACTTGGGTACCTCCTCCCCAAGACGAAATGGCTCACAGAAATGCCTAGACCCATGTGTTACCTAGGGCTTCAGTCATACTGTGGTTTTGCCCCTACAGTGCCCTGCTACGAAACGCATGGGCTGACAACAGATTGTCCTTTTAACTGTAGATGCACCTGGGACTTCCCGGCTGGTGCCAGCGGTAAAGAGCCTGCCTGCCGATGCTGGTGTAAGAGACGTGGCTTTGATCTGGGGTTGGGAAGATCCCCTGGAGAAGGAAACAGCAGCCCACTCCAGTATTCTTGCCAGGAGACTCCCATGGACGGAAGAGCCTGGTGGGCTACAGTCCGCAGGGCTGCAAAGAGTTGGACAAGACTGACGCGGCCAAACACGCACGGATGCTCCTGTCCACCTGGTCGGTTGAAGTTGCTCTCAGGGCTCCTTACATCAACATCAGCGTCTCAGGGGAAAAAAATGCTCCTAATGTGTTTCACTCTCTGCCTCTGCTAACCTATATATTTATTTATTTACAGCTTCTTATTTGTATTGAGGTATAGCTGATTTATATGTGATCGTTCCAGATGATCAGCCGAGAGACTCAGCCACCCACACACATGGACCCATTCTCCCCCACACTGCCCTCCCCCACAGGCGCTGCTTCCGTATACCAACAGGCAGCCGCTGTTTCAGTAACTCTGGCGCTGACCAGGATCACAGAGGTCTTCCCTCAGCAGGACGTGGGCTCTCCCAGTCTCTCTGGAAAGCTACCTCACCCAGCAGGCTGGAGCGTGCCTACTCACCTTGCAAGCGCGCGATACAAGGTTAGAGGAAATCTAATTAGAGAGAAAAGATCATCTTTCAATCTTTAGATTGCATATCGAGGATCAAAGTCTCCAAAACCTCTCACTGGCCGCTTGCACTTTTGCCTAAACTCACTGATAACAGAGGGGAAACCAAGGTTAGGAAGAATTAATTTAGGTTCTAGGCCACATTAAAAGTTCCTCTCCTGCCTCGTCCATGACCTTCAGCCCCTGTTTACTTCCTGTGTTGCCACAACATTACCCTCCCCTTTACCCTAAATCCTTCCATCCACAGCAACCGTGAGCCGTGATTTTTTTGTGTTCTTTCAGGGCTTAACTATTTCATGTCCGTTTACATGTCCTACTTAAAGTATCAAAGTCACCAGCATATTACTTTCTTGTAGATCTCTTTAAAGTTTTCCACCATAGTTTTCTTTTTAAGGAAAATAACCAATAATGTGCCTGCTTACATGGAAGAAAAAGTGAGGGTATTCATACTGATAAATTGCTCCAGGTGAACTCGTATGAAAACCTGAAGACTCCGGAAAATCAGAAGAAGGAAGATCTTTGGAAAAGGGTGCTGTGTGCTGTGCTTAGTCGCTCAGTCGTGTCTGACTCTTTCCGACCCCATGAACTGTAGCCCGCCAGCCTCCTCTATCCATGGAACTCTCCAGGCAAGAATACTGGAGTGGGGAGCCTTTCCCTTCTCCAGGGAATCTTCCCAACCCAGGGATCGAACCCAGGTCTCCCCCATTGCAGGCGGATTCTTTACCATCTGAGCCACCAGGGAAGCCTTAGAAAAGGGATTCAATTGTTATTACTAATTCCTTGGTTCTCTAAAATTTTATTTGTTTATTTTTGGGTGCGCTGGGGCTTCGCTGCTGCAGGCAGCCTTCTCCGTTCTGTGAGTGGGGGCTCCTCCTGGCTGCAGAGCGTGGGCTGCTCACTGCGGGGGCTTCTGTTGCTGCAGCGCACAGGCTCTCGGGGCACGAGCTTCAGCAGCGGCCTCCGGCAGGCTCAGCCGCTGTGGCTTGGGGCTCAGGGGCTCCACAGCATGTGGGGTCTTCCCGGACCAGGGATCGAACACAAGTCCCCTGCATCAGCAGGCAGATTCACTGCACTGTCAGCGAAGTCCTAATTCCTGGAAGCTTTGAACCCACAGGATAACACTGAAAACAGTCTCATGTAAAAGAAAAATAGAAAAATAAATGGTCTAACAAAACCACTTCAGAAGAAAAGTATAGAATGAGTAACGATGGGACAACTCCTTCTAAGGGATGATGGGGGTGGGGAGGTGGGAAGCTTGGGGTCGAAGCTGTCAACTCTAGAAAGGGCGGAGGATGTCTTCGAAGTCAGGATCGCTTGCCCGTCCCCCTTCAAGTGTGAGTGACTAAGCAGGGGTAACTGTGCAAAATAGCCTCTCTGGGAAAAGCAAGAGCTTCGCTGACGGCGAGGTCCCATCCAGCTCTCTCTTGCCTCTCGAGATGTCCCTCTCAGCAAGATTTCAGAACCAGCGTGTTCTCCGTGCAGCTCAGGACCCACTGAAGCTCAGAAGGAAGCCCAGGTCAGTCACACTAAGACTCCCGAGGTTCTCAGGGCTAGGTGCCAAAGCAGGTCATCCAGCAGCCAGCTGTGCCCAGGGACTCATCTAGCAGCACTCAGAGGATGATTCTTGAAGGTATAAATGAATGGCACTCTTTGAGCCCTAGGAACACAGCTCCCCAAATATGAATCATTGTGCTAATCCAGCTCGGTACTCTGTACGGTATGGGTGCATTATTTGTTCCGGGCCTGAGGGAGAAAGCCATGATATATTTAAGGCAGGGTGTTTTCAGAGAGAGCATTAGCACAGTGAATTACAGGGAGAATGCAAATGAAAGAATGGTGAAAGTGACCTTGAGTTTTGCAGTTGAAACTAGTTCCCTGTTAGCTAATAGCCAAGCTGATTGAGAACCTCAGGAGCAGAGGTTACAGATGTTCTGTTTATTAAACAGAAAACATTAACAACTTGGTTGTACCTTGAAACACACTAAGACATGAAAATAAGCAGAGGGCAAAGGGGAAAAGTTCAGTGAATTTTTCCTGACTGTTTCTTTTTTTAGTGCCATCTCAGCCCTGGCATTCTTTTTTTCAAATATGTCAGGAAGAAAATAATAAAATAAATTAATATATATATTTATATATGTTTTGGCAAAGCTGTTTTTGGTTTTACAAAGTTGACAGTTTCAGCTCAGTCCACTGAAGAAACCGCCTGTTGAAATAGAAAGCTGTGGGTCACATATGAGGTAAGATTGCAGTACATTTCATCTGGGGCTTCCCAGGCGGTCCTAGTGGTAAGGAACCCGCCTGCTGATGCAGGAGACACAAGAGATGCAGGTTCAATCCCTGGGTCGGGAAGATCCCCTGGAGAAGAGCGTGACCACCCACTCCAGCGTTCTTGCCTGGAGAATCCCCTGGACAGGGGAGCCCGGAGGACCATTGTCCAGGGGGTCGCCAAGAGTCGGACAGGACAGGAGAGGCTTAGCACGCACGCATGTCCTTTGGGGGTGGCAGTGCTGCGCTGGAGAGCATTAGCTCTCCAAGGGATGTTTCCATCTTACAGGAAAGGAAGTGGAGAACGGAGAAATACAAATGGCTTGTCTGAGACAGTGGGGGAGATGAATCTTGAACTCAGACACCTGCCTGCGCTCAGACCACAGGCCTTAAAGCCACACGCCGTCACTCATCACCCTTATAAGTCTGGGGCTAGAGGCAGAGCCAGCAGAGGGACACCCCTGCAGAGTCACCTCTGAGGGCCTGAAAGCATGTGCCGCTGACGAAATCCCGACAGATGCAGTCTGCAAAATCCGCACTTCGTGCTGGACTGACAAAGCTCCCCGCGCCCCCTGAGACGCCCACCGCTGCAGGCCGAACGTGCTCCTCCCGCTCCGTCACCCCGACCATAAAGTCCATCTCTGAAGTCTGCTTCAGATGGGCTCAGTGAGGAGCCAGGTCCACATCGGCTCCCCAGCTCCTTGTCCCGTGGAGTGAATCCTCTCCCTTCTCTCTGCTGACTGAGTGCCCGTGGGCAGCTCAAGCTGGGCGGGCAGCCCTAGCCAGGCAGACTCACAGGACTAAAGCACAATCGGCCCGCAGGAGTTGACACTCAGCCCCTTCGCTTTGCAGTGACAGATACAAATCAGGCCCCTGGCCAGCCTGGAGGTACCCGTCGCCGGCCGGAGAAGCAACGAGCTTTTGTCCTTGATGGTCACACGGCCACTGAAGGGATCTGAGAGTGTGGACCACCCACTGCGGAAGTCACCGCTTGACTGAGAAGAGGTCAGCAGAGCAATCCAAGTTTGAGGTCGCTTTTCCATCTCTATAAAACCCTTGCTAGAGCTGAGTCAAGAACAAAATTCCAAAAAATAGCTAACATCTCCCTGGTGAAGGTGAACCACAGAAATGGGTGCTAATATCTAGAAAAGGGGTTGTCTTCAGGGCAACAAGCATTACCGGTCTTGAGGGTTTTCAGAGGGTTATATGCCTTCTACCTAAGCCCTGCCGGCACTTTGAGGATGCAAACGTGTTGGACACATGGGTGCCCTCAGATGGCTCCCCGGAAATCTAGATAATTAAGTGCAGAACAGGACAGGCCTACAAGCTTGCTTCACATGAGATTCAAATCATTATGCCCTTCTGGTCACAGACAAAAGGGATTATATTCCTGGCATCTTAGGGAAGGAAATTTTATAGCATTTCATATTGGTACCACTGGTTAATAATCCTCCAAAGCCAAAGGAGAGAGAGAAATTAGGAAGAGATACCCTAGTAGACCTGGGCAACTTGCCAGGCCTCCAGTGGGCAGAAACCAGTAACCAAGAGACTGGATTAGACTCCCAGTTTTGCTTCCAAGCAGCAACACGAATTCAGACAAGTCCTTAAGCCTCAGTTTCCTCATCTGTGAAACAGGACTATTACTTTCCCTGCTTGGAGAAGGAAATGGCAACCCACTCCCCTAGTCTTGCCTGAGGAAGCCCATGGATGGAGGAACCTGGGGAGCTGCAGTCCATGGGGCTGCAGGGAGTCGGACACGACTGAAGCGATTTAGCACACGCGCTCTTTCCCTATATATACCTCATGGAACTAGTGTGAAGCTCCTAAGACACCTCGATACATACGGATTTTGACACGTTCCCTGTAAACAAGAGAAAGACATTCTAATTAAGGAGAAACCATCTCCGCCTTCCTCTCATTGGTGCGTCTAGGGATTCAGCAGGGTCCTGTAGTCAGCACAGCTATTACTCATCTCTCCAGGACATAGCAGCTCCCAGAAGCCGAGGGATCCAGCAAACCAAGCAGCTGCTGAACCAAGAAAGAGTAGCTGCAGAAAAGGCATCTCTTTAGGAGGTTAACACTCAGAAAGCCCTGGGTCAAAAGTCCTCTCTCTAGGCTGGTGATGAATTGAGGAGCAGGCATACATTTTCTTTGGTTAAAAAGGTAAAAATCTTATACTGATCTGAAAATATTAATAGAGCTCAAAAGAGGACACTGCTGTTTTCCTTGTGTAATTGCTGATTCAGACTCCAGGTTTACACATTGATCAGATGTGTCTGATTTTGGAAACAGAAGTGTGGTTCATGCAAAAATCAGGTCAACAGTTAGCAATTATAGCTGTGCATTAAGGGGTTCACCAGGCCTGCATTCAGCTGTGTAATGAGATTGAGGAAAACCTGATTCCTACCTGGACTTAATCAGACCCACTCTACCCTCTTGGGCTTCCCAGGTGGCCCAGTGGTAAAGAATCCACCTGCCAGTGCAGGAGACGCAAGAGAAGAGAGTTTGATCCCTGGATTGAGAAGCTCCCCTGGAGGAGGGCATGGCAACCCACTCCAGTATTCCTGCCTGGAGAATCCCACGGACAGAGGAGCCTGGCGGGCTCCAGTCCACGGGGTCATGCGGAGTTGGACGTGACTGAGTGCGCACACGCTCTACTCTCTTGCAAGAAGCTAGCTCCCGGCTCCGAGTACCTCTCTTCTGTTTGTTTCTTCTCCTGCTGAGCTGTAGTGAGGACCTGAGCTGTAGACCGGGGAGTGAGCACTGGAGAGCTCCTCTTCCCACAGAGCTCATTTGAATTGCTTGGCTGTTGAGAGACTGCAAGAAGCTTGGAGAGGATGAGTTCTTTTGAACAGGATGAAGAATGCACGTGTGGATTGGTTACCACTGCCTGGTGGAACACAGAGAAGACGAGTCGGGTCTTCACACCTTACCCACTGCAGCACAAGTTCCTGAAGGGCACGTGCGGAAGGGACAGGCCAGCGGTTGGCACACCACTGCCGGCCGGGGTTTTGGCCTTACACCCGCTGCCTCCCAGTCTGATAGGCCGGCTGGGACCACGAGTGAGCAGGAAGTCCGCTCCTGCTTAGGTCGCGTGAAGACTTAAGCTCCACTCATCCTGTGTGTGTCTTTCTCTTTAACACCCCCATCGGGACTCCTAGAGCAGGGGTGTCCTCCCAAGTACAGAGAGTCCCAGGTCCAGCATAGAATTAAGAAAAAGAAGGGGGTGGGAATAGAGACACAGCCTATTGTGTTGAGTTGTGTATACGGAAGTGTGTGTGCACGCTCAGTCCTGCCCGACTCCTTGTGACTCCAGGACTGGAGCCCGCCAGGCCCCTCTGTCCATGGGATTCTCCAGGCAGGAATACCGAAGTGGGCTGCCATTTCCTCCTCCAGGCCATCTTCCCAACCTGGGGATCAAACCCATGACCCCGTGTCTCCTGCCTTGCAGGCCAATTCCTCACCACCGACCCATCGGGGAAACCAATGTGTATAGAGAAGGGATACAGAATTAAGAAAAATAGCCAACATATATGTACACACACACTCCAAAGATATATCTATTTATGTAGATACTCCAGAGAGTCCACGCAAGAGATGGCATGCCACAGCAAAGCCAGAGCCTGCACTTTGCTCGTCTTTGCTGCCTCCACACCATGGTCTAAACGTGTCCTGAATCCACATCAGAGCTTCTCAGTAGAGAATTTCAGGGAGGAGGCGGGTGGTGAGGATCTCACTGTTTGAGAGACCCCAAGAATTTGGCCTGATTTCTAAGAACAGAGGAGCCCTGAGCAGGGGAAGGAAGATGAGCGAGTTTAGTACCCAGAGGAGGAAGACGAAAGCGCCGGCCCGGCAGTTCCCGTTGGAAGAGAGCTGGTGAAAGGCAGGTGGGAACGCCGACGGAGCCAGAGCTAGAGTCCTCAAGGAGGTCTAAGTGGGGGAGAGAAAGACTTAGGAAACTGCAAGTGTACAGTATGAATTTTCATATAAAAACCAAACGTTTTCATTTAATTTTACACTCAGCCGCTTAATAACTTGTAGCAGTGAATGATCCCAGTCAAGAGTAACTTCAGAGGAGCTGCGTCGTGGCACAGATAGAACTCGGAACGGCAGAAATGACAGGACAAAACGCAGAAACTGGCAGGCAGATCCAGAGAGCCTTGCATGTGGAGAAGAGGAGGTCCAGATGGAGAAGAAGGAACGGAGAGAAGGGGGTTAATAATCAAATAAGTAGCAGAGAAAACAGCTCCCTGAGGAAGGACTTGGGTCGTAAGATTGCAGGGTGCGCTGAGTCGCAGAGCAGAAAAGACAGAGCTCCCGGCGAAGCCCCTGCATCCCAAGGACAAAGCCGGGGGCGCTCAGTGAACCCTCCCAAGGTCTCTGTTTTTCAAGGCCCATGCACTTGCTACGTCAGACCCAGGAAGCATGTTAAAAATCGGATTCCAGAGCTTGTGAATCCTATCCTCTGGTAGGTTTGAGGAAACGCAAGCAGCTCACCGTGTGGACCCCCAGGAGGAGGGCGGAGAGGTGGTGGAAGGGTCCTCTTGGGAAATTTACTGAGTATTGAACGATAGGTGACCCCACCCAACGGAGTCTAAATGCTCCTCCTCGGTGAACTGTTGCAAATGTTCAGACATGTGCACACATACACACAGAATGGCACTGGATAGTACTGTTCTATTTAGGAAACTCGCGGGAACTGATATGAATAACTTCATAGCTCTTTTTTCTTTATTTAAAAAATGTTCCAACCTTGGCTCTGACTTTTGAAAAGTGAAAGGAAAACGAAACTGAATAATGTAACAAAACCTCTTCCCTTTTTTAAGGTTTCTTTCGCAGGGCGCGCAGCACGCAGCGTGTAGTACCTCAGTTCCCCACCAGGGGTCGAACTCGTGCCCCCTGCTGTGCAAGCACAGCCCTAACCACCGTCCTTGCTGTCACGGACTCAACGTCCTTACAGGGAGCAAAGCCGGGGCAGCTACCATACAACTGCACTCTGACTCTCAAACTGCACTGACACCGTTATGCTTCTCTGGAAAGAGTCGATCAAGGAAAACTTGAACCCACAGGTGGTCTCACAGCCATCTTCTCTACTTAAAAAGACCATCTGGGTTTAGGCAATTGCCATTTAAATCTCAATAAATGAGACATAATTTATGTGCAATAAAATACACCTATTTAAAATGTACAGTTCGATGAATGCATTCACCGGTGAAACCATCGCCAAGTCGCTTCAGTCATCCGACTCTTTGCGACCCCATGGGGTGTAGCCTACCAGGCTCCCCCGTCCGTGGGATTCTCGAGGCAAGAGTACTGGAGTGGGTTGCCAATTCCTTCTCCAGGGGATCTTCCCCGCCCAGGAAATGAACCTGGGTTTCCCACATTGTAGGCAGATGCTTTTAGCACCTGAGCTACCAGGGAAGTTTTTATAAAAGGATGCAGTAAAGACTACCGAGGAACAGCCCGCAGAGGGCAAAGCTTACGGAGAGCAGGGTGGGGCGTCCGCGAGCGCTCCAGGCAGCTCCGCCCCCAGCCCCCACGTGCTCGGCAACCTGGGAGCTCTCTGAGCCCTGTGCCTTGGGGACTGTTACGGGGGCGTGGTCACAGAGGAACGGTAGATCTTCCGCTCCATTGTAAGCTCCTCTCTCTGGAGACTGAGATGGGGCTGAAAATTCTAGGCTTCTAAGGATGGCTTGGGGTTTCTGTAACCAGCCCCAATTCAGGAGCACCCCCCCCCGCCCCCGCCAGGTCACCTCATTAGAGCAAAAGACATTTTGATCATTCAGGAAATTCCAAGGGATTTCAGAACTCTGTGTCAGGAACAGCGTCAGAGACCAAGCGGAACAAGAGATGCTCCATTTTTAATGTATTATATTACACATGACATTTATATTTTTATACAAAAGCTTTTCTACTGCACTGATGAACAACTCAACAACAAAGAGAAATTGGAAAACAGACACTAAATGAAATGGGACCACTGATTATGAAATAGAAAAAGGGAACGAACTAGACCATCATACAGTCTAGTTGTTCTGAAACGTGGCTGTTCATCAGAAATGCAAGAAGATGGTGCGTGTTTTCTTTTCCTTGTTTGTGCATAGCAACATGACTCAGGTAACAGACGCATATATTAACTGAACTATTATATATGCATCTATTCTGTTTTAGATTCTTTCCATTATTTGTTATTGCAAGATATTGAATATAGTTCGCTGTGCAATACAGTAGGTCCTTGTTATTTATTTTATACATAGTAGGATGTATCTGTTAATCCCAAACTCCTAATTTACTTCTCCCCCCAACCCAGGGCTCTTATCCCTTAGGAAATTACAAAGCTTTTAGGAGCTTTGTGCCAGAAGCCAGAGCAGGGACCAATATATACTGTTCCATTATCTCAGTCACATCTCCAGGCCCCAGGGGTGAGGCCCTGGGTATATCAGTCTCATTATCTCCTCACCTGCAGATGGACCTTGGATTCTTTTCAGTTTCTGACTATTGCTAATAAAACAGCTACGATCACATGTGTACACGCCTTTGCATACATATGTGTCCATTCCTTTTGGTTAAATGTGCTTTGCCCAAGTGTGGATCTCACTTTAAACAAAACTGCCGAGAGCTTTCCCAACTGATCGCAACATTTTCCCTCCCATCAGCAGGGCATGAAATTCTACTTGCTCCACACCCTGACCCAAACCTGGTGCTTGTAATGTCAGTCTTTTCACATTTAAACCACTTGAGTGGGTGTGTACTGATGTTTTCATTGTGGCTTTTATTTACACGTCCTTGATGACTAAGGATGGTGAATATCTTTTCATGAGCGTATTAACTATTCATACATTTTATGAAAGCTCTGTCTAAACCCTTGGCCTATTTTTAATCAAAGTTTGTCTTCTTAGCATAGTAAACATTACTTTTTTTTTTTCCCTGACAAGTATGAACAAAACTATTTTTTTAATTTGGGAGCTTAGAAAGCTCTGCCAAACGATAACAGCTCAGCAGAGACGTTATCTGAACCAGGAGGGAAACTGTCTTGAGCAGCACTGGTGGTACGTGAACAGAAGAGCTGCCCCTCTGTGGTCCGAGAACTGGGATACGGGGCCTGTGCTGCGCTCTTGACTCCCTCAGCTCTAAACAGGCCACACACAGCCTCAGACCCCATCTCTCCTTTCATAAGATAAGGAGCTTGCACTGAAGTGATCAAGCTTTCTTCAAGTCCCAACATGCATGGCTGTTGTGCAGCTGCTCAGTCGTGTCCGACTCTTTGCGACCCCACGGACTGCAGCACGCCAGGCTTCCCTGTCCTTCACTGTCTCCCGAAGCTTTCTCAAACTCACGTCCATCGAGTCGGTGATGCCATCCAACCATCTCGTCCTCTGCAATCCCCTTCTCCTCCTGCCCTCAATCTTTCCCAGCATCAGGGTCTTTTACAACCCACAGGTATTGGGTCGGCCCAAAATTTCACTCAGGTTTTTCTGTAAGATGTTATAGAAAAACCCGAATGAAGTTTTGGGCCAACCCAACAAGTGGTTTCTTCTGATAAATGACTAAAATAGCCACAAAGGTCCTTCAAAATATGTTATATTTGAAAGCTAAACCATTTTTAAAAATTCATTGGGCCTCCCTGAAGTCTGAAAAAAAAAATCGAATTCAAGAAAGATGAAAGAGTTATCTGTGTGGAGTGGCAGATATCAACACGTTTAGCTGATCCTTGTGAAGTTAGTGTCTAACGAGTAGGGTCCCTGTCAGTGAAAACATCAAGCCAGCAGTTCCAGTGTCTCCTGAAGCCTTTAATTACAGCACTGACTGGTACGTGTCACACAGTATCCCAAACGGTAGCAGCAGCATCTTCAAGCATGAGAACAGATGAATACATACAAGGCACGAACACACTTGATATTTCTAATTGTACAGAGTCTTTCCCCTGGAAATACTTCTGATGTCCTTCAAATATACTGTCTCAAATGAACTCACAAAACAGAAAGAGACTCCCAGACTTGGAGAATGAGTTTATGGTTGCTGGGGGGAAGGATCGGGAGAAGAGATAGTTAGGGAGTTTGGGATGGACAGGTACACACTGCTATATTTAAAATGGATAACCAAAAAGGGCCTTCTGTATTCCCTACCGTACAGGGAATTCTGCTCAACCTTATGTGGCAGCCTGGATGGGAGGGGAGACTCGGGGAAGATAGATACACATATGGGTTTCCCTGGTGGCTCAGATGGTAAAGAATCTGCCTGGAATGCAGGAGGCCTCGTTTCAATCCCTGGGTAGAGAAAATCCCCTGGAGAAGGGAATGGCTACCCAAGAATGCTCCAGTATTCTTGCCTGGAGAATTCCATGGACTGTACATATATATGTATGGCTGTGTTCCTTCTCTGTTCATCCGAAACTACCACAGCATTTTTTGTTAATCGGCTATACCTCAATACAAAATAAAAAGTTTAGAGAGGAAAACAATACTGTCAACTTTTGCAACATTTTATTAAAATATTCTCCTTTAAAAAAGAATGTTGTTTACCACTTAGATGAGCTCATATAAACCTGGGAGGTTAATGCTATTGAGTATCTCCTACGGCTTTTTCCAAAAGTGGTAATAAGTGTGCTTTAGATGGACTTGTCCTCAGTTCCCCTTTGTCTCAGAGGACACAGCTGCCAATGATAGCTCTAGGATCAGGGTTGTATTTTTGGCCATTGGATAATGGTTCATATGAAGCAACTGATCTGGGCGATGACTGGACCCATAATTCTGATATCAAGTCAGAATTATACCACTTAGGTTAAAGGCCGTTTGGCCAACACTCCCTGGATTTCATTAGCACTATGCTCTACTCATCAGAACTTGCCAACTGAAACTACGAAGTTAGATATTATATGATGATAAAGTAGACAATTCAAAACACATCTTCTCTGATCAGCCTATCAGGAATTTGACCTTCTGCTTTGGCAATAAGAATCCATATCATTTCCTCCTTGTTAAGCACCCAGGCCATGGTTTGGGAGCATTTAGTTTTGAGCTGAATTTAGATCTTGTCTTAATTTTAGGTTTGAAGGGCAAGTGTCAGAAAGAGGCAACCAAGTGTACCCAAAGCTATAAGGATGTAGCAATAACTTCAGAGTCTTCAGGTGAAATCCTAAAGTCCACACAAAGATGTTTCTCCAAGAAAATTTGAGTGACAATGTCTTTCCTGGCATGTCTTTCTAATCAATTTATGTCTAGAAACATTATTTTCTTTATTTCTGTCTTTATCACCACAATACTCATTTTTTCCAACATTGTATTATGAAGAATTTCAAACACACAGTAAAATTGAAGGAATTTTAGTAAATACTCATCACCTCGATTTTACTATTAATGTTTTACTCTGCTTGCCTTATCACATATCTATCCACCTAACCATTCCTCTGTGCATTCTTCATATTTTTTAATATATTTCAAAGTAAACTAAAGACATGAGCCCATAACCTCTTTTTTTTTTTGGCCTGTAGAATCTTAGTTCCCTGTCCAGGGATCAAACCCACCCACCCGGCAGTGAAGCATGGATTCGTGGCCCCGGGACAGCCAGGAAGTCCAATACCCTCATTTTTAGGTCTTCTTTTTCTCTTCCTTGTCTAGTTTTGGTCAGTTTTCATTGAAGGGTTTCTTTTTTCCCCTCTCTAAGAATAATTCTAAAAATGGATTTACCCAGAATTCTGGAAGTAGAAAGGTCTGTCTACACCAGTCCTGGTGCCCCAATTCGGAGTTTGAGTTGGTTACTACACATTTTCTCCTCTTTGCCTCTCATCCAAGTGAATAAGCAGCCCCCGCCACTGATACTTGGTTACTTTTATCTTCCAAAAATGAGAACGCTGAACAACCTTCCAAAAGAAAACAGAAGTCCCTCAGCTGCCCTTGCTATGAAAGATCTATTTATGCATCTAAGAACATTCCTTGTCAAACAATCGCATTCTGTTTCTCTCCTTATTGTTTTCCTCTGTTTCGGGTACTCTCCACACCGCTTCATTGCCAGGAGCAATGTTGACATCAGTGTTAGAAAGACTTCCAGACGCTAGTTAAGAATTCTATTTAAATGTGGCAGACAGAAAAAAATGTATCTCTGTCTCCTCCTGAAATACCATCAATATATAAGCAAAGATATTAAAAACAGAATGAAGTCAGAAGGACACGAAGAGCAGGAGCAGGAAAGAAAGCCGACGGTAGACGCCACCAAGTTTGGGAGGATTAGGAACCAGCCGAGGGAGGAAACCCATTTAACCAAACGGAGGGAGCATAAATCCACCTGCCCCGAGCGAAGGCAGTGATGAGAAATGAGAGTTTGCTTTGCAAAACTCAGGAAAGATCCGGGCTTGGGTGCACAGGGCGCCTCAGAAAGCTGTGTATAGCTGAAGCCACTAGAGGTTTATTCCAGGTTTACACACGTGTTCATCGCAAGTCAGCCAAGGGCTCAGGCTCACGTCTCCTCACTCAGGAGGCAGGCTGGTGGAAGAGCCACGACCTTCACCTCTGCTAGGTAGAAAGGAAGAGAGCTCTGATGTGTCTCACAGCAGCAGCCCATAAGACACTCTTCCCCAGGACCGGGAGAGGCTGAAGTCCCCCTCCACGGAACCACGTGGCTAGGGAAATCCAGTTTCTCCCTTAACATGCATGTGGGGGATACTTCATAACAATGTTTTAAAAACTGTGTGTGTAAACAATGGCAGTTGGAAGTGACATTTTTTGTTTGTAACTAGTGAAATCAGACATTTATTTAATATTCACTGTTCTAAGGAACACGCCCATCACTATAGAGGAAAAGGATAAATAACTACCACTAAGATGAGCACGTGTTGCTCTACAAAAGATCAACTGGAATTTTCAAAAACCCACCGTAGGAGAACAAAGTGATTAAAATATCAGGAGGTAGTTTTATACATTTGAATTCAAAAGCATGTTTTCCTGTTTCTGTCCCAGGGTAACATTTTTGCCAGGAACTCCCTGGAATCAAGTCCTAATTTACATCTGTGCCCAAAATCACCAAGCACAGCAAGCTTAATAAAGCTGGAAAAAGACAGTACGGCCTGAATTAAATGGACTCAACTTTTGTAGTCACTCATGTCTGTGGATTAACTTTTTAAAAGTAAAGCGTAAAGCCAACCCCACTGAAGTCCGTCTCAGTGGCCCGCTGTTCCCCGCCCCCCGCTCCCTCCTAATGCACTCGGTTTGAGTTCGGCTGGTGAAACTTACACTGCTCCTGCTAAGTCGCTTCAGTCGTGTCCGACTCTGTGCGACCCCAGAGACGGCAGCCCACCAGGCTCCCCCGTCCCTGGGATTCTCCAGGCAAGAATGCTGGAGTGGGTTGCCATTTCCTTCTCCAATGCAGGAAAGTGAAAAGTGAAAGTGAAGTCGCTCAGTCGAGTCCGACCCTTAGCGCCCCATGGACTGCAGCCCACCAGGCTCCTCTGTCCATGGGATTTTCCAGGCAAGAGGACTGGAGTGGGGTGCCATCGCCTTCTCCTGAAACTACTTACACTAAAGGTGTGAAAACAGGAATGTTGCTCTACTGGGAGAAACAAGGGAAAGAAATAAAAGTAACATTGAAGGGATATAGAAGAAAATGACTTTCTGCTTCAAATTAGAAAAAAAAGAAAGTGTGTTCAGACATGAAATAGTGTTTCCATTTCCAGCCCCGGTGGTCTAACTTGGGTGGATTAATGTACTGGGAGTGATATCTTTGGTTTATCGTCCATGGAGAGGTAATTTTAAAAATCTTTGACCTTGTCAGTTTGGGGGTCACTTCAAGTCGGAAGCGTTGCTTCTGCTGTGTCACCTCCAATGTTCAGGACTCTTTCTTGCCCCGGTGTGTTGCCCTTGCAGATTTTCAGTATTTATTGCAGGCCGTTTTCTTCCAACTACAGTTCTGCCATCCATTTGAATCTTTCATCCATTTCCCCACTTGTAAAATACATCCTCTTTTTCACTAAAGGGACTCTACCTTTTAGATAATAGTGTAAAGCGAATGGGAAGAGAACCAACATCAATTACATTTAACGTGCTCTCAACAATACCCTAGGTGCTTAATGCAGGAGCTCGCTTAACACTTATCACAATCAAACATGCTGTACAAACCAGCGAGGTTAACATAAAGATACACAGGACATCACATACTAATGCATATCCATGGGATCTAGAAAAGTGAAACTGACGCACCTATTTGTAGGGAAAATTGGAGACGGAGAGAACTGACTTGTGAGCATAGCAGGGAAGGGAGAGGGTGGGACGAACTGAGAAACTAGCATGGCCACATACGCACTCCCATGGGTAAAACAGACAATCGGGGGAAGCTGCCAAACCGCCGCGGAGCCCTGCCCTGTGCTCCGTGACATCCTAGAGGGGCGGGAGGCCCAAGGCGGAGGGGTATGCATACACATCCGTAGCTATGGCTGATTCCCGGTGCTATATGCCAGAAACCAAGACACTGTAAAGCAATTATCTTCCAATTAAAAAAGAAAAAGATACATAGAGCAGTGACTTAAGCCCAGGTTCAACTTCAAAGACTTTCATTAGAAAAAACTTTTTTTAAAAAACCTATATACCACACTTGTCCTATGAATATTTCTAAATTTAACATCCTTGAGAAAATATACAGCTGTACTGAGAATATTTTGCATTCACAAGGTATTTTCCCTTCATAGATTATTTTTCCAGCAGCATTTGTTGAAAATTCTCCCACTGATATTTGCCTCTTCACCTTTGTCAAAAATCCGTTGATTACATGTATGTGTATTCCTGGGTTATCTATTTTATTCCATTGATCTAAATGCTTAGTCCCTTACCAATACCACACTCTTGATGTCTGCAGCTATATAATAAGTCTTGAAACTGACAAAGTGTTTCCTCCAAATTTATTCTTCTCTTTCAAAATTTTCTTAAATATTCTAGTGCCTTTGCTTTTCCATACATATTTTAAAATAATCTTGTCTGCATATCTACAAAAAAATCTTGCTGGATTTTTGACAAGAACAGTATTAAAACTTTATGTCAACTTGGGAAGAACTGACATCTTTCTTATATTATACCTTCCAATCCATAAACACAAGAATATCTCTTTCTTTGGTGTTTTGTAGTTTTTAGCAGACAAGTCCACAGGACCTCTACATATTTTGTTAGATATAAACCTAAATATTTCACTTATTCTTGCTTCTTTAATAATAAATTATTGTTAGTATAACTTTATCATCATTAATTTAGCTGTGGTTTACTTAGTTACTCCTTAAGCAAAAATCATAAATTGGCCTCCCTCTGGGAAAAATTCAGCCCATAGAAAATTTTAATGAGGAGAGATTTTCCATTTTAAAAGTCCACATTTCTATCTTCTCTTGAGAAATGTGGAAATTTGATAACACTGGGCCTCATTTTCCTACTCAGCAACAATTAGCTGGAGCCGTATCATGTCCCAAGTGGTGCTAGCGGTAAAGAAGCTGCCTGCCAATGCGGGGGACGTAAAGGGTGAGGGTTTGATCCCTGGGTCAGGAAGATTCCCTGGAGGAGGGCCTGGCAACCCTCTCCAGTATTCTCGCCTGGAGCATCCCATGGACAGAGGAGCCTGTGGGGACAGAAGGGCCTGTGGCTCATGGGGTCACAAAGCGTCAGATGCTACTGAAGTGACTGAGCAGGCATATGGGGCCCATCCCTTACGAGAGGCAGGCTTTCCAGTTAACCACAATCTCCACCAAGGCCAAGGAATGTGTATGCACTTACGCTTGGCCTACTTTCCTTGTTTGTTACTGGACCGGCTCTGATAGCCTCCTGAGCTTCCACTTCTGCATTAAATTGAGTGGTGATACATATTGGCATCAACAATACCTTTGGTTTATTAATTGGCTTTCATAGGTTACTTACAGGGCACAGAATGTGTTAATCATCCATACTCTTATGTATTTACTAAGCTACTGTGTTTATATTTATTCTCCTCACCCCCAAATCTCCTTATTTCATGACACTTCATCATCACCAACTATTTCTCCCAACGGGGACAGCAGAGTCAGTGTGGTCTCAGAACAGATAAAAGACTAGAGTGGAGGGACTTTCCTGGTGGCCCAGTGGTTAAGAATCTGCTTTGCAACACAAAGGACGCGGGGTCAATCCCTGGTCGGTGGACTAAGAGCCCATGTGTCGAGGGGCCACTGAGCCTGAGAGCAGCAACTACTGACCCTGCGTACTCCAGAACCCGAGTGCGCAGGGAAAGCCAGCACAAGAAAACATAGACTAGGGCGGAGATGGAGGAACCCACTCTAGGAGTCTTCCCTGTGAGAGCTCTTCTCCATGGGCTGATGTTTTGTGAGAGAGACTTGCCGGGCAGAGGTGAGCCCCTGGTAAACGAAGGCCATTTTTCTCAGAGTGCTTTTTCAGCTCTGAACTCGTACTTGTGAATGTACTTGTGAATTTCCCAAGAATTTATCTTGAGATAATGGGGTTACCCTTCAAAGTTCCATTAACAAGATTCTCAATTGTTCTCCCAGAAGTGAGAAAAGTATGTTCCCTCCGCTCACCTAGAGTGTTCATTCAAGCAAGTGACAGGGCTAACCTAGTCCCCATTTAACCTCTCAGCAACATCCGCGCACAGCCAGGGAGGGGAGTTCAGCTTTAATATCCCACTTTTCCTAAGCCGTTATCCTTGATAATCCATTGCGTCCCCTGGGTACTTAATCATCAAAGCACCATAAACCTCTTTTTGAAGATCAAATGGTTCTTTAATCCATTTACTTACAGTACCCTCAGTTATAGAAAATTAATCCGAAGGGTAAGTGGGCCACTATTCCAAGTTTCTCATGGCGCCTGTTAACAAGGTAACAACTCGGTAACGGCCTTTGTGCCAGGTGAGGCAGAACGAGGCGCAGATCGCCTTGGTGGTTGCTTTTCCCTGCACTCTGCAGGCTAACTTAGCTCTTGCTGCCTCCTTGCCCTTGCCTGCCTGCCCAGAATCCCACTGATGAATTAACGAAACTCAGCCCGCCTGAGAGCTAACTGGACTCTCACCTTCCAGTGAGGCGCCATTAATCCTCATCTGCCCTTCTGCATCAGGTTAGCGGAAACCGTTCAGAGACATCGCCCTCGGTCTTTGAACTCTCAAAGAAGTAAGAGAGTGGTAACTTTCATTAAGCCCAAGCACCGTGTTCCAGGCTAATTTTCCTCATGTCCTCTTACCTCGGTACTGAGGAACTGTATCAGATGACCCCCAAATGGCCACAGACACCTACTACTGGGAAGCCTCTTACCCGCAAGATTACCCCAAGGTCATTACTATAACTCCCTCTACATTTTTTAGTCACTCGGTTTAAGAGAAAAAATAATCATTTTTGAGCCACTCAATAATAGAAATTGAGATTTCATATTAACTAGAAATTCAATGTTTGTATTTTCCTTTATAAGGCATTTCCTTTGCCAGAGGAGCTGGTTTAACCTGAACATTAAAAAAAAAAACAAAAACTCCTGACTCTGATCACAGGAAGAGGCCTTTTAATTATTCATTATGCAGTAACTAACTGTTCTTTAGTTATGAAAAAAATGCCTTCTAAATAAAAACCCATTCACAGGATGGATAAAACCACCACATTTTCCCTGCCCTTTCCGATTGTCTATTCAACACAAGGCATCTTCGTGTGAATTACATATATAAGCACATTTACAGGCTACCCGGGTGGCAATAGTGGTAAAGAGCCCGCCTGCCAATGCAGAGATGAAAAGACGTGGGCTCTATCCCTGGGCCAGGAAGACCCCCTGGAGAAGGAAATGGCAACCCACTCCTCCAGTATGCTTGTCTGGGAAATCCCACGGGCAGAGGAACCGGCAGGCTACAGTCCAGGGGGTCGCAAAGAGTTGGACATGACTAAAGCAACTGAGCATGCAAGCACATTTACACATATGTGTGTATAAATTCATATTTATATATATATGTATAAGACATTTATACTTACATGATACATATGTATAAGTGCATATGTATAAATGGGAGAAAGACAAAGAATGATAAACTCAGGGACCCAAGGAGAAGGAATATGTGTGAGAGTAAAGTAGCCCATGGGAAAAATGCTGTAGATCGAGCAATGAGTTTGGTGGGTGATGGGAGTGAGCAGGGGGCGGGGCGCTTATCAAGATGAACTGACTTCTGTGGACTGAAACCCAGGCAGTTAATCTTTCAGCAACTGTGTTTCCTGCCAGAGATGGGCTCAGTCTAGCTCAAGATGCAAGCAGGACACAGAGAAAGGAGAAATGATGCTTTTTCAGCAAGAAAGACAGTTGTTAACTCTCCTCGGAGCTGAGGGGAGAATCAGGAGAAACCAGATGCAAACACAAAGACGTACGAACTGAACTGTTTGTGTCCTTTGGACATCCACGTGTTGAAATCCTTTCCCTCAACGCGATGGTATTTGGAGATGGGGACTTCGGGAGGCCACTGGGATTCGATGGGGTCACGAGGATGAAGGCTCCAAGATGGAATTAGTGCCATCAGAGAGCTTGCTCCTTCTCTGCCACGAGAAGAGAAAGTGAGAAATCCACCGTCTTCAAGCCAGGAAGAGAGACCTCATCAGGAACTGAACCCTGCCAGAACCTCGATCATGAACTCTGACCTCCAGATTGCAAGAAAATTAATTCCCACTGGTTAGGTCCCTTGTCTAGGGCATTCTGTTATGGCTGCCAGAGGGGACAAAGACAATGGCTTGTTTCTGAGAAGGGGTCCTGATATAGGAGGCACATGTGGGCAGAGCCAAGGAAGCCACCTGGGAAACAGGGCTGATGAACGCACATTCTGGCTAAGGTGCAAACCTCTGTCTAGGACTTGCTCTTCTCAAGTTTAAACTCCACTCCAGGGAGCCAGACTCAGTGAGAACTTCCGTAAGGGAAATATCAGAGAGATGATGGAGGAGGAGCACAAGCCTACGTATATTTCCTGGTGTATACTGCCCTCTGTCTCTATATGACCTTTGTTTCTGAGCTGCTGATGCCAGTGTGAAATCAGCCGTCACGTTGGTAGCCTTCACACAAGTCCCTCTTCACTCTTGCACGGGGATTCTAACCCCTTCTTGCCTTTTTTTCTCTTTTTTTGACAGTCTTTCTCTGTTACTCTGTGACTTACAAGGATCTGGTTCAGATCATACTTTCCACAATTTACTAGCAATATAACATTGGATGATGCTTAATGACATCAGTTTAGGAAATGAGTCATAACACCTCCCTCTTTTGATCTGTGCTTTCGAACTGTGGCTGGAGAAGACTCTTGAGAATCCCTTGGACAGCGAGATCCAACCAGTCCATCCTAAAGGAAATCAGTCCTGAATATTCATTGGAAGGACTGATGCTGAAGCTCCAATACTCTGACCACCTGATGTGAAGAACTGACTCACTGGAAAAGACCCTGATGCTGGGAAAGATTGAGGGCAGGAGGAGGAGGGGACGACAGAGGATGAGATGGTTTGATGGCATCACTGACTCAAAGGACTTGAGTTTGAGCAAACTCCAGGAGATGGTGATGGACAGGGAGGCCTGCTGCAGTCCATGAGGTCACAGAGAACCGGGCATGACTTTGTGACTGAACAGCAACAATCTTCCACTTAGGCTTGTAGTGAGAATTCAATGAAATGATGTGCAGAAAATATCTGGGCAAAATGCTTATGTGATGTCCCCCCAAAAGGCAAGGGCATAGGAGTGCTGGGTGTGCCTGGGGGGCTCAGCCTTCCTAGGGTGGAGCCGAAGCTCTGGAGGTCAGTTTAGAAGAGTGGCATGGTGCCTCCCTCTTTTATGAGCGAGATTCTGGCGCAGTCATCATGGCTGTTTCTTATGGACCCCAATAGCATCTCCAGCTGCTTAGAGCACATCGGCTTCTACTCTTGATGAAACAGTCAAGAGAGGATATTCACAACAAGCATCTTCTAGTTTTTACCTAAAAGTAACAATTTTTTATTATTGCTCCTTCCCTTCCGATCGCTCGTGCTATTAATGGAATTGCAACAGTGATGTTGTCCCCGGGAGATGAGCCACTATGACTGAATAATATTCTATTCCTTTTATTGAAAAACAAGTAGGACACAGACTCATCTCATGAATGTTAATGTGATCAAGATCGTTGCCCACTGGAAAACTGTGTTCTAATTGAGTCGTGTGGAAGCGTGCCTTGCTACATCAACCAAAAGGAAATCAATAGTCTTCAAAGGATTAGAGTTCTCAGAGGCTGAGGGGAAAAGAGAAGTCACACAATTTTGACAAAACAGTGTTTTTGAAAAAAGGTGTTTTTCTTTTTTCTTTTTCAAAAATCTCTCCTTCCATTTACAGGATGGATGCAGTTAAGCATTTTATTTTTCTTATCAGTGAAGTGTCAAAGCGATTTGACCAAATGCTGAGTAAACAGTTCGGTTTCAGTCTCACTCATTATGCACGCTCTGCAAGCTTGCTTTTTTCCCTTTTTTAAATATTTACTTATTTGGCTTCACCGGGTCTTAGTTGCGGCAAGTGGGATTTACCTTCCCGACCAGGAATGGAACCTGCCCCTCCTGCACTGGAGGCATGGCGTCTTAGTCACTGGACCACCAGGGAAGGTCTTCTGGAAGCCTGCTGAATTGTCAGGCTAGGTATTTTGCTCAAAGACTTGGCGTCTTCTCAGGTGGAGACTCAGGGCATCTCTTTGATCTTTGCAGGCCGAGCTCTCACCCCCACCGTGCATGCCCTCTTTCTCCCTGCATCACCACCACTTTGGCATGCTTGGGTGCCTTGCCCTGTGTCACGGGCCCTCCCAAACGGAAAACCACATCCCTGCCTCTGTTCTCTGCCCTTCCACCTGAGCCTCAAGAGGAGATCCCTACAGTCTACCTGGATTGTGCAAAATGGGAACAGCTCTGGTCAAAGCAAGTCAGCCAGTGCTCCCCATGTTAAGACAGACAATTCAGTGGCACACACAACGAGGCAGGCGCTTTACCAGGATCCAAAGGGAGGTATTTACACTGGACATATCGACAATACAGTCCTTCCGGTGGAAACCAAGCAGTAGGACTGCAGCCTGAGGGTCCTCCCGTCGTTTGCAGGTGATTGCTTTTTAGCCTTGGCCTGTGACCCCAGGAGAGACGCGAGTCAGAGGGGAGAGGACTGTGCCCTCGCTCTGGAACGCGCTCACTGGACGCGGCCCTGTGCAAGCTGGTCGCCGCTGGGCTTTCCATTAACGTTTGCATTTCAGTATAAGAAGAAAGCCAAGTCATGGCTTCCATTCTAGAGGACAGGCTCTTGTGGGCAAGACTGTGTTCGTGTTCATTCCTCTTGACCTCTAGGCAGTAAGGCAAGAAGTACAAAATTTGCATCGCTCAAAAGACTACACCTGGGTTTAGAGGTAGGGAGTTTTCTGCGGCCATTGAGGTGGATGTGACCAGATACGAGGTCTTTTTTTTTTTTTCCACACATTTCCGTTGATTATTAGCATCAAATTACCCAGTTCCCTGATACTCTGTAAAAACATTTCCAACTGGCTTCCTGCGTATAGACAAAGGAAATAGTTTAAAAATCCAGCCAGAGATATGCAAACAAGCGTGACAAGGAGCTCGTGGAATTCCAGAAATTACTAGGGCAGGTTCTGTGGACTGGAAATTCAAAAACCTTTCACAGCTCTCTGTCCGTTGTTTCCCCTACTCCAGAGGCTGGAAAGAGGAAACGTTTCTTTCCTAGGCTTATGTGTGGCTAGGTCACAGAGTTCAAGCCAGGGAATAAAGAAAAGCTGTTGGACCGCGTTCAGGAAAGTTTCTGTTTGTTTGTTTTGTTCTGGGCTGCACCACGTAGCTTGCAGGATCTTAGTTTCCTGGGCAGAGACTGAGCCCAGGCCACGGCAGGGAAGCACTGAGGCCTGGCCGCAGCCCCAGCAGGAAGCTCCCTCGGGAGGGTTTCTGGAGAGGCCAGACTCTGCTAGCGCCATCCTCAGCTCCCTGTCCTTCAGCCTGGCTTCTTCCCTCCTTTCCCCTAAAACAGTGTGAGAGCTGCGGGTATAGCAGCCCTCTGGAGGCTGTGAAAATGAGCACTACTTGCTGAGAAGGATGGAGAGGAGGAGGATAAAGAGAACGGGTCCCTGATGACATCTGGAACTGCGTTCCTTGTCCAGGGTCATCTACCCCCCGAACTTCTGTTGCACGTGACGAACGTGGTAAGCAGACCCCTTACTGTTTAAGTCTTGTCACTCTGACGTTCTGTTACCTGCAGCTAAATGCAATCCTTATGGATTTGCTTAGAGCTAGGTGTGCTAGCTCAGCTCTGTCCTGCTGCCATTTATCCTGGTGACGTTGTTTGCATCTGTCTTGGCTGACACCACCTAAACCAGTGCTACTACTGTTGTAATAGGAAAAAGAATCTGCGTTGTGCCAAACTTCTTGAAAATAGTGAATTGCAATGGTTATTCCAATTGATTTAAAGTCTTAGTTCAGTTCTCTAAATTCTGAAATCTTCATCTCTGTCGTTCCTTAATTTAGTGAGATTTGTGGGGGTGGTATTTGAAACCCCTTTCTTTCCTAATACTCCACGTTACTTTTGGAAAATGAAGTTCTTACAGTTTCCACCTGAAGACTGCCACAGGGGCCAATTCCATCTGCTCTTTCAATCATAAAGCTGAAATATCTTTAAAGACTGTCTTCTGCACAGAACCTTTTCAAAGGCGATAGTTTTCATCCAGAACTCTTCCAATGGACTCCACAAGACAGCTGAAAGACAGCAGCCCCTGTTAAAGGCCCATAAATATTTGATGGCCCCATCTTCATGGTTTCCAAAGATGAACTACTTTATACAGTATCAAATTGTCCCTAAAGACTCTTTGGTCTGAATAGTTGGCTCCAGACGCTTTACTTGTCATTTGTGGCATCCCACTTTCCCCTTGGGAACCCAACACAAATCAATAGGAAGCAATTTGTCAAATGTATAACATGCTGCTTATTTGTAATTATCTTAAAACCGCACGTGGGAATCACTGCGAAGCACCACTGTGGTCACGGAGAGAAGGGTGAGCCTTGTGCAGCCCCGACCTCTAGAAACAGCATCACCGAAGGGGACGAGTAAAGAGAGCCAGCAGTTCCGTGGCCCTGTTACAAGCCAGGCAGTTCTGAACACTTTAAATATGGTAACCCATTTTACTCTCACAACAAATCTGTCAGGTAGGTACTACTATCATCCTGGCTATACAAATGTAGAAACTGAGGCCCTGAGAAGCTCCGGAGCTAAATGGTGGCTTCTTTGTCACTCATTTGTGTCTGACTCTCTGCAGTTTCATGGACTGTAGCCCGCCAGGCTCCTCTGTCCTTGGGATTTCCCAGGCACGAATACTGGAGAGGTTTGCCGTTTCCTCCTCCAGGGGATCTTCCCGACCCAGGGATCGAACCCGTGTTCTCTTGCATCTCCTGCCCTGGCAGGCGGGTTCTTTACCACCAGGGCCACCTGGGAAGCCCACTAAACGGTAGAGCATTCAGTAATTAGAAAGCTGGAAATCTGAAAGCAGGCGGGCAGCTCTACAATTCAAGTCCTGACCACTCTCTTTTACCGCCTGTGATGACAGATTCTGAGCTGGCCCCATGGTCCATGAATCCTTGCATGCACAGGTCCTTGTGCAATCCGCTCCTCGAGCAGTAGCTGGACTAGGACTCGCTTCTTTAAGGACCGCCGGTTGATCTGGCTGCGCCTGGGTCCTCATTGCGGCACGAGGGCTCTTTCAGCTGCAGCATGTGAACTCTTTAGTTGTGGCGTGTGGGAGCTAGTTTCCTGACCAGGGATCAAATAAGGGACCGAGGCGCTGGCAGCATGGAGTCTTAGCCGCTGGCCCACCAGGGCAGCTCCTTGCTTTAACCCACAGAATACGGCAAAGGTGAAAGGATGCTGCTTCCGTGACTGCGCCATGCAAGGAACCTAGAAGTGAGTCCTGCCAACATCACAGGAGCTTGGAGGTGGATCCTTCCCCAGGCAAGTTTCCAGAGGAGACTGAAGCCCTGGTCCACATACCATGTGAGTGTTCCTGAAGCAGAGGACCCAGCTAATCCAGGTCTGGACTCCTGACCCACATAAACTGTGGGACAATAAATGTGTGCTGGGTGTTGCTATAGTAGGCTTGTGATAATTTGTTACACAGCACTGCGTGTGCATGCGTAGTCATGCCTGACTCTGTGTGACCCCATGGACTGTAGCCCTCCAGGCTCCTCTGTCCATGGGATTCTTCAGGTTGCCATGCCCTCCTCCAAGGGCTCTTTCTGACCCAGAGATTAAACTCATGTCTTTTGCATTCTCCTGCACAACAGGCAGATTCTGAACCATCTAGAAGCCCTACACAGCAATAGATAACTTATAGACTACTCTCTAGGTAACTCATACTTTGGAAAATCGATCTGACCTGTTAGGAGTTGTTGCTAAATGAGAAATGATTACCACTGCTTGGTTAAAAGCCTGGGGACAGGACTTTCCTGGTGGTCCAGTGGTTAAGAATCTGCCTTTCAGTGCAGGGGACATGGGTTGGATCCCTGGTTGGGGGAGTAAGACGCCACATGCCATGTGGCAACCATGCTTGCCCCCAGTCACTGAGCCTGCGCACTCTGGAGCCTACATGCCTCAGTAGAAAAAACCCCATGTGAGTGGGAAAAAAAACAGACTCTGTATGATTTCAATACCTTAAGACCATGAAATTTTTGCACACTGTTTTATATCCCTGGATATGTTCCAGTGACTCCTAGTTTATAGTCTATGGAACTTGAATAGAATTTGTATCCTACTGCTGTGTGAAAATTGCATAAACCCTAATTGTGCTGAATTGGTTCATGGTGCTTTTCAGGTCTGCTATATCCTTCTACTTTTCTGAATATTCATTGTATTAATTTTTGAGACTTTGATATTGAAACTCCAACTAAAAATCTAAATTTACCCACTTACAAAAATAATTGTGACATCAGTTCAGTTCAGTTTAGTCGCTCAGTCGTGTCCAACTCTTTGCAACCCCATGAATCGCAGCACACCAGGCCTCCCTGTCCATCACCAACTCCCAGAGTTCACCCAAACTCATGGGCATCAAGTCGGTGATGCCATCCAGCCATCTCATACTCTGTCATCCCCTTCTGCTCCTGCCCCCAATCCCTCCCAGCATTAGGGTCTTTTCCAATGAGTCAACTCTTTGCATGAGGTGACCAAAGTATTGGAGTTTCAGCCTCAGCATCAGTCTTTCCAATGAACACCCAGGACTGGTCTCCTTTAGGATAGACTGGTTGGATCTCCTTGCAGTCCAAGGGACTCTCAAGAGTCTTCTCCAGCATCACAGTTCAAAAGCATCAATTCTTCAGTGCTCAGCTTTCTTCACAATCCAACTCTCACATCCATACATGACCACTGGAAAAACCACAGCCTTGACTAGACAGAACTTTGTTGGCAAAGTAATATCTCTGCTTTTTGATATGCTATCTAGGTTGGTCATAACTTTCCTTCCAAGCAGTAAGCATTTTTTAATTTCATGGCTGCGATCACCATCTGCAGTGATTTTGGAGCCCCCAAAAATAAAGTCTGACATATAGTGGAACTGAAGCTGAAGTTGAACTGTTCTATGAATACCTACAAGACCTTCTAGAACTAACACCAAAAAAAGATGTCCTTTTCATTATAGGGGACTGGAATGCAAAAGTAGGAAGTCAAGAGATACCTGGAGTAACAGGCAAATTTGGCCTTGGAGTACAGAATGAAGCAGGGCAAAGGCTAACAGAGTTTTGCCAAAAGAACGCACTGGTCAGAGAAAACACCTTTTCCAACAACTCAAGAGAAGACTACACATGGACATCACCAGATGGTCAATACTGAAATCAGATTGATTACATTTTTTGCAGCCAAAGATGGAGAAACTCAATACAGTCAGCAAAAATAAGACTGGGAGCTGACTGTGGCTCAGATCATGAACTCCTTATTGCCAAATTCAGACTGAAATTGAAGAAAGTAGGGAAAACCACTAGATCATTCAGGTATGACCTAAATCAAATCCCTTACAATTATACAATGGAAGTGAGAAATAGATTCAAGGGATTAGATCTGAAAGACAGAGAGCCTGAAGAACTATGGATGGAGATTCATGACATTGTACAGGAGGCGGTGATCAAGACCATCCCCAAGAAAAAGAATTGCAAGAAGGCAAAACGGCTGTCTGAAGAGGACTTACAAGTTGTTGAGAAAAGAAAAGACATGAAAGGCAAAGGAGAAAAGGAAAGATATACCCATTTGAATGCAGAGTTCCAAAGAATAGCAAAGAGAGATAAGAAAGCCTTCCTCAGTGAACAGTGCAAAGAAATAGAGGAAAACAACAGAATGGGAAAGACTACAGATCTCTTCAGGAAAATTAGAGATACCAAGGGAACATTTCATGCAAAGATGGGCTCAATAAAGGACAGAAATGATATGGACCTAACAGAAGCAGAAGATATTAAGAAGAGGTGGCAAGAATACACAGAAGAACTGCACAAAAAAGATCTTCACAACTCAGATAATCACGATGGTGTGATCACTCACCTAGAGCCGGACATCCTGGAATGTGAAGTCAAGTGGGCCTTAGGAAGCATCACTACAAAGCTAGTGGAGGCGATGGAATTCCAGTTGAGCTCTTTCAAATCCTGAAAGATGATGCTGTGAAAGCGCTGGACTCAATATGCCAGCAAATTCGGAAAACTCAGCAGTGGCTACAGGACTGGAAAAGATTAGTTTTCATTCCAATCCCAAAGAAAGACAATACCAAAGAATGTTCAAGCTACCACACAATTGCACTCATCTCACTAGCTAGCAAAGTATGGCTCAAAATTCTCCAAGCCAGGCTTCAATAGTAGGTGAACTGAGAATTTCCAGATGTTCAAGCTGGTTTTAGAAAAGGCAGAGGAACCAGAGATCTCATGGCCAACATCCGTTGGATCATCAAAAAAAGCATTTGAGTTCCAGAAAAACATCTACTTCTGGCTTATTGACTATGCCAAAGCCTTTAACTGTGTGGATCACAATAAACTGTGGAAAACTCTTCAAGACATGGGAATACCAGACCACCTGACCTGCCTCCTGAGAAATCTGTATGCAGGTCAGGAAGCAACAGTTAGAACTGGACATGGAACAACAGACTGGTTCCAAATCGGGAAAGGAGTACATCAAGACTGTATACTGTTACCCTGCTTATTTAACTTCTATGCAGAGTGCATCATGCAAAATGCTAGGCAGGACAAAGCACAAGCTGGAATCAAGATTCCTGGGAGAAATATCAATAACCTCAGATATGCAGATGACACCACCGTTATGGCAGAAAGCGAAGGAGAACTAAAGAACCTCTTGATGAAAGTGAAAGAGGAGAGTGAAAATGTTGGCTTAAAACTCAACATTCAGAAAACTAAGATAATGGCATCCAGTCCCATCACTTCATGGCAAATAGATGAGGAAACAATGGAAACAGTGAGAGACTTTATTTTTTTGGTCTCCAAAATCACTGCAGCCATGAAATTAAAAGACATTTGCTCCTTGGAAGAAAAGCTATGACCAACCTAGACAGCATATTAAAAAGCAGAGACATTACTTTGCCAACAAAGGTCTATCTAATCAAAGCTATGGTTTTTCCAGTAGTCATGTATGGATGTGAGAGTTGGACTGTAAATAAAGTTGAGCACCGAAGAATTGATGCTTTTGAACTGTGGTATTGGAGAAGACTCTTGAAGTCCCTTGGATTGCAAGATCAAACAGTCAATCCTAAAGAAAATCAGTCCTGAATATTCTTTGGAAGGACTGATGCTAAGCTGAAACTCCAATACTTTGGCCACCTGATTTGAAGAAATGAGTCATTAGAAAAGACCCTGATGCTGGGCAAGATGGAGGGTGGGAGAAGGGGATGACAGAGGATGAGACGGTTGGATGGCATCACCTACTCGACGGACGAGTTTGAGCAGGCTCTGGGAGTTGGTGATGGACAGGGAGGCCTGGCATGCTGCAGTCCCACAAAGAGTCAGACACGACTGAGTGAATTGAACGGAATAGTGGAACTATATATAACTTAGTTGCAAGTCTTCTGCAAATGTGTTATCATGCTTTCATAATTAAAAAAGAGAGAGAGAGAGAAAACAGATCCCATGTGCCACAACTAAGACCCAATGCAGCCAAATTATTTAATTAACTGAAAAAAAAAAAAAAAAAAAGGAGAGAGAGGGAAAATGCAGCAGAGAGAGGGCGCCCGGGAGGAGGTGTGGAACCAATCCAGTGCTGGGACGCTGGTGGGAAGAGGGTTGGCTGCTCTCGACCACAGCACGCGCCTCCGCCCTTGTTAATGCCTGACCTTGATTCTGTGGAGAGAACCGCAGGAAGAGAGCAGACCAATGAAGAGCAGTGCCTTATATGCTTCCGAGGGATCTGCCGCATCCCAGTTTCTGAAGTCATTACTTTTAGGAATCCACGATTTTTGTGGTTAGCTTGTATTATGTACAATGAGTGAGCATTTGGGATCTAAGAACTAAGGAAAGGCTGACAACCCAGGCTGAGGGAGAAACACAGGAGTAAGTCACCCAGACGTCGGGGCTGTCACGTGGGCGGAGGTGAGCGGCCGAAAGCAGGACCCCAGGGCAGACACGTGGGATGCGGGCTGGCTCCGGTGGGTCAGGAGGTAGCAAAGGCTGACTTAAGTCCTCGGTTCGGAATCCAGGAGGAAAGTCCACGAGTGAGGACCGGAAGACAAAGGAAACGATAAAGCAATGAGCGGGCTGGAGCGCTGAATAGTAAGTCCAGAGCACCGCAAGGAAAGGCCTCAGCCTTGGTGACTGAACGAACTCCTTGTCCTCGGGCCAGGCAAGGGTATGCAGTTCAGGCCACATCTGGAAGGAGTGTTCTAGAAGGCTGGCTGCAAGGACTCCCTGGCGTTCCAGTGGTGAAGACGCTACGCTTCCACCCACTGCAGGGGTCACAGGTTCGATCCCTGGTCAGAGAACTAAGATCCCTCAAGCCACAAGGCACGGACGAAAATAAGAATAATAAAGGCTGGCTGAGAGTCCAAAGAGGAAGGAGCGATTCTAGCTGGGGAAGAGGCGACGGACGGGGGTATTTTGCCCACTGGCCATGCCCTGGCACTGATTCTCGCAGCCAGCCTTCTGGACAGTTCTTGAGGACCAGGTCACAGAGGAAAGGCATGGGAGGACCAGTCGTAACTCGCTGTGCTGGAGTGGATCGCAGGGGTCATCTCAGCCCGTCAGCCCGTTTGACAAACTAAGAGGAAACTGCAGCTGGAGAGCTTAGGAGCGGGTCCGGCTCACGAAGCCGCCAGCGGCGGCCAGAACAGGGCTCCGGCGGGCGCCTTCGCCGTCCTCCCTGCTCGTCCCGGGGATCTGAGCGCCCGACCCCGACGCTGAAGCTGAGGCTCGGTGCGAGGCCAGGGGACTCGGAAGGCGCCCTGCCCTCCCGAGCCTCGCAGCCAGGCAGGGCGCATGTCAGACCGAGTGCGGAGTGAGACGTGATGACGCAGGGTCGGATTTAAAAACGCCTTAGAAGCCTCGTAAGAGGCTTGATTTGACTTCCTAAAAACACCGAGCAGCAGGATTTGGGGGCATATGGATTAGGTACTGTAAGCCATGTTTAAGAATGAGAGTTTGGGACTTCCCTGGTGGGCCAGTGGTTAAGACTCCAAGTTCCCGATGCAGGGGCCCAGGTTCAATTCCTGGTCAGGGAACTAGATCCCGCATACCGCCAGAACTAAGACTCCGTGCAGCCAAATAAATACATATAAATACATTTTTTTTAAGAAAGTGAATTTGATCATGGAAACCTAGAGATGAGGCATCAGCTAGGAGCCAACGACATAATTCTTGATATGCCTTGGAAAGTACAGATCCTTGTGTCTTGTCCTGGTATCATTATTTGTAGTATTGCTTTCCACTTTCAGAGTGTCCTGTTTGGGTGATCGATGACCAGTTTACCTAGCTAGAAGGCTGAGAACGTGAGCTTCTTGTGGGTAGGGCCTATGGTCTCTTTGGACTTCAAACGCCCAGTGGCTGACACATAGCAAACATTTCACTGTCTGCCAAAAAAATGAATGATTCTAACACTGGGATCAGAAAGAGCAGTTATGAAAGTAGCGAGAGACTGAAGCTAATGAAACATTTATGAAACCAGAACTTCAGGTTGGAGGCTGTGTCGAACGAAATCTAGCGTTCCAGGGAAAGCTAGGAAAGGACAAGGAAGGAAACAAACATGGGCTTCTTGCCCACGTGACTAATCCCAGGTACCAAAAAGTACAAGAGCAGCGTGAAGCATCTCGGGCCAGAGAGCAGGAGCGTGCTGAGAGACTAAGTGGGCCTGTGTCAAAGGACACACAAGGGCGCTGGCTTAGAGGGGCTCCCACTGGCCACATTTGTGTTGATTTGAGCATCAACAAGAATAGTGACAGCCATGGGTTATGCAACAGAAGAAAAGGAAAGAAACCTTCCTTCTGAAATGACCCAGAACAAAGAGGAGCGGGGGAGGCTCTTTCACCTAAGCGATCAGCCAGGGACAGGAGAAGGAGCCAGCAAAGTGCTGTTCTGCTGCCACCAGTGCAGCTGTTGGTGGAGGCAAGGATAATCCCTGAATGTGAAAACTGCTGAGTGGAAGGTTGCTGGAAACATGATAGTGACCGGGTCTCAAAAGGATACTTGCTAATTACAAACGGGAAGAAGTACTATTACAATGGACAAACTTTGGCAGACAACACGGTCACCAAAAAATGATGGGACAAAATGACACGTACCTCCTGATGTGACGCAACTGAAAGCACACAGCGCCGTTTAGGGGGTATTCTTGCCAAAACACAGAACAAAACAATGCGTAATCTGGATCTGAACATGAGGAAGCAGTCAGACAAGCCCAGAATGAGGGACCGTCTGCGAGACAAGTGGCCTGAACTCTTCAAAAATGTCAACTATTGTCAGATTTCACAAAGGAGGGTGGGACTTTCTAAAATCTAGATTAAGGGAGTTTGAAGAAACAAAACAAAGAATGATGCAGGAAATTTACTTGTTAAAGACAGTAACCCTTCAGAAGACATTAACAATGCTAAATCCCTTGCAAACAATGGCAGGTTATGAGAGAAGGAAATGGCAGCCCACTCCAGTACTCTTGACTGGGAAATCCCACGACAAAAGGAGCCTGGTGGGCTGCAGTCCATGGGGTCACAAGAGTCAGACATGACTTAGCCTCGCAGCAACAACAGTAGTGCATTGTAATGACTTAAAAAAAAAAAAAAATAGGCAGTATATGCTTAAGTATTCAGGCTGAAATATTTGGATGAAATGTCCTGGTAAACACAACAGAAGAGCCAGCATGGCAAAATGTTGGCAATTTGGTGAAGCAAAATGAAGTATATGTGGGTATTCATTGTAGTATTCTTGGACATTTCAAAATAAAAAGGGAAATGGGAAAGTTAAAAAAGGGGGGGGAGGGGGAGGGGAAGGGGAAGAAAGCCTAGAGGAAAAGTCCTGGGAGACTTTTCAATGAAGAGGGCCTCTACCAAGCTCCAATGGGGCAGTGATTTGGAGTGGGCGAGAGAAATCGATCGCCACTGATCAAGAAGGTGACAGAGAGCAAAGACCCAAAGTAAAGACTGTCAGTAAGAACGAGGTTGGAGAAGCAAGGCAGTAGCAAAAGGAGGAAACAGGATCAGATGAGCGTCTTTTCGGTTTTGTTTTCCAGTTTGGGGCTACTTTCTTTTTAAACGGGGGAGTTGAGTAACAGCTTGAAAGTATAGGCACCAAGTGGCCGCGACGTGGCTGATGACAACAAGAGATGAGCCACCCTGGGGAAACCTTATCCCGGTGCCTCCACCGGGACTGATGGGGCAGAGCTGGCCTCCTCCCCAGCCCCCGCTCCTCAAAACCCACACTGGCGTTTCCTCCATGGATGCGGAGAGGCCATTTCTTACTCCTCTGCAGCCACCCTCCCCTCCATCTTCTGAAGACTTCTACAGGAATGGATTAGAGAGACCTCTATAGCCTTTCACCTGATGTTCAGTTCAGTTCAGCTCAGTCGCTCAGTCGTATCCACCTCTTTGCGACCCCATGGACCGCAGCACACCAGGCCTCCCTGTCCATCACCAACGCCCGGAGTTTACTCACACTCATGTCCACTGAGTTGGTGATGCCATCCAACCATCTCATCCTGTCATCCCTTTCTCCTCCCGCCTTCAATCTTTCCCAGCATCAGGGTCTTTTCAAATGAGTCAGCTCCTCACATCAGGTGGCCAAAGTATTGGAGTTTCAGCTTCAACATCAGTCCTTCCAATGAACACCCAGGGCTGATCTCCTTCAGAATGGACTGGTTGGATCTCCTTGCAGTCCAAGGGACTCTCAAGAGTCTTCTCCCACACCACAGTTCAAAAGCATCAATTCTTCGGTGCTCAGCTTTCTTTATAGTCCAACTCTCACATCCATAAATGACTATTAGAAAAACCATAGCCTTGACTAGATGGACCTTTGTTGGCAAAGTAACATCTCTGCTTTTTAATATGCTGTCTAGGTTGATCATAACTTTCCTTCCAAGGAGTAAACACCATCAATCCTTACTTTTAATTTCATGGCTGCAGTCACCATCTGCAGTGATTTTGGAGCCCCCCAGAATAAACTCTGCCACTATTTCCACTGTTTCCCCATCTATTTGCCATGAAGTGATGGGGCTGGCTGCCATGATCTTAGTTTTCTGAATGTTGAGCGTTGGGCCAACATTTTCACTCTCCTCTTTCACTTTCATCAAGAGGCTCACCTGATGGTCATTTAATAATAATTCCCTCAAGAGGTCGCTGACACCAGAGATTCACAGAGGGGTCCTAGACACTGTTCCCCTGGACCCTATTTCAGCTCACCTGTTCTTTATCTTTCCAAGGTAGCCGTCACCCTCAGCAGAGTGGCCCCAGCGCTAAACCCTAAAATCCATTCTTTTGGTTCTGCAGCCGTGAGGCGTGATGGAAAGCCGGAAGCACTGGGCAAGAGGGCAGGTTGCAAAGGAGGCAGCATGTCTCTGAAAACGAGCGGCCCGTTGTCATCTCCAGCAAGACTGTCAGAGGCCTCTGACGCCGCGACTGATCAAATGAGATTCAACTTGAGTAAAGGTTTAAGGTAGCAGAGGCAGGATATTTTTATTCTTATCTTTAAATTTTTTATTCATGTAGTATTTTTGGCTGCACCGGGTCCTCGTTCTTTGCACGGGCTTTCTCTAGCAGCAGGGGCCGCGCCCTTGTGTGGAGCCCCAGCTCTAGGTGCGTGCTCAGTAGCTGTGGCCTGAGGGCTTAGCTGCTCCTCAGTATGGGGAATCTTCCCTGACCAGGGACTGAACCCGTGTCCTCCGCATGGGCAGGCAGATCCTTAACCAGTGGACCTCCAGGGAAGTTCAGGAGCAGGATATTTTTAAATTAAATGTTTACCCCTTACCCAACGTAATGTATGTAATGATACATGTACATTGTGAAGGTCACATTATCACCCACATTACTGGTCAGCACACCTTGAGTGACACCAGAAACCCGGGTAGATGGCAATATTAGACAGTAAACTTCAACAGTATGGAATTATCGGCCATATTCTTGGCAACAATGGACAATTTTCAATGTTTCTGATTGCTATGGAAACAGAACCAGAATATCAGTAATTGTCAATAATTTCTCACCCTGAAACCCAAACCCAGCTCTGATTTCCATAATAGCAGAGAAATGTTTTCAACAAATGCTCAACATCCAAGGATGTTGTTACACCAAAGGCAAAGTCAAATCTGAGTGCCTCTGGTGCCTGCCTGCCTGTGGTGCCTCAGCTTGGTCTTAGGACTCCCCCCCAGGAGAGGAAAAAGCGCTCATTGTGAGCCAAACAGTGCAGGGCAAAGAGGAGGCGCTGCATCACGTGTCAGAGCCGAGGGGCGCCTTCCCCTCCCAGACAGACCTGGTGTTGAGCAAGACTGGTTCTTAAATGAATCGAGTGGAAAGCCGTCTTTCAGAATAAGGGTCCTGTGTCGCTTAGCCCTGTGCTCCTTCACGTAAAGCTAAAGACAGAAGGAAAACATGCCCTCAAGACTCCGTTCCTCCAGATCCACCAGGTTTGCCTCCGGAGTTAGCATCTCCCTGGATTCCTGTAACAGAAAATTCCGTATTGTTCTCTGTCAGACACTAACTGCACATCCAGGCTTGAAACACTGCTGTGGTCTCGAAACACCGCTCGCCCTCTTTCTCTCACTGACTTCTTGAGGCTTCGTATGGCTCTCTGCCCTCTACGGTCACGCGTCCTCGGATTTTTGCCCCCAGTAGTGCCAACCACCCTCCTGTGACCCCCACGGCATCCTGTCTACGTTCTCATCCGCTCAGCTTCTCGTCTTCATGATCGAGCATCTGGAAGCGGTGGTCAGCGCTTCCTGCCCGCCTCCTCGCGCCCACGCACTCCTAGACCACAGGCTCATCACCCCTCATCAGTGCACTAAAACCCCTGAGATGACACGGCCACGACTGAGTCATCAGAAACAGGACGAAGGGCTTTCCCCAGGTCTTCCTGTTTTCACCTTTGTATAGTAACTCAGGTGCCTTGTTCTGTCAGCTGTTGTTAGCCCAGTTAGCTTTCACACTACTATTCTTCCTTCTGCCTCTTGCCCTTCATTCTGCTTTTCCTGCTGACTCTTCTCTTCCACTTGTCTCCTACATAGTCTCGTGTCTTCTGGTTTATATTGCCACCACAGTTTTAATAGCAAAATGCACATTGCTTTATATCACCACAGGCTTTAAACCACTCCAGGACTCGCCTCTGCATTCAGTACAGAGTTCGAAGACAATCAAGTCCTTCATGACTTGACCCTTACTACTGATCTGATCTCGTATCTCAACCCAGGGCACACCTGCGTCCTCGCCAAAGAGCAGCTGTCCACATCTCCGTGGTTTTCCACATCTTCTGCCTAGAATTCCCATGACCAGTTCGTCCTGGCTGATGACTACCATCCTGCAGGACAGCTTAAGTGTCACCTCCTCCTAGAAGCCTTTCCTTTGACCTACTCCCAGGATGAGGTGGTAGCCTTTTCTCCTTTTTTCTTTTCCAGCTTTATGGAGATATAATTGACATATAACATTATGTGCTTTTAAGATTTACAACATGTTGATTTGATTTGCTTAGCCATTGCAAAATGATTACTGCCATAGAGTTAGCTAAAACCCAGGCACGGTACCATCTGTGTGTGTGTGTTTGTGTGTGTGTGTGTGTGTATGTGTGGTGAGAGAACATTTAAGACCTACTCTCCTAGCAGCTTTCGGGAATATTGCGTTATTAACTACGCTCAGCATCCTGGGCACTAGATCCCCGGGACTACTCATCTTAGAACTGGAGTTGTCCTCTTTGACCGACACCCCCCCATTTCCTCCACCTCCCAGCCCCTGGTAAGCACCATCCTAATCTCCGTTTCTAAGAACTTGACTTTCTTATATTTCACATATAAGTGAGATCAGATAGCAGTTGTCTTTCTGCGCCTGACTTGTTTTATCAGCAGCAGCCTTGTGAGCCATCAGGCATCCTGACCCACCTCCGTGGAATATTCACCCTAAGCTGCAGTCACCTTTTGTCCTGACTTTCTTCTCCCACTAGATGGTAAGCAGCTTGAGTGCAGGTCTGCCCATCTGTCCACTACTGCCTGGCCCAGTGCTTGACACAGAGAGGTGCTGAATAGATCTTTATTGAATACATGAGCAGAATAAAAAAGTAAATATGGAGAAGTGTCAAAAGGCCATGGTTCTAAAGACTATAAGAAAAACAAGTAGAAGTTCCCACAGAAGGCTGTGTTTAGGCAGGAGTTTAGAGTTCAAGCTGCTAGACCCAGTGGTTACGTAAAGTTCATTACGTAAACAGACTTAGAAGATTGCGATAACTAGGTTCATTGGCTTTCATTCTACACATATTTAACCCTTGGCATAAAAATTAGGCATCCCTGTGCTAGCAGAGTAAACAGAACAGAGAATTCTGCCCCTCCCCAACCCTCACACCTTGTACACGCAACTTATGGTTGCTTATTTCAGTACCGCCTCCCTATATTCCAGGGACTAGCCTTAGTGCTTTATAGGCATTTGCATTTAATCCCCATAAAAGCCTTGTAAAGCTGATGTTATTCCCATTGTACAGAGAAAACCAAGTCTCAAGGAGTGAGGTAAATTGCTAAAGGTCACACAGGAACTGTAGAGCAAAGATTTAATCCCAAGTATATCTGATTAGTTTTCCTGCACGTAACGTAATCACACTGACAACACCACGAATTTAACTTGAAAACCATTCATCCTCTATTCAGATATTTGGTTATTGGAGTTTCCACATAATTCTTAAAATACTGTAGGAAGTTTAGTTCAACGTTCTTAGTACAGATATACTATTAGTGTGGGGAGAAAGATTTGTTATAGAAGTTGATCCAAGCAGATATAGTTTTGCGAGTGAACTTTTATGTTCCAAAACCATGAAACTATGCCTGTTAGTGTGATTTCTCACCCTTGGAGCCTGGAGACTGGGGCAGAAGAGGAGAGAATGACTTTAAGGTGTACGAATTTGGGATTTCCCTGGCAGTGCAGTGGTTAAGATTTCACCTTCCAGTGCAGGGGTTGCTGGTTTGATCCCTGGTTGAGGAGCTAAGGTCCTACATGACTTGTGGCCAAAAAACCAAAACATGAAACAGAAGCAGACTCAACACAGATTCTTAAAAAAGCCCACATCAAAAATATACAGCCTTTAAAATCGGCCCGCATCAAAAATAGCTGAGACAACTCCACTCCCTAAATGCAACTATTCCTGTGAATTAACAGAAAAAAATACTTACAAGCTGTTTCCCTTAACTTTCTGTTTTCAAAATAGGTTGCATACTTTTACACATCTGGAAAGGCCAGACACTTCACACACGGATTTCAGCTCGCCCTCCAGGCACGCATGCAGTGGCCCTGACTACATCGTTCACACACACGAGGCTGGTCTCACACACACGAGGCTGGCCTCACACACACGAGGCTGGCCTCACACACACGAGGCTGGCCTCACACACACAGAGGCTGGCCTCACACACACGAGGCTGGTCTCACACACACAGAGGCTGGTCTCACACACACAGAGGCTGGTCTCACACACACGAGGCTGGTCTCACACACACGAGGCTGGCCTCACACACACAGAGGCTGGCCTCACACACACAGAGGCTGGTCTCACACACACAGAGGCTGGCCTCACACACACGAGGCTGGCCTCACACACACGAGGCTGGCCTCACACACACGAGGCTGGTCTCACACACACGAGGCTGGCCTCACACACACGAGGCTGGTCTCACACACACGAGGCTGGCCTCACACACACGAGGCTGGTCTCACACACACGAGGCTGGCCTCACACACACAGAGGCTGGCCTCACACACACAGAGGCTGGCCTCACACACACACACGGGGCCCGAGGGACGCGCTGCACAGTGAACTGCCTGTGACTGTGCCGCTTTCCTACCATGCACACGTCAGGCTTCCCTGGTGGCTCAGGGGAGAAAGCGTCCGCCTGCAGTGCAGGACACCTGGGTTCGATCCCTGGGTCGGGAAGATCCCCTGGAGAAGGGAAAGGCAACCCATTTCAGTGCCCTTGCTGGAAAATCTCATGGACGGAGGAGCCTGGTGGGCTACAGTCCATGGTGTCGTGAAGAGTCCGACCCGACTGAGTGACTTCACTCTCACTTTTCACTTTCATGCATTGAATTAGGAACCCACTCCAGTGTTCTTGCCTGGAGAATCCCATGGACAGAGCCTGGCGGGCTATAGTCCGCGGGGTCACAAAGAGTTGGACACAACTGAGCGACTTCACACACACCACACACATGTTAACTTTTAAGAAATGTATATAATTTTAAAACCTTTAAAAAAATCTTAAAAAAAATAAAAAGGTAAGAACTTGACCTTGAGCCCATGCTCTTGAGCGGGCTCTTCCCTCTTCATTCTCACAAAGGCGATGCCATTCGGAAGCAGCAGCGTGAAGATGGTTATATGATTGGGACCCAGAGGCCACCTGATCCTCAGGGCAGCAAAGTTATCCAAGGCATACAGAAAAATAAATCTCTATTCCACTGAAGTGTTCTTTAGCAGTGAGTTCTGCAGGGGAAAAGGCGTGTGACTGCAGCAGAGACAGAGGCTGAGGAGAAACAGAGAGGCAGCAACGAAAATCCACAACCAAAAGGCAGCTGCCTCTCCCTGTGGTTCCAGGAGGCCTTTCCAGAAAGCCTGGGAGGGAAAAGTGTGCGTTTCAACAGCAAACTAGATATTGTCTCTAGCATACCCTTCCTCCGAGATCTGAAAGCTGAACCTGTGGGAAATATTCGAGAGCTGTGACATGTGTGGGTAACTGAAGTAGCTCTCACATGCAAAGGAATTCTGCCTGGTGGGTGAGTGATCCTCCTCCTTGTGGAAAAGCCAATTTGCCTCTCTTTGCACCTTCATGTCAACATTCCTTAACTTTGAAAATTCTTTTCTTTATCTTATTCCTTACCACTTATAGCCAGTGAGCTGCCTGGTTTTCCTATTATAAGAAAAAGAAAATCTTTAATTTAGTTCAGGCTTATACCCTTTTGAAGATATATCCTCTATATATCCTTTGGAATTTATCTTTATGACCAAGAATTCACCAGGGAGGCCCTGCCTCCAGTGCCCTTTTCTCCTTGACCCAGCTCAGTGCTTACTTCCAAGGTGTGGGAGTTTCTAGGCACCAAGCCTCAGCTTGTGATTCTTGCGCTTGGGAGCAGACAGTGTCCACCCTCTGCCAGGTTGAGGGTCCCCAGAGGATGACAAGTGTCTCCCCTCTGATGTCCCATCCAAAAGTTGTCAAGTATCTTTGTTCAGAAAGCTACATTTTAATCAGCTTTATTAAAGCATGATTTATACACAATAAAATTCGTCATTTAATCGTGCTGTTTCTTGAGTGTTGACAGCTGATCACAGTCGCCTACCGTCACAATCAGGACATGGAGAATTTCCACCCCCAGAGTCCCCTCGCGTCCCTGACAGACAATCCCCTTCCCCTCCTGAAGCCCCTGGCATTCCCCGATCCGTACTCTTACCACCCGGTTTGTCTTTTCTAGAATTTCATACAAATAGGATCACGCGAGTGCTTCCCTGGCGGCCCAGCTGTAAAGGACCTGCCAGCAGGGCGAGAGGCATGGGTTGGATCCCTGGGTCGGGAAGGTTCCCTGGAGGAGGAAATGGCAACCCACTCCAGTGTTCTCGCCTGGCATGTCCCGTGGACAGAAGAGCCTGGCGGGTCACAAAGAGTCGGACACAACAGAGCAACCAGACAATAACAACAACAGGATCTCACAACGTGTAGACTTCTGTGTCTGGCTTCTCTCACTTGGCATAACACTCAGGAGACGCATCCACGTTATTCTGTGTGTGACTTGTTCATGCTTTGTCATTGCTGAGCGATGGTCCAATGTATGTGTTTGCCGCAGAGCAGTTAACCATTCACCAGTTGATGGACATTTGGATTGGTTCCCATTTGGAGTTGTTACAAATAACAATAAAAAGTGGGATTACTGGGTCATATAGTAAGTATATGTTTAACTTTAGAAGAAACTTTCAAACTTCCCCGAAGCGGCTACCACTTTCCATTCCCAGCGATGGTATGTGAGGGTTCCGCTGGCCCCCCACCAACACATTGCCAACATTTCTAGCTTTAGCTCTTCTAGTGGGTGTGTAGAGTTAGCTCAGTGTAGTTTTAATTGGCATTTCCTTAATAATTAATGGCATTGAACATCTTTGTGTGTATTTACTTGCCACCCGTACTTCTTCTATGGTGAAGTTTTTATTTAGATGTTCTGCCCATTTTTTAATCAAGTTGTTTATCTTCTAATATGGGAGTTTTTAAAATGCTTTATATATTCTGAATACAAGTCCTCTGTGAGACATGCATTTTGCAGTTATTCTCTCTCAGTCTGTGTCATGAGAAAGCCATTACATTTTGACAAATAAGGATTTTCTCATTCTGAATCCCTGGAAATGCAAACCAGCACGCCGTGTCTATTGATGTCTGCAGGGTAGTGGCCAGCCTGTGGAGGGGGAGGGGAAAAAAGCATAGGGCTCCAGAATTCGCCCTTAAAAGAAGCTGCTCTCTGCTTTCAGCCCCATCTCTTGGTTTTCCTGCATTTTACTGATTTCAGTTATTTTCTATCCTATGTTACTTGCTTTCTGTAGCTGCTGCAATTTTAGGCAAAAATGTACTTGGAAGATTCATCTGTTTCTTTCCTGCTGCAAATGAACACCGCAGCTTCCACATTTCATGAGCCCCAAGTAGCAAGAAATGCGACGAAGCTGCTCAATGAAGCTTTTCAATTAGGAAAGTGTTCCTAATTGCCTCCAGTTCCATCTCTGGATGCTACACCGCTCTCTCTAACTTCTAGGGACCAGCTTCTCCAACTTCCTCAGTCTTTGGGGAGGAGATGAGAAGGAGGAGATTCCCACTGAAGGGAGCCTTTGCGTGTCCATAACCCTGACCCCATAGAAAAGAATTCTTGCTGGATAGAAAGGCAAGGCCCATTGCTTAGCAGTGTAAGAAGGACACGCTGACCTCCCCTGTGTCCCCTGAAGAAGCTCGTGAGACCCTCATGGGAGAGACACCCTCCATATACCCAGAGGAGGAGGCACCCTCACTTTTGAGGCTGAAGGAGCCAGAGCTGCACCAGGGCCCTCACTGCCCCCACGCCCTGAGGCACAGCCTCTCACCCTGCTTTCCCACGACACTCTGCTCTTCAGCAGGATTCCTCCTGGCCTCCCCGCGCCCCGGTCATCGCGATGGGGACCAGGTCCACTCTGCTCGGCCCAGCCCCCCATGGACACGGCTCAGGGAAGCCTCATCCTCAGCCTTCTCCCCTCAGCTCCTGCTTCCAGCCCTGGGGCTCCCCAATGGGGCTGCTCGACGCTCACCAGGCACCCAGAGCGGGTTGGGAGGAGTGCGGCCCCGTGGGCAGTGGCAGCTAGACTCTGGGAGAAGTCTGTCCCTCCTGGCCGCTTGTGCAGCCAGTTCTAAGAGGGTCACAGGAGGCTTCTCAGAAGGTGCCAGGAGGAAGGAGCACCAGATGCTTGAAGCATGGCTGGCTGGGTCACACATCTTTGTTCTGACGTTCCCCGCTCTGTCTGCTTGCTCTGTCTCACATTTGCTCCGTGGTATTGGGGACGCTCCCAAGTAATGACTAGCAGGGAAGCAAGCCCCTTTTAGGCTCTTCTTTCAAGAAATTCAAGCTAAGACAGAAGATGTTAGATAGCTAAGCAAGCAAACAGACACATGTGTGTGCATGTGTTTATGTAGGATTTTTTCCTACCCTTCCAGTTCTGGGTTCGGTCACCGATACATGGATGCATTCAATCCCAGTCAACCACCCAGAAGCTGAACACTGTAACATCCTAGCTTATGCAATTGCCCCACCCAGACAGGTTTGCACAACTCAGATTTTGCAAAAGTCAAAACAACTGCTAAATGACCATCCTGGCTGTTAAAGGCACAGAACCTGTACCACAAAAATGTATGGGAATAATATACTCCCAAATGCATCCACATGGGATGGAAGAAGAATGCTCGCCCCCTCCTACAGGCTCAGCGTTTTATTTTTCACTCTAAATCGGTCAACTTAGGTTTACAGCCCTCCACTCTCGTTCTCGCCTGGTGGCTTTGGGGGCAGAGTTGGAAGGAGAGGAGAGTAAAGACACAGACACCCTGGAAATAAGCCCACAGGAGCCCCATAAGCCTGAAAACAAAAAGCCTTTCTCCTGGGAGCTGTCGGCTCCCCCGGGGCCTTGCTGCCTGGCATTAGCTGCTTAGCTGTGTTTTCATGCATAATAGGACCTCTAACACAACCTCGGCCAGGTCTCTAATGCTGCTATCAGCACCCCGGGACATCTGTATGGGTCAGATCCAAGTTAGTCACGGCTTGGGGCACCTGGGGAGCAGCTGGGCCTGATCAGGAAGGGAGCCTAGGAGCCTTGCTCTGCGTCTCTGCTCAGCCTCTCTCCGTGATACCAGAATCGACTGGAATGTTTCATTCCTCGGACTTTTTCCGAGATTTATCAGCAGACATATGAAAAGTACCTGTTCGCCTGTTTATTTTTAGCTATCATATTAAACATTCCAGCCAAAAATTACAAGATCAAAACTCCCAAAGGTCGGATGCCTGCTTCCTAGCTCGCTTTTGAGAACTGCTTAGAAGCTGCGAGCCGCCAAGTCCCCCGGCATGAATATCCTGGGAAAGCGCGGAGGCCGCCATCCCTGGGGGAGCCTCCCCTGGGTTTGGAGGCACTGTGCGCTCTGTCAGGCGAGAGGAAACGCGCATTAGCCAAATCCAGGCAGGCCGCTCAGATGCTGTAAAAGATTCCCGGTAGACCTGCTTAACGCTTTTCTGACTGATCTTCGGCTTCAAGGTTATTATACCCAAGCCGACTGCACATTACTAAAGTACATTACTAAATTACTTAGTAAAGCTGGTATATTCCAACAGTGCTGGCTGCACACCAGAATCAAACCAGTCTGGACCTTGGACAGATCTGACCCCCTGGCCGAGAGATGAAGCCTGGGGCTGGAGCTCAAAGTGTCTAAACTCAGCCCAGGTACCCCTGGGACTCCAGGCTGGGTCAGAGGCTCGGGATGGGAGGAGGGACGTACCTGGAACCCATTTCTCTGGTGCTGACTGTCACACTGCCATTCCTGCTATTTTCTGAACTCTCCAAGCTGCATCTTAAGTAAAAACCAGCATTGAACCAGAAGGATGAGATTCTGTTCACATGCCTGGCAAGGTCATTGCCAGAGGAGATGCAGAGAGCGGACAGTGACTCACTTCTGTGTCTGTGGCTCCTGATACCTCATACATATTCTCGCCTCTTAAATCACTGAAAATTCAGTGGGGTCTGGGCTCACAGATTTGCTGGACTTACTGAGAAAGAGGACCTGGGAACAGGCTTTCAGATGGCCTAAGGAAAGTCCCCCCATCCCTTCCATGCCAGATTAAGATGGAGTTGTTGTTGTTATTGTTATTTAGTAGCTAAACCATGTCCGACTCTTTGCGACCTGGTGAACTGCAGCCTGCCAGGCTCCTCTGTCCCTGGGATTCTCCAGGCGAGAATCCTGGAGTGGGCTGCCATGCCCTTCTCCAGGGGATCTTCCCGACCCAGGGATCAATCCTGGGTCTCCTGCATCGCAGGGATTCTTGACCACTGAACCACCGGAGAAGCCCTTAAGATGGAGAGGTGTCAGCAGTTCCTGAAAACCCCCGCCCTGAAGGACTGCAGCTCGGAACAGAAAAAGTCAGAGGACTTTGGACAGTTGCTACCAGGAGAAGTCTGGGAAATGACCAGGTCAGGTATTTGCTGAGCTATTTAATGAGGCTGCATAAGCAATAAGAAGAGGTTGATAGGGTTTTAGTGTCACTGAGGTTTCCAGGCGAATTAAAGAAAGCAGTGAAGTAAGAGGAGAGTGGATTTAAAAATTAACCCATGTGTGAATGTACTATGTTCGGAACAGGAATTAAAAAGCAAACAAGGATTAATTGACCCCCCTCCTTCCCCAGAGCAGGGCGCTGGCATTTCAGGAGCAAAACTGATTGGTTGAGAATATGCTTGGCTAGGTAATTAAACCAGGAAGCCAATCAATCACACAGTAGCTAGGATTTAGATACCCATTGACAAGCTATAGAAGAATCCAGAAGGGAAGCAGAGAATGGCTGTTTGAGTTAGACACGATTGGATCTCAAAGGTTTCTGAATTGAAAAAAAAAAAAAAAAAGCAGTGCTTTGCTCTCCCCTCTTGCTTTAAAAACCCCTTTGGTTCAGTATTAACCCCAAATAAGGATCCTCAATCAAAGCAGTCCTCCTGGTGAGGACGGCAGACAGAAAGGGCCCGATTACATGGTTTGCTTATGCAACTGCAGTTAGGCTGCCTGTGAAGTTCACACAGCTAAACAAAAATTACAACCAAGTTACTTATTAGCTACCTTGAACCTGCCTCCCTGAGAGATGGCGGGCTGGTCAGAGAACCAGTTTCCGAGCCAGCTGGGGTGGTCTGCCTTGCTATCTGTTGTGGTTTTTAGAGCAAGTGGGTCCTGAGCATGCTGTGTGTGGCTGAACGACTGGAGCCGCCCAGCGATGTCTCAAGACTGACCGGATTAGCAGACCCACCAGTCACCTGCCAGCACTTTATTGTTGAGTTGCCAAGTCATGCTCGAATCTTTTGCAACCCCATAGACTGTAGCCCGCCAGGCTCCCCTGTCCATGGGATTCTCCAGGCAAGAGTTCTGGAATGCATTGCCATGCCCTCCTCCAGGGGTCTAACCTGGGTCTCCTGTGGCGTCTGCACTGCAGGCGGATTCTTTACCTCTGAGACGCCAGGGAAGCAGGAGGAAGGTGAGCCTGTAGCGAAAGGAGTCTTGGAGACACAAATGGTCAAAACAGGAAAACCGGCCAGAGCAGGTGACTCGTTTTATCCAAGGAGAGAGAGACACTCTCTGGGTATAAGCATGAGAGCTGTATCTTAGAGGATCCATATTATAAAATCCTGGCCTAAAAAAAAAAAAAAAAAAAAAAATCCTGGCCTCATTCATAGACACAGAAAGAACAGTGGTTCCCAGGGGCTGGAGGGGCGATCGCAGTTAGTGTTTAATGGACACCAAGTTTCAGCTCGGGGAGATGAAAAAGTTCTGGAGATGGACGGTGGTGATGGTTGCACAGCAAGGTGAACCGATTTAATGCCCCTGAACTGTGCACTTAAAACCGGCTCAAGCGGCAGATGCTATGTTGGGTCTGTTTTAATAACAACACACTCGCATTTCCTATTTAATTCTGCTCATAAACATGTCGTCTGGGGCTAAGTCCTCTCCATGTTTTTTGCTTTTCTTAAAAAAATCATTCTAAATCAGGGGGACAGATAAATCAGGAGTTTTGTATTAGCAGAGGCACACTACCGTCTTATAAGAGAGACGAGCCACAAGGTCCTACTGTACAGCGCAGGGAACTATATTCAATACCTTGTCATCAATTCTAACGGAAAATAAAAACAAACAAAAACATCGCTGATGGGGGCTTCTCTGACAGTCCAGTGGTTAAGATTTCACCTTCCAGTGCACGGGATACGGTTCGATCCCTGGTCGGGGAACTAAGATCCCACATGCCTCACGGCCAAGGCACCGAGACACAGAGCAGAAACGATAGTGGAACAAATTCAATAAAGACTGAAAATGGTCCTCATGAAAAAAATCTTTAAAGAAAAACATTACTGGGGACACGGGAAAGATGATGACTTCAAGGTGCTGAAGATGCTCCTGTGTCCATTCAAGTTCAGGGCTTTTGTGTAAAGTGTTTCCAAAGAACGTGTCAGCCCGGGTCCCTGTGCCCTTAGCCTGCTGTGAGTGCGTCTGCCTCTACACCCCACGCCCTCCCTGCATCAGGCAGGGTTGCCAACGAGCCAGAGTTGGTCTTCAGGGCCCCTCGTCCCCTCGCTCTTCCTGCTTTTCATGTCCAACCATCATTCTCTTTTCTTTCCTGATTCCAGAAAAGGACCCAGTGTTAACACATTCATTCACACTGAGCTATAAGGGCCTAAGACGATGTATACAGACCCACCCCCGAACGGCCACATTTCACCTAAGCCAAGCTTCGAGCAGGCAGAGTTAAAGTACAGGAACGGGAACAGAGTTGGCAACCTCCCCAGCTCTTCCCCGTTCAACCTCTCCAACCTTCTCCAACAGGTTGCCAACTCCGTTCCCATTCCTGTATTTTAACTCTGCCTGAACCAGTGGCTGTGTTTTTATGCCTCAAAATCAGATTCTGCCTTAGAAATGTCTTCTCCGAAGTGTCCTCCTCAGGTCAGTCTCTCTGTCACGCGCTGCGTTCGGAAGCCTAGACCGTGCTCTCCCCGTCAGCCCTCTTGGCCAGAGCCCTGTGCCAAGTCAAGTTGCTCACTGGGCACAGAAATGTCTCCAAGGCACCTTCTAAACCTGCCAAGGCCGATTCAGAGACAGAAGGCTGGAGCCAAGCGGAGAAGCTGGGGGAGCCCTCGTGGAGAACAGAGCTGGCCTGGGCCCGGAGGCAATTTATTACTGATGCAGTGAGAAGCCGCAGCCAAACGAGACCACATGGACACTGGCGCAGAACACACGGAAAGTTCCATCTTCACTCAAGCCTGTAGCCTGTCCTAGAACAAAGGAGCAAAGGTTCCTTAAACATAAACACAGCTGACTCTCTGGTGGGAAAGACAGTCTCTCTTTCATAGTTGCAAAACCAGAACCGGGGTGGGGTGGGGGGGGGTGGGGGCTGGGCCCAGGAATCTGTATTTTTACAAGGCTCCCTGGGAGAGCTGATGGTCTCAATTAAAGTGATGGCAAATAAAAAGCCAAAATAAGGTCGTTTGTGTTCTCTTTTGTTTGATGATGATGTGGATATCAACAATAAAGAATGTGATATTCATCTTTATTTGTTGACTTATTTCTTAGAACAGCAGGAAGATGCTGAGATAGGAGATTCTGCTCAACCAGGGAGCTTCAAATGATCACAAAGGACCTGTTGTTTCACAGTCGAGGAGTCCCCAAGTGTCAACGGTGACATGTCCAACAAAAATATGTTCTACGGCTGTGCCTTCCCTTTACATCCTCTGATGCATAGAAAACCCTTTTACCAAAGCCATGTTATAGGGCAGAAGATATATTTGTTTTTAAATTGGGATGTTGGGGATGGGTTTCTGGGTAAAACAGAAGGCTGCAAATAGAAGGCAAGCTCCCAGGAAACGTATGACCTGGAGAGTAAGCTATGGGAACACCTTAGACCTCTACACAAACTTGCCCTCAGATTTAGGGAGAGTCTGCTTCTAGGACAAAGAAGCCATGCCTCTTCTGTGTGCGAGGTCAGCATTAGCGCCTGTCTCCATCTCCTGGTGCTGCGCATATAACAATGTCACAAACCAGGCGACTTTCTGTAAAACACAGAAATGTGTTTCACGTGGCTCTGGAGGCTGGCAATCCGAGACCACGGTGCCAGCATGGCTGGGTGACAGCCCTCTTGTAGGTCACAAACTTCGTGTACCCCACAGGGTAGAAAGGGAGAACAAGCTCTCTGCGTCTCTTGTATAAGGGCACTGGGTCTTCCCTGATGGGCCTGTGGCTAAGACGCCACACTCCCAATGCAGGGGACCCAGGTTCGATCCCCAGTCAGGGAACTGGAGCTCACATGCCACAACTAAGGGTCAAACGCTGAAACTAAATATCCTGCGTGCCTCGACAAAGGTCAGAGATGCTGTGTGCAGCGACAGCCCCGCAGCAGCCAGATAATAGATATTTCAGAAAAGATTCACCCTATACAAGGGCACGGATCCCGTTCTTGGGGGCTCCGCCACGCAATCAGCTCCCAAAGGTGAGGCTCCTAAGGCCATCACCTTCCTGGGTTAGGATCGCAGTATGAATTCCGGGGGAAGATAAACATCCAGACTGTAGTACCCATCGTACGACAGCCACCAGGTCCTGCTGATTCTGCTCTCTTCTGGGTCCCGCCCATACTTTTTTCCTCCTTTTCCATTTTCATTGCTGCCACTGCCTCCTAGCCTGCTTGTCCTCGATGACCTGAACCAGTGGCTGCTCACCATCATGGTTACCACGTTTATCACTCCGCAGGCTTCGTGGTGGGGGGAAGTGAGGGCCATGAGCGTCCTCTCCCTCTGCCTCTGAGCCTGTCACAGAAAATGCAAGTCTCGAGCCGAATCCTGACACCCAGAGACGCTCATCAGCCAGCAGGAACAGGCATCAGACCGCCTGGTTTGTAAGCTCTCAAAGCCCCGGCTCTCTGTCCTTTCACTCGAGAAAGCAGATGTGACAAGACGCTAGCGGCAAGATTCAGTTAATTGGTCAGATGACAGACTTCTCTTTAAGCGATAGACTCAGGACCTAGTGGAATTCTAAGACCTGGAGGCTGTTCCAAAGGACACGAGTTGCTTATGCTCTCCTCATGTGAAGGCAAGGATTCTGAACAACTTGTCTACCAATCCAACAAGCACGACTCACTCCACCAACAAAAAAATAAAATCTGATACCCAGTATACTAATTAGTACACCTTCTGATGTTCGCTGGAAATAAATATAACCAACGTATTAATGTCAACCTCTGGAATATAATAGTGTGTTTATGTGCTCAGTCAATTCACTTGTGTTCAACTCTTTGCAACCATATGGACTGTAGCCCATCAGGTTCCTCTGTCCATGGGATTCTCCAGGCAAGAACACTGGAGTGGGTTGCCGTGCCCTCCTCCAGGGGATCTTCCCCGCGCAGGGATTGAACCTGGGTCTCTTTTTGTAGCCTGTACTGGCAGGCAGATTCTTTACCACTAGAACCCAGCCAGGAACCCCTGGAATATAATAGAACTACCCTTAAACAATCCAAGAACACTAGAAAACTTCAAATGTTAAATAACTAAACTCAAAAACACATGGTCATCACCTGGTTTAAACAGAGTTCTTTTAAAAAATATACAGATAATATATCAAAACCTTCCCTTCTTTTTACCTTTCCTCACTTCTTTTTACCCAATTGTCCCTCCTTCTTTGAACATAGTCCACAAGTATTCGCCCCTTTTGCCTCTTCCTCAGACCTGAGATAAGCCCTGACTATCTGTAACGATCATTTATCCCTTAAACTATGCGATATTGCCTCTCATTTACCCAGCAAATGCTTAAACCCCTAACATGACCAAAAGCCATGCAGGCTAGGAGCGGGAGGGTTAAGTAACACAGCACCCTGACTTCAGGGAGCTCTCAATCTGGCCAAGAGACAGGTACTGGAGCTGACCATAAAAATAAAGGCAGTGAATCCAAGGACGAAGCGTTCGCAGGTTACAACGAAAGCACAAAGAGACATTTATGAGTGGGAAATGTCCGTGGAAGCTTCCTCCCAGGGAGTGTCATACTGCCTGAGCCTTAGAGAAAGAGTGGAGGGTTATTTTGTGTGTTCCAGGCAGAGAAGACCAAAAAAAAAAAAAAAAAAAGAGTCCTATAGTAATAGTTAAACTCTATTAAACTTCTGCTGTGTTCCTGGTACCCTTCTAGATATACCACCTCCATTGTTTATTTACTCTTCATTCTCAGAGATGGACACTATGTTATCTCCATTGCACAGATGAAAAACTCAGGCTTAGACTAAATCACTTACCTGACTCAGGTCATACAGCAGGGTGTGGTAAGGCTGGGATTGGAACCTGGGGCTTTCTGACTCCTAAGACATGAGCTTATTCTCCATTCAGGAAATGCATGCGTGCTCAATCATGTCTGACTCTTTGTGACCCACCATGGACTATAGCCAGCCAGGCTCCTCTGTGGAATTTTCCAAGCAAGTATAGTGGAGTGGGCTGCCATTTCCTCCTTCAAAGGATCTTCTCAACCCAGGAATCAAACCCGCATCTCCTGAACTGGCAGACAGATTCTTTACTACTGAGCCACCAGGCCTTCCCTCCACTCAGGAAATACATGAAGGCAATGAGTGGACTCAAAACTGAAGCTCCAGACATCGTGGAACGGCGAGGCTGGCCGGGTGAGTCAGCCGCAAGCTGCTTCCTTTTCTCACCTCGAGTTAAGAACCTGAGTCCCTCCCAGTTTTCTGTTTCTACCAGAGTTACACACACATTAGGAGCTCAAAGAAGTGACTGGGTTTGGAAGGAAAGAATTTCTGGAATAGCTTGCTGCACCAAACCCTGCCTGGGTAGCGATTCGCCCCTTCTTCATAAAATGAGCTGGTTTCCCTTTACAAATAGAGCTTCTAACATGCCCAGCATCAATGGATACTTGTGTGTCTTCCAGGAGGCATGCTCTGTTACGAGCAGGAAGATTCTGCAGGGAATACAGCAAACAGGACCCCTTCTGTCTGGGGGTTTGAAACAACCGTCTCCTAATTGGACTTCTCTGGTTCCTGAAAAATGCCCAAGAAATACCAACCAGCAGTCAGACGCGGGCACACGGGGGCTGGCGGCGAGGTTCCAGCACCAGGAGCCGCTGCTCAGGCCGCCTGAGCTCCCAGGCCTGCAGCCTCCATCATCGCAGCTGGCCCCCACCCCACGGGGCCCAGACAGTCACCGGTGTGGCGACCAGGGCTTGTCCGGGGCACATCCTCTGACTCTCTAAGGCGGCCCCTGTGATTCCACACTGGCATCCAGATGCTTCGGCCTAAGAGCCTTGGGGGATGCAGTGGGGTTTGTTCCCTGAGAAGAATGCCCCTTTATTCAAACTCCACTCTGCAGGAATGCCTGCAGCGCCAAAACCCAAACAAACAAGATTCAAAACAGAACACACGGCTGTGAAGTCTAATTGTCAGATTATATTGTCTTTCTTTTTTTAAAAAAAAATCATTATATATTTGGCTGCGTTGGGTTCTAGTTGCAACATGCGAGACCTTCACTGTGTCATGGGAGGTTTTTTGTTGCGGAACGTGCGGCATGCAGGATCTTAGTTCCCTGACCAGGAATCGAACTCGTGTCTGTGGATTTACAAGGGGGGATTCTTAACCAGTGGACCACCAGGGAAGTCCCTCTATTGTCTTTCTTACTCCAAACCCCAGATGTGCCACCTGTGGAGATGGGAAACCTCCCCCAGGTTGTGTGTGGATGAAGGTGGGTTTGGGGAAGCCTGGAGCCTGGGTGTCCTCTCTTTTCCCAGCAGAGTGGTGGAGAAACATGAGCAGAGGCTGCGAACGAAGAGCTCAGATGCAGGAGGGGCAGAGGCAGGCCGCTTACAGACGGCGGAGGCAGGATCTCAGCTTCCCCGGTGGCTCAGAGGCAGAGAGTCTGCCTGCAGTAAAGGAGAATCCTCCCACAGGAGACGTGGGTTCGATCCCTGGGTCAGGAAGATCCCTTGGAGGAGGGCATGGCAACCCATTCCAGTATCCTTGCCTGGAGGGTCCCAAGGACAGAGGAGCCTGGTGGGCAGCAGTCCATGGTTTTGCAGAATCAAACATGACTGAAGTGATTGAGCACGCAAGCACGCACACACGCAGTAGGATCATACTGACCCGGAGTGCTGGTTTCTGGAGGAGGCGGCCCATCTCCCCACTCACCGGGGGCTCAGCCCCCAGGTCAGGCTACCCTCTGAGCCTCCTCCGCTCCCCAGGCCTACATCCCACCTCCCACCATCCCCATGGGGCCCACTCCAGCGCCTCCCGTGGTGGAGCCAGCTGCTCCTGCCAGGGTCTCCCTCCCGGCGTCCTGGGACAGCGGGTGGTGTTCCTGCCATGCCAGCGTCTGCCTGGGCCCCCAGTCAGCCCTGGCCTCTCTGTGGGGCCCCAGGGCGGGGGGGGGGACTCGATCCCGAGCCCTGTCTGGACCAGACTGAGTGCAAGGTGCATCCCTGGACTTGGAGCCGCCCAGAGTGTCTGCGACACCCTCTCTCGGGGACCCCCCCTCCTCCTCCGGCCTGGGGGTCTGCGGCCAGCATGGCCTTAACCCTTGGGGCTGCAAACTTCCTGTGAAAGGTTGAGTGGTCAACATTTGGGGGCTTTTTGGTCTCAAATGATCTCTGTCTCACATTCCTGGTTTGTTTCTTTGGAGGGGGCTTCTGCTTTTTTAATCCTTTAAATCTTGTGTGTGTGTGTGTGTGTATCGGTCCCTCAGTAATGTCCAACACTTTGCGACCCCATGGACTATAGCTTGCCGTGGACTTCTCCAGACAAGAATACTGGAGTGGGTAGCCATTCCCTTCTCCAGAGGATCTTCCTGACCCAGAGATCGAACTCGGGTCTCCTGCATTGCAGGCAGATTCCTTACTGGCTGAGCCTCTGGGGAAGCCCCCTTTAAATCTTATCAGGCCCACGAACCAGATTTGGCCAGTGGTTGGCCAACACCTTTGCAAGATTGCCCTGGCCTTTGTCAAGTCCAGGGCAAGCAGGAGGACTACCTCCCTGGGAGCTGTCCTGACATCCAGACAAGCTCCTCCCAGGTGGCGGCCCTACCTGGGTCATGAGGATGTCATAATCCAACAAGCAAACATCTGCGATCATAATTAACCAAGAGGGAGCAGGATTTTAATAGAATTCCTTATCACAGTAGACAAGATTGGCAATTCAAAAAATCAGAGTCTTCAATAATAACCACCACTTTAATCTTGGTTTCCAATCACTGCGGACCTACTAAGTGTCGTGTCCTATGTGCTGTGACTCACATGTGCTTTCTGCTTTGATTGCTGCAGCTGCTGGGGTCCCTGTGTCATTTGGGATTGAAGTTAAATTGGCGTAATGCCTCGATCTTAAATTCTGTGGAAAGGTCAAGACTCTGGCAAGTCCTCAGGCAAGTCCAGCGACTCCTTAAGGCTCTTCGGGCTGTTTCTCCCTCTGCCCCCTTGCAGAGCGATCCTCTTGCCCTAAGACCTGGGACTCAGCTCTTTTCCGTGATTTTCTTCCAAATACATTCATGCGGTAGTTTTTTATTGAAGCTGATTTCACTAAAGGTTTGAGACAGTGAAAAGACCCGCCTTGAAGCAGCACAGTCTCAAAATTACTTGTATCCATAAAACCAAGCATGAGCTTTCCTCGTGGCTCAGATTGTAAAGAATCTGCCTGCAATGCAGGACACCTGAGTTCAGTCCCTGGGTGGGGAAGATCCCCTGGAGAAGGGAATGGCAACCCACTCCAGTATTCTTGCCTGGAGAATTCCATGGACAGAGGAGCCTAGAGGTCTACAGTCCATGGGGTCACAAAGAATCAGACACAAATGAGTGACTAACACTTTCGTTTTCATAAAACTAAGCTTGAGACTCCTCGTTTTCCAAGCCTTTTGGCCATTCCATCAAACATCAGGGATTTCCACTGGTCACATTTCTCCCAGCATCCCTCCCTCCCTCACAAAATGCTCTATGCTTCACTATGATTCCCCTGGTAAAGTGAAAGTGAAAGTTGCTCAGTCATGTCTGACTCTTTGCGACCCCGTGGACTGCAACATGCCAGGCTTCCCTGTCCTTCACCAACTCCCAGAGATTACGCAGACTCATGTCCATTGAGTCGGTGATGCCATCCAACCATCTCATCCTCTGTCATCCCCTTCTTCTGCCTTCAACTTTTCCCAGCATCAGGGTCTTTTCCAATGAGTCTGCTCTTTGCATCAGGTGGCCAAGGTATTAGAGTTTCTGCTTTAGCATCAGTCCTTCCAATGAACACCCAGGACTGATCTTCTTTAGGATAGACTGGTTGGATCTCCTTGCAGTCCAAGGGACTCTCAAGGGTCTTCTCCAACACCACAGTTCAAAAGCATCAATTCTTTGGCACTCAGCTTTCTATATAGTCCGACTCTCACATCCATACATGACTGCTGGAAAAACCATAGCCTTGACAAGACAGACCTTTGTCGGCAAAGTAATGTCTGCTTTTTAATGTCCCTGGTAGGGGAAACCTAATTCTCCAGGTTTTCATACAGTCACATGACTCTGGATTTTTCTACTTCACTTCCACCCTTTAGAGCAGCTGCTTGGCTGTCCTCTGGCCATGGTGGGACACAGTTATTTATTGATGCTGAAATGTCTCCAGCAGGGGCTAAGGTCCACTCACCTTTTCCTCAGTCAGAAGGTGCCCTCAGTACATACAACTTTGGGAAGCAGACCTTTCAGTCTCCTGAGGAAGTTCTTGTATGAACTGAAACTGAATACAACCATCCTCTCAGCAGCTAGGAACTGTCAACACAGAGCCTACAGCTGGAAACGATCTCCTCAAAGTACCTGTATCTCTTCCTGTACAAAGCATTTTAACCTTCAAACACACACACACACACACACACAAATAGTCCAGTGTCTCCTAACAGACGCAGAGGGTGCCTTTCAGATAGCTCACCCCTCTCCATCTGCAGCAGAGCTTAGCACAATTTCCAAACAGCAGAGCTAAACTTTCCAGGAAGCTTAAATGCAGACTTCCTGCTCTTCCAGCCTCTACCCATGAGAGCGGGTCCATCTGCCTGGGGCTCACTCAGGAACATGCCGGGCTCCCTCCAGAAAGTGGGAAGCTCCTTTGGCCTTCTGGGCAGGCTGTCCCATGGTCTTTATTAGAGCTCTTTAACAACCAGTGCCGGAACTTCCCCGGTGGTCCCATGGTTAAGAATCCATCTTCCAATGCAGGGAACGTGGGTTTGATCCCTGGTCAGGGAACTAAGATCCCACTCACTGAGGGGAAACTAAGGCCTCCAGCCACAACGAGGAAGACCCCACAGCTGCAACAAAGATCCCACGAGCTGCAACCAAGACCCAAGACAGCCAAATAAATACTAAACAGCAGCAGCCAGTACAGAGGCACAGACCTCAACAATAACCAGTCATTTTGCTTCTGAATAGAGGACAGATTTCGAAGGCAATGGCACCCCACTCCAGTACTCTTGCCTGAAAAATCCCATGGATGGAGGAGCCTGGTGGGCTACAGTCCATGGGGTCTCTGTCGGACACGACTGAGCAATTTCACTTTACTTTTCACTTTCATGCATTGGAGAAGGAAATGGCCACCCACTCCCGTGCTCTTGCCTGGAGAATCCCAGGGACGGGGGAGCCTGGTGGGCTGCCTTCTATGGGGTCGCACAGAGTCGGACACGACTGAAGCGACTCAGCAGGCATAGCACGCACTCTTGGCCTGGGTAGTCATTTTCTAGCTCCCATGTGAGAGTCTTAGGTTCAGAGAGTCGCCACGGTTTTGGCACCAGAGAAGGAAAGCCATCTGGCCCATCTTGTGAGCCTTGGCTTGAATTTCTGGGGCCATCAGGAGTGTCCTTCGGGAGACCTAACGCAAAGGCATGCCCTAGAGAGTGAGAACAAGAGGAGGCAGCGAGTAAGTTGGAGCTCGTAAAGAAAGGACACAGGTCAGCGTTCAGAATGCTGAGCCCTGGGCCCGGATGTGTGGGGGGCTGGGCCATAAGAACTCTGGTCATTGTCTAGCGAAGGGGAGCCTCAGCGTTTACGTAGATTTTTCTGATTTTCTTGCTCTCTCAGCAGGTGATTCGAGGCCCGTGCCAAAGTCCTTAAAGGGGCAACTGTTTTCCCCATAGGGAGGGAAGAGAATACATTTCTGTGACAAAGGAAGGGGCAGAAAGGACAGCTTTGGAGAAGTTAGATCCTCGGGGCAGGGGTCTGCACACAATTGGTTTAGTACACTGGCAATTAGCCCATGCAGAAAAGCCGCTACAAGGGATGGCATTGCCTGGCACACACAAGTGGTGTTGTTTTAGGTGACGGTTCCCTGAAAACCCACTGTATTTCTTGATCGCCAGGGTCCATGCGGCAGAGAAAGGAAGTATGTCCCTTCAGCAGCCCCTACCAGGGGTTCTTAGAAACCAGCGCGGATTTGTTTCTCATTTTCTTTGATGAGCTTTCTTTATGTGCTTCCCAGATGAAGCCAGGGTTGGTTCTAGAGTGGACTCTTGATTACAGGCAAGTAAAAATAAGCTGATCCCATCTGCTGTGACCCTGAGCTACAAGAGGGCCCTCCTGATTCAAACACCAGGCGGGTATCAGGCACCAGGATGAAGAGCCACCCCGCTCACCCAGAGCAGTCTTTCTCAATCAAAGACAGATTGGCAGAGAAAATGCATTGTTCAAGGATATGGTTCTACCAAGTCGGTGCATCTTTGCTCGGTGACCTAGGGGCTACCTTTGCTTGTGAAGTGCTATCGTGCGTGCTTCCTTCCCCTCCCTCATTAGATCAAACATGCAGAGCCACGGTCCACACGTGGGCATCATCGCCACGGGGGGGGGGGCCAGGGGAGTCTGGCCACAGCGGCAGTAATAGTTCAGACCGGTAAGCAGGTCGGAAGAGCAGAGAATGGGAGCAAGTCTTTACAGGGTGTCCACAACATGCCGGGCTGCTGTTTGATGAGCAGTATGTCTTTGGGGCTTCAGCACAGAGAAAGTAGTAGTGAAAGTGTCGGTCGCTCAGTCATGCCCAACTCTTTGCAATTGCGTGGACTGTGGTCCTCCAGGCTCCTCTGTCCATGGGATTCTCCAGGCCCGAGCACTGAAGTGGATAGCCATTCCCTTCTCCAGGGGATCCTCCTGACCCAGGGATCGAATCCGGGTCTCTTGCACTGCAGGCAGATTCTTTACCCTCTGAGCCCCCAGGGAAGCCCCTCCTTAGCATAACCACTCCCCCTAAACCCAGGCACCAGTTCAAGGACACCCAGGAATAAGGAAGGACTGCACATACAGAATTCCAGCTGCTTTTTAGAAAAAGTGAAAAGATGCACCTCTACCAAACTGACTGTGAAAGAGTTATCAGTCTCCCCACCTTCAGAAAGGTTATAATGGAGCTGGAGGTACTTTGGAGGAAGAACAAATATTTTGCAGACTTTCACAAAGTTTCCTAAGTGATGTTTTGTGAGAGAGAGAAGGCTGCAGAAGCTTTTTACCCTGTCAATAACGGCTTCTCCTGCCACCTGCCAACAGTGGCTTTAAAAGCAGAAAACGACGGCAAGTACTCAAAAAGCATGAACTGAAATAAACCCAACTCACCTGAAGGCTCATGAGGCACTCGGCGTTACTTTAAGTGCTTTATGTTATTAACTCATACGTGCCATGCTAAGCCACTTCAGTCCTAATTCTTTGCAACCCTATGGACTATATCTCTCCAGGCTCCTCTGTCTGTGGAATTTTCCAAGTGACAAGAGTGGAGTGGGTTGCCATGCCCTTCTCCGGGGGATCTTCCCAACCCAGGAATCGAACCCAGGTCTCCCGCATCTCCTGCATTGCAGGCAGATTCCTTATCGCTGAGCCACCTGGGAAGACACTGACTCATATAACCTTCACAAAAGCCCTATGAGACAAGCACCATTAGCAGCCCTAAGTTACAGATGAGGAAACTGAGGCACAGGGAGGGCTCGCCAGCTGCCAAAATCGTAAGCAGAGCAGCAGAGCCTGGACTCACACGCCAGCCGGCTGCAGGGTCCACGCTGGGTAACTGCTCTGCTTTGCCCCCCTGCCTAACTGACTGAGCAGTTTCACCACAAAGAAATACAAAGCTCGCTTGACAGGCCAGACTGAATGAGAAAAGGCAGCTTCTGCCTCATTCACCTTCTCTTGTCAGGACCAAGAAAACCTAGAGTGACTGCTGTCAGCACCAGGCGACATGGGAGACATATGTCTAATTAAAACAGCTGATCTTTTCAACCCAGTGCAACACTCTCCGCATCTGTGATGGCAATTACACAAGGAAGGCCGCCGGACGAAGTGGCCTCAGAGGGGGGTGCGCTGTGGGTCCCGCGGGTGGGGCGCTGGAGACTCCTTGCAGACAGGTCCAAGGGGCTAGGCAGGGTGCGGGGGTTCGGGGCAGGGTGCGGGGCCGGGGGTCAGGGTGCAGGGGGTGGGGGGTAGGGCCATGGGGTGCCGGTGGGGAGGGGTGCGAGTGAGGGGGCAGGGGGCAGAGTGCGGGGTGCCGGGGGGAGGGGTGCGGGGCGGGGTGCGGGCCGCAGGTTGGGGGCAGGGTGCGGGGCGGGGTGCGGGGTGCGGGGCAGCGAGGACCCGGGCAGGGCTGGGTGGGACCTGCGTGTGGCGGGGCTGCCTCAGTGATGCAGGGAGAGGATGAGGGCTCTGTGGACGTGGACTTGATCCCCTGCAGTTCACCAGGCGAGGACACCAGGTGGCGTCCCCGGGCTTAAGCCCCTTTAATTTGATTCAGAACACAGCACCCCAGGCGGCTGTTTCTCTTTCTGACCTCCGGCCTCCAGGATCGTGAGACAGTGAATTCCTCTTGCTTTGAGCCACCTAGCTTGTGACCCTTTCTTACAGGCACCCTAGGAATCACTGTTGGCTCATCCCCCAACATCCAAGAGCAGCACAGGTCAAGATGGCCCTTAGCACAGCCGTGCCTTGCTAAGTCACTTCAGTCGTGTCCAGCTCTGTGCGAGCCTACGGACTGGAGCCCACCAGGCTCCTCTGCCCACGGGATTCTCTAGGAAACAGTACTGCAGAGGGTTGCCAGGCCCTTCTCCAGGGGATCTTCCTGATCCAGGGATCGAACTTGAGTCTCCGAAGTCCCCTGCACTGACAGGTGGTTTGTTTTTTTTTAACCACTTGCGCCACCTGGGAAGCCTTAACTCAGCTGTAGAATCTAAAAACCGGACAGTTACAACCCCTGTCTTGGTCCTGGCTCTCTCTGCCCATCCTCTGTTCCCTGTGTTCCGTCTCACCTGTCTCTGCTTGCTAAGGCTTTATAGTTAACCTAGAACGTGCAGAAGGTGTATCCAGACTCTGTGGAAAGCCATCACGTGTTGCCATGTACTGGGCTATATGCCTGAGGAAATTCCATGCTTCACACACGCACGATTTCCTTAGCCTGGTGGTTCCTAGTGTGGCCATAGGAAAGGGTCACAAACTGGGTGGCTCCAAGCAAGAGGAATTCATGTCTCACAGTCCTGGAGGCCAGAGGTCAGGAAGACAAACTGGTTTCTTCTGGAGGGCCCTGACAGAGGGTCTTCCAGCTTCCAGCTTCCGGTGGTTGCTGACAATTCACGGCATTTCGTGGCTTGAAAATGCAACACTTCAATCTCTGCCGCATCTTTACATGGCCTTCTTCCCTGTGTGAGAAGGAAGCATGTGCTTTTTGTGTAAAAGAAATGTCTAAGTCCTAACCTTTGGTATCTGCAAAAGTGACCTTGTTTGGAGAGAGGATATAATATTTATCCAGGGTAACCAATACTTGAATAATGAAGACCCGGATCCAGAGTGATTTCTACACACTGACCCAGCGACCTGCTCTGAGGCTGTTTAACCTTCCTGTCCTGCAGTTTTCTCACTTGTAAAGGAAGGAATAAAATTAGATCATTTCTTCTGAGCCTAAAGGTCTTAGAATCTCTTATTAATTGAGTTATAATTGACATCCAATATTATATAAGTTTTAGGTGAACCACACAGCGATTCAGTATTTTTATATACTATGAAATGATCCACGACACCCTCCTCTGATATTTCCTCTGCTTCCTTCCTGGATTTGGCCCCATGCTTACCCTCCCTCCCTACTCATGTGGTTGGAGTCTTACAGCCGGCAAAGGCTTTTTGTCCAGTATTTCCGGTCTGACCCTCAATTTCTGGTGTAAGAGCAGCATAAGCGGCCCCCACGTGCCGCCGAACCTCCTCAGCTCTCTCCCGACGGCGGCCACTCCCCAGGGCGGCCACGGCCCTGAGCAATCGGTCTCCCTGCTCCCTTGACTCACTTCTCGCCCTTCCTCTCGTCTCACCTACACCAGGTTTCCGGGCTCTCTTGCCATCCACTGTCTGGTTGCCAGTTGGCCTAACCAGTCTAGTTTCCGCTTTTCTCCCCACAAACACCCTTGTTTATATAGGACACATGGGTTTGGCATCTTGTCTGCAGACAAACAGTCCATGGCTGCAGACGGGGTGGAGCAAGCTCCAGGCTGAGCCCGGAGACCCGTGTGCAGTGCGCTGCCTGGGTGCCATGACCCAGAACCGGCTTGCTCCGTGGATGATGAAAGGGCGGGACTCGAGGGGGTCACAGGCTCCAAGCGAGCCACCAAGGGTGAGCAGAGGATGTTAGATGCACTTTCTGCCCGGGTGGCTCAGACGGTAGAGTCTGCCTGCAGAGCAAGAGACCCCAGTTTGTTCCCTGGGTTGGGAAGATCCCCTGGAGGAGGGCATGGCAACCCACCCGAGTACTCTTGCCTGGAGAATCCCACGGACGGAGGAGCCCGGTGGGCTACAGTCCATGGGGTCCCAAAGAGCTGGACACGACTGAGCGACTAACACTCATTCCTTCACTTCTTTTCTGCCCACCTCACGGGCCCCGCTCACTCCAGAATATCCGGAGCGACCAGAGCAAACCTGGGGCTGCGGGCTGGGAGGATGCGGCCAGGGCTCGCTGCCATAATACAGCGCGTTCCCTGAGCGTCCACGGAAGTAAAAGCGACTCGGTCCGGCCCGCGCCCCACCCCCAGGGGTCTTCAGAGCTCTGCGGACCCCTCCCCAAGGCTGCCGGGCGCCGAGGAAGCACAGGCAGACCCCGCCCCGGCTCTGAACTGGAGGAGGCATTCTCGGCGCTGCTGTGTGAACAGCAAGGGATTCTGCTGCGTCATGGAAACCGGCGCCGGCAGGATTCCGAGGCGGGGGCAGTGTTTATCCTTGTCACGCGGCAGAAGGTCAACAGACACCCGCTCCCTCCAGGGCCCGCGGCGGCTCCGCGCCTCGGCTGAGAGGCGGGGCCCCGGGCTCCTTGCTGGGCACTGGCCTGCCCGCCCGCGCTCAGCCTCCCTGATTCTGGCGGGCGTTGCGACCACCGCTCTGCGTCGCTGTTTTTGCTGAGGGGACGCGGGAGACGATGTCCCCGGGGCACGCATGGAGAGAGAGGCGAGGTGCAGCCTGAGCGCCAGCCCCCGCTTTGCCGGACGCGTCTTCCTCCTCCGCCGTGAGGGGTGGACGCGGCACGCTTGTGCTGGAAGGGGTGCCGGGGTCCCTTTGCGTGAGCGCCCTTTTCTGTTCGGAAAAGAGCCGTGCGCGTTTGCCAGCGAGGGGAAGGGGTCTGCCGCAAGGGGACGAGCGGCCTTCAAGAGCAAGAGGAGGACTTGCGGGGGAGGGGAGAGGAGGGCAGACCCAGGATCAGAGCCCTCTTCCCACTTAGGATGGTTTGCAAACAAGCCTCGCACCGGGATCTTTCCACAGCCTCAGACTGGCCTCTTCTCTAACAGGTGTCAAGCCATGACGTTCCTCTCTGGCTTTCTTGCTGGGTCCTGGCCAAGTTTACTCAGAAAAGCCAGCTACTCTGACTCGGGGTTTTTTCTTTTCTCCCCATTACGACTCACCTCTGATACCCCAGGTGAACGGCCGGCAAGAACAGAGGGTGATCCGTGGCTTGGAAGCCGACAGAAGGCACAACCTGGACCAGTTCTGGTTCGAAACACTTGGGAAAATGTCACATTTGTGTGTCTGGTTTCTCTGCCGTCAGAGTCTCGGTCATCCTTACAAAGCCCTAGAGCCCCCGAGATGGCGCCCCTTATTCCTGAGTCTCCTGCACGCCCAGGCTACCACCTGGTGGATATTGATGGCTAGCTTCACTTCGGGGATGGAGAGACTGAGTCAGGGAGAGAGAGAGCGCCAGCCCTGTCTGAGCTCCCTAGGGATAAGAAGGCAGAAAAAGGCTGAAGTTCAGCCTTGCAGTAACCAGCTAAGGTGTATTCTTTTGTCTAGAGTAATAAAAATCAGAATTTTAAAGTCTATTGCCTTACTTACCCCAGAGGGCTCAGGAAGTCTTTCTTCTTGCTTTTTATGACTCCGGTTTTGCCTCGAGAAGTAAGTGGCACTATAAATCCCAAATAGCTTCCTACCTGCTGTTCTTCCCCAGTGAGACTTGAAGTGATTACTAGACACGGTTTCAGGCTCTGCCAAATGATAGGAAACTTAGAGAGTTTGCTTTCTGCTCAGATTTACCAGGGGGAGAGGGTAATTTAAATGGCATTTCATTATCTCAAAAGAGGTGGCAGTAAACACGTTCTGTTACCAAGAACAGACCCTTAACTAATTTCTATTACTGGAAATCTTTCTATTGGAATTAGAGTAAAACTTCGGAGTTCAAACGCTCTGCCTTTCCTGGTTAGACAGTCTTCTACCGAAGTGTCCCTCTGGAAGACCAATTGCAGTGGGAAACTCATCCCTGTGAACAATGAGCAGTGGTAGAGAAGAAAAAATCAAGCACCTTATCTGGCCCAGTTCTGCAGCCCCACTCGGGCTTGGACCAAGGAGGGCCGTCGCCTCCTTTCCAAATGGGGAGAAACTGGTTGACAGTTTGAGAGCTGTCGTTTCAAGAGGACAACACCTGCTCCGGGGCCCACGTTACTGAGAAGTACACGTTATTCCAGAATCTTACTACAGCTGTCAGAATCACAGTGATTGACAGCTGGGAAATCTCATTATGCATTTCCACAGGACCGCGGCAAAGCTTTGATTAGCATTTAGACATTCCCATTTGCAGGAGCAGCATTTTTCTTTGCTCTTAAAGAATATTTGATAATGCTTGGGCCCAGCATCAAATCTCTATAATGTGCTCAGGGTGAGGCCAGTACCACCCAAAACTAAAGATGTGCTTTGGTTTGTTTCTCCTCAGTTTCTTCCTGGCTACATCAACTCCACTCTTTCTTCTCTTGGACAAAGAAGAAACGGAACAGAAGTTCAGTCTGCAATTTGTTTCCAGGATATGACACATACTTGCCCTGGACCTCTGAAGAACATTTTCAAATTCTTATATGTGGTAGGAATGAATGGTAAATCGGGTAGTTTTAAGGTGTATAAATCTAAAAAGTGTGAAAGCGTTAGTCGCTCAGTCGTCTGACTCTTTGCGGCATCATGAACCATAGCCCAGCAGGCTTCTGGGTCCATGGACTGCTCCAGGAAACAATACTGGGGTGGGCTGCCATTCCCTTCTTCAGGAGATCTTTCCAACCCAGGGATCGAACCCAGTTCTCCTGCATTGCAGGCAGATTCTTTACCGTCTGAGCCACCAGGGAAGCACAAATAAATCCAAGTGCCACCTTCATTTGCAGCCAAGCCAAAGTCGCATGTACACACTTGGTTAAATAAAACTCATTGATGATACGAAAATTTGCATGTGGTCAGGAGGGATATTTCCAGAGAATCTTAATGGTTAAAGTCGTAGGTGACTAATGGTAAAAAGTGAGATTTTTTATTTTTTTCCAAAACAGCTCCTTGCAGTATAGCATATGGTGTCTTTGTGTCAAAAAGACCATGGATTCCACTCAAGGGAATAGTTTTTTTAAAATAGTGGTTGGGTTGGTTTTTAAACCATCACTTCTCTGCTCCGTATCCACTATCCTGTACGCTGCTTTGTGATTCTGGGGTTGGGTTGCTATAATCCCCATTTCCCCCCTTTTTTTCCCTGCTCTTCTAAAATAGCCTTGAACTGCCACAGAGAGTTTCATTTTACTAATACCTATTCCAAATAAAAAAAGGATTTTTAAAGCCATTATTTGGAGCATTTCATTCCCATCAAAATTCTTCCAAATGGGGTGCTTTATGGAAATGAAAGGTTTAATGAAGCCTCTAGGGTCAGAGATTGTGACCTGGTTAGACTCCTGCCAGCAGTCAGGAGTCTGCAGCAGACACAGATGTAGTGCGTCTATCTGAGAAAGACCTGCTCATTCTACTAACTTCACGACAGACAGAAAGTACAAAAATTCCACAAGGCTACATAGAACTGTCTATTCCCTGCAGTACCACCTGCTATGGTCTGAATATTTGTGTCCTTCAAAATTCGTATGTTGACACTTAACCCCCAAAGATGAGGGAGTTATGGAGCAGGCCTTCAGGAATCCTGAAGAGAGGGTAGATCTCTCCTGAATGGAATGAGTGCCCTTTCATAAAAGTAGTTCCAGACAGATCTGCAGCCCCTGGATGCAGGGAGACGTTGCCGACTATGAACCAGGAAGAAGGTTGGTCACCAGTAAACTGTCACGCTGTGATCTCGGACTTGGTGCTTCCCGAGCTGAGAAATGAGCTTCTGTTGTCTAAATCTATCCCATCTGCGGTATTTTGGTATAGGAGCTTCAGTGATCACTGCTTCAGCTGACCACGCAGAGCAAGGAAGAGGTGACCACCGGGAGCTGCGGAAGCCTGCAGGGTCCAAGAGGAGCCTCTCTGCAGGTTTCACACAAAGAGCACGACTGCTCAAGTTCCAGTAAAAAGCACCCGAGCCTCAGCCCTGTGCCCCTTTCCTGAAGTGAGTGAGTGACGGTCTCTCAGTCGTGTCCGACTCTTTGCGTCCCCATGGACTGTGGCCTGCCAGACCCCTCTGTCCATAGAATTCTCCAAGCAGGAATACTGGAGTGGGTTGCCATTTCAGAGGCCAGTAGAAGAGGCTCTGGTGAGTCAAATGGCTGAGAACATGTGAACCGCAATGAGATCAAATTCTCAAACTGAAGCTGTTCATTTCCAAGTTAGTAAATTTTATTATATTGACATTCATGATGGACAACGCCTGAGATATTTTCATGAGTTCCAATATTCATAAATACTGTTAATAATGGGTAGGCTGCTGTAGCATGTTCCCTACAAAATATGTAAGTGAAAACATAGAGCCACGCTGAGATGCGGCCACTTGGTAAGCCACTCTGAACATAAGGGACTAGCCCCCTACCCTCGCCTCACATGGGAGTGAGTCAGTAGATTCTGTATCAACAACTTAAACCCCTAAGACATGGCTCTTCCATGGCATTTGCTAATGGTGCCCAAGAATAGTCTAGCAAATATTCAAAGCCGTGAAATTTAAGTCCTCCAATGCCAAGGGTCTATATATTGACCTTGGTTGGTCTCATTTGGTTAAAATCTAGTAACTCAAGTTCACACAAAGTGCAAACACTTCTTCCCTGGTGGTACAGTGGCTGAGGCTCCTCCGTCCCTGGGATTCTCCAGGCCAGAATACTGGAGAGGGTTGCCATTCCCTTCTCCAGGGGATCTTCCCAACCCAGGGATCGGACCCAGGTCTCCTGCATGGCAGGCGGATTCGTTACCATCTGAGCCACTACCATAGTTAGCCAGAGCAACTAACACACAACTGAAGTTCATATAAAGTGCGAATACAACTTCCCTGGCGGTACAGTGGCTGCGACTGTGCGCTCCCAGTGCAGGAGGCCTGGGTTCAGTCTGTGATCACGGAACTTGATCTCACAGGTCACAACCAAGAGTCCCACACTGCGACTAAAGATCCCTCATGCCGCAACTGAGACCCAGGCGCAACGAAATAGGTAAATATTACAATGTAAAAAGCAAGTCATAGGTCCAGTTGACATTCAAGAGAAAGGGATACAATGGCATGAATACCAGACAGCAGGGGTCTTGGGGGCAGGTTTTACGTATAGGTCCTTGGGCAGAGCATTTGAGCTCCTTGAGCCTCAGTTTCCTCATCAGTAAAATGGAGCCAATAATTATATTTACTTCCCCACATCGTTGTGAAGACAAATGAAGCATCTCATACCAAAACACTGTACCACAGGGGCAGCGTCTGATCTCAGGAGCCACTTTAGAGCTCTTAATAACCCCTGTGGCTAATGCAGTGCCTGGCATGTAACGGGTGTTCAAGAACTGTCCACTGACGACTGGGTGAACGAACGCATTCCGTAACTTATTGAAATATCCTGATATCACCTTCATGCAATGCACACGTTTATATGGTCTTAAAAGAGTCTGTGTCACGGAGAAGTGACCCAGACATTGGAAGGATCTGTACCATTTGTTGTAATTCATTTAAGTGTGATCCCTCTCCTGCAGAGCTTTAAGAACTTTCAAGGAAGTACATCATTACTCACAATCCTCCTGATAAGAAAAAGTGCAAGAAAATATAAAAAGGCATACAGTCTATAGCAGCCCTAGAAACTGAAGCACAAGCTGTTTCCACGGTCAGGTCCCCTGGGCCCTGGGCCTTCTGGTACTCAGAGACTGGCTATTTCCAGAAATCAGGGATAAAGAATGGCAAAAATCTGTTGTCTATGTGTAACCTAATCACATCTCTGCTGGCAGGTCATATTCTTCTTTCTGCTTCCCTCTTCTGAAAAGGAGAAACATTAACTGATGCTCTCTTCTGATTCCTACCACGCATAGCCTGGCCGTGAAATTTACTTGCTAAATATAGCCGGAGGTTCTAGATTTTCTAAAAAACAGCCTCGATATTCAGATACAGTAGGGCATAGAGATCATTTGAGCAATAGCCACTAAATTCTCTTAGTAACATCTATTCATTAGAAGCGATGTGGATTTTTTTAATATATATTTATTTGGCTACACCGGGTCTTGGTTGACCTTTAGCTGCAGCACGTGAACTCTTGGTTCCAGCATGTGGGATCTAGTTCCCTGACCAGGGACCCCATCTGGAGTGTGGAGTCCTAGCCACTGGGCCACCAGGGAAGTCCCAGAAGTGCTGTGCTTCCAGTAAAAGCCAGGCCGCACGGCTTAGAGCCTCAGAGCACAAGCGCTGCAGAGGACGTGTTTGTGGCGACTCCCCACCACCTCGGCCCGTGTTCCGTCTGACCGTCTGACGCTGACACATTACAAGCATTTCCCAAAGTCCATCGGTGAAAATGTCCAGGAATCCAAAGATGCTTGTTATATTGCTTAATACATTGGGGATCACATCGAAATGTTAGGCACGGGCTATAAGCAAAGCTCAAGCATTATTTATACGCAGCATTATTCTAAAACACCAGGAGAGACAGCCCGGCGAGGCGCTCGCAGCACCAGGAAAGGATACTTCAGTCTCATGGCACCAGAGGCTCTTCTGGAACATGTGAGGCCGTATCGAGAGGACTTGCTGTTGGAAACAGAAAGTAGTGAGTAAGCTGTGATGGCGAAAGTTCAGAAAAAGCGTTTTTTCCTGACTAACCAGGACACAACCGAGGATGTTGAAGATAAGAGTTTGAGGGTCGTCTCCCATAATCACTAGAGATTCCCCCAGTGTCCGGGGGCTCTTTTCCAGTGATTTTATTCATTCATTTACTCTGGCTGTGCTGAGTCTCTGTGGCCGTGCGGGCTCTCCTCTAGCTGCGGTGTGAGGCTCCTCCCTGCGGTGGCTTCTCCCGTTGCCGAGCGCGGGCTCCGGGGCACGCGGGCTCCGGGGCACAGGTTTAATAGCCTTGGCGCACGGGTGCAGTTGTTCCCTGGCAGGCGGGGTCCTCCTGGATCAGGGAGTGAACCCGTGTCTCCAACGGCAGGCAGATTCTTCACCACTGAGCCCCCAGGGAAGCCCAGGGGTCCTTAATAGGGTACTACGCCTGTGGCTGCATCTGCCTTCTGAAGGCACGACGTTACAATGCGTTGTCTAGATGTCTGTCACTCCCCTTGGCCATGAGTTTCTTGAGGACCTGACATGTAGTAGGTGCCGGGAGAATGAAGGGAACGTTTAAGAAATTGCCAGAAGGAGCTCTCCATGGGAGTGCCTCTTCTGAGGCTGCAGAGGGCCATTGGACAGGTGGGAAGAGTGACTGGGAGGGCCCGCGGGGGCAGCGGGGACACTCCATCAGGTCCGGGCCCTTGGAAGAGGGGCTTGGCAGCCGGCTCGGGACCAGGCAATAAACGACAGGGAGGTACATTTACATTAAACCAGCATCTATCACTAACCCCAACAGACTGCTGGTCCTTTCGGGCTGGTGTCTTAAACATCTGTCACAGTTCTGGAGCCTGCTGCTAAGTCACTTCAGTTGTGTCCGACTCTGTGCGACCCCATAGACGGCAGCCCACCAGGCTCCCCCGTCCCTGGGATTCTCCAGGCAAGAACACTGGAGTGGGTTGCCATTTCCTTCTCCAATGCATGAAAGTGAAAAGTGAAAGTGAAGTCGCTCAGTCATGTCTGACTCTTAGCGACCCCATGGACTGCAGCCCACCAGGCTCCTCCGTCCATGGGATTTTCCAGGCAAGAGTACTGGAGTGGGGTGCCATTGCCTTCTCTGGAGCCTGAGAAACCCCAAATCAAAGAGCCAGCACACTGGCTGTCCAGTAAGCCCCGCTTCCTGACTCATAGACCGTCCCCTCTCGCTGTGTCCTCGGTGACAGAGGGGGAAAGCCATCTGGGGTCTCCTTTACTAGGGCACTAACCTCACTCACGAGGATTTCACCCTCCTGGTCTGACCACCTTCCAAAGGCCCCACCCCTAAAACCATCACATTAGGCATTAGGGTTCCAACATATAACTGTGGGGTCGGCAACAACCATCCTTTTCAGGTCTTGCCCATTGATACCCAGCTCCCCCAGGACTTCAAGACCTGGATGTTTCTTTTGCCTTTACTCAGGCAGAGCCAAGTGAACCCCCACAGGGTGCCCTGGAGTCCCGGCTCTGCCATTTGTCAGCCATGAGAACGTGGAGAAGTGTATTCCTCTTCTTGAACTTCATTTCCTCACCTGGAAATTAGGATACTAACAACTACCTGGGGGTTGGCAAAGGCTAAGTGTCCAAGGGGGTCACTACCATATTTGTGGCATTCAGACACTCAATCAAAAAAAACACTAATGGATATATGCTGTGTTCTAGCAACTTCACACTGCTCCAGGGCTGACAGCTGTCAGATTCTGTAACACACTTGGGATGAGCGGGAAGAAGGGTGGCTCACAAGTGTTAAAAAATAGGGATCATTGCAGTGGAGTATATATCATCTAAATACCCAGACAGAGCCACAGTTCTCACTCAGCGAGTATCCGTTTTTTCCTTCGTCAATGACAATAAGTGATTATTGTCAACTGTGACTTTTTAGGGTCACAGAGTGGTGATTCATCAGAGCAGAAGACTCACGGGCACACAACAGCCTCGTCTCTCCTGCAATAATTCAGATTAAAATCTGGCCAGTCTCATCTAGTATAGACAAATAAAAGAATTATGCATGAGAAGCTTCTCTAATATATAGGCTCATCATTTCTTTAAATAATCTCAGTGGTCTGTTGGAAGCACTGGGGAAGTACAGCAAGGCTCTGAGGGGTTCATGGGAAAAGCCATCATTCGGAAGCAGGAGGAGCAGCGTGGTACAGGGGGAAACGCCGGGACCCTGGAGACGAGGTTCCTTAGCCAGCCCGCGTCCTGCCGGTTGTGTGAGTGTAGGCAAGTTCCTTAATTTTGCCTCAGTTTCTACCTCTGTAAAGTGGGGCCATTAATGTGTACTTTCAAAGTTGCAGGGAGAACTCAATGAAATGAGGCTCATCAAGCCGCTGGCCCATAATCATTCGTTTTTCTTCCTCTTGAATTCCTATTAAAATAGTATATCAGCTTTATGCCATATCATCACAATCAGCTTATTTCATTCATTATAATATAGGCTGACAATATGTATCTCTACTCATAGACAGTAAGCAATTTGTCCAAAAGAATTAATGAGATCTACAGTGATCTCAAATGCCTTCTATGAGATAAGTTTCTGACAGTGAAAGTGTTAGTCGCTCAGTCACGTCACTTTTTGCGACCCCCTGGACTGCAGCCCATGAGGCTCCTCTGTCTGTGGGATTCTCCAGGCAAGAATACTGGAGATGGCTGCCTTTCCCTTTTCCAGGGGATCTTCCCAATCCAGGGATTGAACCCTGGTCTCGGGCATTGCAAGCTGATTCCTTCCCGTCTGAGCCACCAGGGAAGCCGAGCTTCTGAGGGGCACAGTCTTACCCACAGATCTCCCAGAGCGCCAGACCCAGGGCTGGTCACGTGGCAGTGCCCACGGCATTTGTGGAAACTGGCCAGTTTGTCTTAAAACAGGGAGATGCTTCATTTTATTAGTTCTCCACGGAATCTCCCCAACAAATCAATATTTATCAGGCACACATTCTTCAGTGGTTTCCACCATGAAGTTTTCAACTCTTGGATTTCCAAAGGGAAACCTTGTGGAAGCAAGAAACCCGGTAATCACGATGTCATTTGTCGGTTCCTTTTATGCGTTCTTTCCCCCGCGCCGGGCAAGTCAGGGAGTAGAATCAGCGGAGGGGATCATGGGACCCCACGTGTGCCATTTTCTTTCTGCAGAACTGAGTGCATGCATCTCCTCAAACCTAGATTACTAGTCTACCGCTATCCAAACTTCTTATTAATTTTAAAAAATGGCTGGATCTGTTATTTCAGGGGTAATTACAGTCTCTGCTCTGGTTGTGCTTAGCCCGGCAGAACCATCTTAAGTGTAGGTTAAAAAGCCTGGTGTGGTACAGTCCATGATGTCGCAAAGAGTCAGACAGGACTGAGCGACTGAGCTGAACTGGAAAACGCAGTTACTACAGGCCTTTGGAGTATTCTCTCCAACCCAACACACGAAGGAGTCATTCCTCATTCTCACTAACCTGCCTGGGTGCCTACATTCCCTGCACAAAGGGGAGAGTCACTCTCTGAGGCACAGGCATCGCCCGTCTCCCATCCTCAGTCAGGGTCCACCCTCGGTCTCCGGACTGTGCGTTTCCATGACGAAGCAACAGGGTTCTTCCTTCAGGTCTTTGAAGGCACCAGGCACTTTGCGGTCTATAATATTCACCCCCATTCAGCTTCCATTTTGAAAGACAAACCGCAAATATTAAATGAAAACTTATTTTGTTTTTTGTATGTATTAATCACTGACATGTAGCCTGCCAGGATCCTCTGTCCATAGGGATTCTCCAGGCAAGAATACTGGAGTGGGTTGCCACGCCCTCCTCCAGAGGATCTTCCCGACCCAGCGATCAAACCCTGGTATCTGCATAAAAAAATATTTATCAACCTCCAATAAGTGGGCTTTCCTGGTGGCTCAGATGGTAAAGAATCCTCCTGCAGTTCAGGAGACCCAGGTTCAACCCCTGGATCAGAAGATCCCCTGGAGAAGGAAATGGCAATCCATTCCAGTATTCTTGCCTGGAGAATCCCCATGGACGGTAGCCCGCCAGGCTCCTCTGTCCATGGGGTTGTAAAGAGTCAAACACGACTAACCTCCAATAAGTACAAACTAGATTCTTTGGTTCTAAGTTATAGAATCTGTGATTACAGCAGTCTATTGGCAGGATATGTGGTGGCTCAGATACAGAGAACTAAGTCCAGAAATCTGGATCTGGGCAAGAGGACGGGTCAGAGAGTTTAGATCGTTATTTACAGTCTTCTCAGAGTGCCACCGCTATTGTGTGTGTCTGTTAAGTCACTTCAATTGTGTCCAGCTTTTTGCAACCCCAGGGACCATAGCCTTCCAGGCTCCTCTGTCCATGGGATTTTCCTGGCAAGAATACTGGAGTGGGTTGCCATTTCCTCCTCCAGGGGATCTTTCCCATCCAGGGATCAAACCAGCCTCTCCTGCTCATCTCCTACAGTGCAGGCAGATTCTTTATGGCTGAGCCACTGGGGAGGCCTGCTACCCCTATTAATCGTATTTTTCTTCATTCTGCTTGAAATTTAAATTCTAGAGTTGGATCTTCCCTGGTGGTCCAGTGGTTAAGACTCCACTGATTCGGTGTCTGGTCAGGGAACTAAGATCCCGCATGTCATAGGACCAAAAAGTTTTTAAATGTATATATAAACAGTCCAGGGTAGCTTGCATCACTATTCCATTTTTTGGCTAGGGGAAGACTAGACTTCTCGAGTAGCAGTCTTACCAAAGTTTCTTAAATGAAAGAGAAATAATTTCCCACAAGGCATGTGAAATACTAGTACTAAAATAGATACTGAATGTTAGAATGAATAAAATATGCAGTTTACCACATCCCGTCAATTAAGTTATAAACAGAAGCAAATACATTTAACATTTTTGTTAGCCTGGATAAGCTTATGATGGATGATTTTCTCAAAACAAAACTCTATTTTAACTCACTTTAAATTTAGCCTTGAGAAAGAGAAACTCAACAGTAGGGACGCAGGAAACACGTGTATTTTTCCTGCTCACCTTCTGAGTGCTTGCTGCCCACGCCTTCTGGATGAACCCTTGGCAGATTTGTCAGGCACTCTGATAAGAAGTTCCCCAGTCACTTTCAGGACCAAGGGCAGTCTCCACTCAGCAATTAAAATTCCCTCTTCAGATTAACAAATAAAACGACAGACTTCACAGGAAGTTCCCACCTCGTGCTTTGTTTCCAGCGGGGTGTTTGCGTGGGGCGGGGCGGCAAGGTGAATCACATTCTCCTTTCTCTTTTTCTGTTCCTTTCTCTAGATGGGCAGCCTAGATTTCTGAATCCTTCAGGACTGCATTTGAAAACGGGATTCGGGGGCCAGCTCTCGGGGAGATAAAGGAGCACTGAATTACTTGGCTGCGACTGTCAGGGCCTGCCAACATGTTCTGTGATTGTGGGGATTCCTTTGTGGACCGTCTCACGGGGCACCTACCGAAAATGTCCATTTATAGCTCTCTTGACTGAAAGGGTAAGGTCTCTCCTTTGGCCATCTGCTTAAGACATCCCTGTCAGCTTTTGCATCCCTGCATTCTTGGCAGGATGTCGTCTCTGAGTGACCTATATTCATATGTGGTCTACAGGGTACCCTGCCTTGCCATCAGCAGAAGTCTAGTCTTCTCCCAACAGCATCCTTGGTGAAGGGAAAATGCTGTAGCATGTTAACCACCACATTCAGGGAAATTCTCTTGACTTCTTCAACCTCAATCTTTTTCAGGGCTTAAGGTCACAAGATATCAGTTCAGTTCAGTTCATTTCAGTCGCTCAGTCGTGTCCGACTCTTTGCAACCCCATGAATCGCAGCACGCCAGGCCTCCCTGTCCATCACCAACTCCCGGAGTTCACTCAGATTCACGTCCATCAAGTCAGTGATGCCATCCAGCCATCTCATCCTCTGTCGTCCCCTTCTCCTCCTGCCCCCAATCCCTCCCAGCATCAGAGTCTTTTCCAATGAGTCAACTCTTCGCATGAGGTGGCCAAAGTACTGGAGTTTCAGCTTTAGCATCATTCCTTCCAAAGAAATCCCAGGGCTGATCTCCTTCAGAATGGACTGGTTGGATCTCCTTGCAGTCCAAGGGACTCTCAAGAGTCTTCTCCAACACCACGGTTCAAAAGCATCAATTCTTTGGCGCTCAGCCTTCTTCACAGTCCAACTCTCACATCCATACATGACCACAGGAAAAACCATAGCCTTGACTAGACAGACCTTAGTCGGCAAAGTCATGTCTCTGCTTTTCAATATGCTATCTAGGTTGGTCATAACTTTTCTTCCAAGGAGTAAGCGTCTTTTAATTTCATGGCTGCAGTCACCATCTGCAGTGATTCTGGAGCCCAAAAAAAAATGAAGTCTGATGCTGTTTCCACTGTTTCCCCATCTATTTTCCATGAAGAGATGGGACCAGATGCCATGATCTTCGTTTTCTGAATGTTGAGTTTTAAGCCAACTTTTTTGCTCTCCTCTTTCACTTTCATCAAGAGGCTTTTTAGCTCCTCTTCACTTTCTGCCATAAGGGTGGTGTCATCTGCGTATCTGAGGTTATTGATATTTCTCCCAGCAATCTTGTTTCCAGCTTGTGTTTCTTCCAGCCCAGTGTTTCTCATGATGTACTCTGCATATAAGTTAAATAAGCAGGGTGGTAATATACAGCCTTGACATACTCCTTTTCCTCTTTGGAACCAGTCTGTTGTTCTACATCCAGTTTTAACTATTGCTTCCTGACCTGCATATAGGTTTCTCAAGAGGCAGGTCAGGTGGTCTGGTATTCCCATCTCTCTCAGAATCTTCCACAGTTTATTGTGATCCACACAGTCAAAGGCTTTGGCATAGTCAATAAAGCAGAAATAGATGTTTTTCTGGAACTCTCTTGCTTTATCCATGATCCAGCGAATGTTGGCAATTTGATCTCTGGTTCCTCTGCCTTTTCTAAAACCAGCTTGAACGTCAGGGAGTTCACGGTTCACATATTGCTGAAGCCTGGCTTGGAGAATTTTGAGCCTTACTTTGCTAGCATGTGAGATGAGTGCAATTGTGCGGTAGTTTGAGCATTCTTTGGCATTGCCTTTCTTTGGGATTGGAATGAAAACTGACCTTTTCCAGTCCTGTGGCCACTGCTGAATTTTCCAAATTTGCTGGCATATTGAGTCCAGCACTTTCACAGCATCATCTTTCAGGATTTGAAACAACTCCACTGGCATTCCATCACCTCTACTAGCTTTGTTCGTAGTGATGCTTTCTAAGGCCCACTTGACTTCCCATTCCAGGATGTCTGGCTCTAGATGAGTGATCACACCATCATGATTATCTGGGTTGTGAAGATCTTTTTTGTAGAGTTCTTCTGTATATTCTTGCCACCTCTTCTTAATATCTTCTGCTTCTGTTAGGTCCATATCATTTCTGTCCTTTATTGAGCCCATCTTTGCATGAAATGTTCCCTTGATATCTCTAATTTTCTTGAAGAGATCTCTAGTCTTTCCCATTCTGTTGTTTTCCTCTATTCCTTTGCATTGATCACTAAAGAAGGCTTTCTTATCTCTTCTTGCTATTCTTTGGAACTCTGCATTCAGATGCTTCTATCTTTCCTTTTCTCCTTTGCTTTTCGCCTCTCTTCTCTTCACAGCTATTTGTAAGGCCTCCCCAGACAGCCATTTTGCTTTTTTGCATTTCTTTTCCATGGGGATGGTCTTGATCCCTGTCTCCTGCACAATGTCACGAACCTCATTCTATAGTTCATCAGGCACTCTATCTATCAGATCTAGACCCTTAAATCTATTACTCACTTCCACTGTATAATTAGAATGGATTTGATTTAGGTCATACCTGAATGGTCTAGGGTTTTCCCTACTTTCTTCAATTTGAGTCTGAATTTGGTAATAAGGAGTTCATGATCTGAGCCACAGTCAGCTCCTGGTCTTGTTTTTGTTGACTGTAGAGAGCTTCTCCATCTTTGGCTGCAATGAATATAATCAATCTGATTTCGGTGTTGACCATCTGGTGATGTCCATGTGTAGAGTCTTCTCTTGTGTTGTTGGAAGAGGGTGTTTGCTATGACCAGTGCATTTTCTTGGCAAAACTCTATTGGATGCTTCATTCCGCATTCCAAGGCCAAATTTGCCTGTTACTCCAGGTGTTTCTTGGCTTCCTACGTTTTGCATTCTTAAGTGCGGTGTTAGACCACTCATAGAGGAGGCTTATAGCAACCTCGTTTTCAAGTCCTCTATAAGTGGTCTAGCATTGCACTTAAGAATGTGAGGGTTAGCTTGCCATCTCATTTGGCTCTGAGTCTTTGAAAGAGCCCCATTTCAAGATGTTGATGTGTAAAAACCTAATATATTTTCTGCAAGTTAATCATGCACCAGACACTGTTAAACACTGGAAATTCCAACAAATTAAGCTTGCTGCCCTCTGGAAGTTCAGAAACATTTTAAGGTAGGAAGAAGCATGTTTTTAAAAATGTCCATCAGCAGACGAATGGGTAAGAAAGCTGTGGTACATATACACCATGGAGTATTACTCAGCCATTAAAAAGAATTCATTTGAATCAGTTCTAATGAGGTGGATGAAACTGGAGCCTATTATACAGAGTGAAGTAAGCCAGAAATAAAAACACCAATACAGTATACTAACACATATATATGGAATTTAGAAAGATGGTAATGATAACCCTGTATGTGAGACAGCAAAAGAGACACAGATGTATAGAACAGTCTTTTGGACTCTGTGGGAGAGGGAGAGGGTGGGTTGATTTGGGAGAATGGCATTGAGACATGTATAATATCATATATGAAACGAATCGCCAGTCCAGGTTCAATGCATGATACAGGATGCTTGGGGCTGGTGCACTGGGATGACCCAGAGGGATGGTATGGGGAGAGAGGTGGAAGGGGGGTTCAGGATGGGGAACACGTGTATACCCGTGGCAGATTCATGTTGATGTATGCCAAAACCAATACGATATTTTAAAATAATTAACCTACAATTAAAATAAATAAATCAAAAAAAATGAAAATATATGGTCATCAAACATTCTTCGTAAGAGTGCTCTTGAAAAATAATTGATCCTTAGTTCCCTTACCTTAAAAAATAAGAGCATTGATATATGGCAGACACCAACACAATATTGTAATTATCCTTCAGTTAAAAATAAATTAGGAAGAAAACGAAGAGGCTGATTCCTCAACAGGTTAAACACAGCATCACCGTAGGCTCTAGCAGTTCTACCCCCAGTACACAGACTCTGATACCAGTGCAGCAGCGTTCATACCATACAAGAGTCAAAAAAAGAGGGGGGCTGTGGCTTTTGCAAATAATGCGTCCATCAACAGATGAATAAACATGTGTACAATGGAATATTATTTATCTGGAAAAAGGAATGAAGTTCTGATGGCTGTTGCAATGTGGCTGAACCTGCTGAGTGAACTAAGTCAGGCACGGAAGGACTGCACTTCCTATGCTTACACTCAGATGACATGCCTGGAATAGTCCAGCTCATGGCAACAGAAGGTAGAATGGTGGTCACGAGGGACTGAGGCGCGCCGGGAACGGCAGAATTATTGCTTACTGAACACAGAGTCTCTGCATGGAACAATAGAACATTTCCAGAACTAGTTATCGGTGAAAATGTTGTAAATATATTTAATGCCACATTATTTACTCTTCAAGTGGCTGACAGAAAATTTTGTTATCTGTGTTTTATCACAATTTAAGCAAAAATGAGCTGGGCATGAGAAATCCTCATAAGTTCATTGGATTCTAAGTCTTTAATTTCTCTAAGTATGGAAATGCCTGCTAGAAAAACTTATTTGGGGTTGACTAACTATAAATATTAATTTTCAAATTCTAATGGAAAAAAAAAGGAAACTGTATCCACCTACCAAGTTCATCTCCGCCTAAAAGGGAAGAATGGGAAATAGAGTCAGATGACTGAGGAAAAATGTTTCTTCTCAGAAACCACAGCTGGCAGGGAGCTCTTTAATTTATTCATGTATTGACTGTGAAAACCATGGCTAAATGTCTGAGGTGCAACTTCTCATCCAGAAAGTACAATTATATGGTGTGAAGTAAAGTGAAGAAATGCTGTTTTTTGGTGTGTGTGGTGCGTGATGGTGGGGGAGCCAAGTTTTAAATGGATTTGGGGAAGTCAGCAGACCTCAGAGAGTGAGACCTAGAGACTGAAAAACCAAGACTGCCACCAAACTGCCACCTCGGATCTATGGAATGAAGTAGCTGTTTTATTTCGAAGGAAATTTCAGGAGACAGTAGCAATGAGAGGCCAGGAATTCAGCTCACCATGGAACCTGGAATTTTTACCACCCTGATAATGCAGGCGACCAGCTCCTTGGAAGAGTTGACGCTGAATATTTAGCAAGTCTCATTTCAAAACCTAAGTGTGTCAAGGCCACAATTTGGGGAAATGTCACACCTCCCCTCCTCTGTGCAAAGCAAGTTCAGAAGAGGCAGCTATTGAAAGCAAAATGAGCCACAGAAGGAAAAGAAAATGGAAAATACAGACTTCTGACAACATTCCCTACAGAGTAAGACCTGCCCAACGGGAAAAGCATTTGCAATGTTTGTAGTAAACACACCACAGCAGAAATCTCTGCTTCTTGCCCAGTTCTTAGGCCCTAAATCACCTCTGCTAAATTATTTTGATCCCAGCTCACCACTGAAAGATTAAGTTCTGAGAAGAGCTTTTCTCCTAAATGAGTCACGTTAATTGGCCGGGTCTGAAAGGAAGGGGTAGGCTGGGGGCGCCTGCACCAGCGGCCTTCCCCGCGCAGGGCAGCCTCTCGGGGCAGCAGGCAGATCTGTCGTCCGTCTGCCTGCAGCATCCGCTGGGTCTGGCTCAGGACTGGCTCTGGGAGCAGCATTACTCACCTTGGAAGTTCCACGCGACCCGTTTGTTTTGTTTGCTTGTTTGTTTCTATCTCCACTTCCTCCCTTGCAGACTGAGCTCTGCTCTGTTTGTTTTGCCCATAGGTTATCTCCTTTGGGGGCTGCACACATCTTTTGGTTTTTAGTTTATTTTTTATTAATTCATTCATTTTTATTAAAAAAAAAAATTTTAGCCACACCCCTCAGAATATGGGACCTTGGGTCCCTGATCAGGGATCAAGTGTGCAGCCCTGCTTTGGAAGGTGGAGTCTTAGCCACTGGCCCGCCAGGGGAGTCCCTGCAGGCATCTTCTGGGACTGAAAATGGCTTCCATTTTCCTTAAGGCTGCTTTCTCCTCCTGGGATTCTGCCCTTTGTTGCTCTATGTCTGGCTTCTCTGCTGATTAGAAAGGGGTCCGGGGTCCTCAACGGCCTAGAGGAAATGCCAGTCTCAGCTTTTGTTTTTAACTTGATGAGCTGATTTGAAATTTTACATCAAAGAACAAGGTTTCAGAACACAGGTTTTTGCCAGTTTTGGAACATGAGATAGTTGGAATTGAATTCCCGTCCTGTCATTTACTGCTTTTTACTGTCAAGCCACGTAAACTTTCTAAGCTTCAGTGTTCCTTTGCTATAATACAGGGTAAGCAGACATATCCCCAAAAGATACTGGAAAGAATGTAATAAAATGATCTATGTCAAATGCCAACAACAGTGCAGTATATAAATGGTGGGTCAGTCTTAGTCAAGGCCTGTCACTATAGTGCCTGCTTTGGCAATTATTTGAAACTTTTATTTTTGTTGTTTGGTATCTGTTTTTGTTGTTGTTGTTGTTCTTTTTTAATTGCTAGCTTAAATGCCTGTATATACACCAAACTATTTCTATGCATAAGGTATAAATAATAACAACATAATAATTCACATATCAGTTTAAGAACAAGAAAGCCACCATTATAGGGAAGCACATTAAATCCCCACCCATCTCATCCCCTCCTCCAGATAAAGGATTATTTTTCATTTGGAGATCACTCTCTTGCTTGCTTTTGGGTTTACGCTTTTAAATTCTTATTTGTATTCCTATGCAATAGGCCTAAGTTAATATTTTAAAATTGTATATAAATCTAATTGTACTGAGGGTATTCTGAGATTTGCTTTCTTCATTCAGTATTACACGTCATCCATATCATAGTGTGGGTTTCCCAGGTGGCACTAGAGGTAAAGAACCCACCGGCCAATGCAGGAGACATAAAAGGCGTGGGTTCAGTCCCTGGGGTGGGAAGATCCCCAGAAGAAGGGCATGGCAACCCACTCCAGTGTTCTTGCCTGAAGAATCTCATGGACAGAGGAATCTGGCAGGCTACAGTTCAGAGGTCGCAAAGAGTCAGACCCAGCTGAAGGGACTGAGCACGCACACAGGCATATTTCCGGGTGCAGCTTGTAATTCGGATGTGCTCACGGCTTTACGGCATTCTGTTCTGTGAATATATCACAGTGTATTTAACCATTCCACTGTCACCGGATGTGCCCATTGCTTCTAGCTCTCAAATCCATTGGTGTTTTATGTGGAATTCCACTGGGCTTCCCTGGTGGCTCAGTGGTAAAGAACCCACCTGCCACAGGAGACTGGAGAGATGCGTTCTGTCCCTGGATCAAGAAGGTCGCCTGGAGGAGGAAATGGCAACCCACTCCAGCGTTCTTGCCTGGGAAATCCCACGGACAGAGAAGCCTGGTGGGCTGCAGTCCACGGGGTCGCCAAGAGCCGGACATGACTGAGTGCACATACACAGCTATGAACTTGGAAAGAACTGCCTTCTTTGCTGATTTACCCCCGTCCATCAGCACAGCATGTCCTTCATTTACTGGCATCTTGGTAGACATGTTTCAATAAAGTTAAAAAATTTTGTTCATTTAGATCTTGCTCTTCAAGAGTTTCCTTCCTGGGTACTTGATAATATATTTTCAGTGTTATAATATTGATATCTCTTATTAAATTACATTCTTTGAATGTTTACAGCTGACATATACAAATTTAATTTTTGTACACTCATTCTGTAGTAGGCAGTCTTTCTGAATGCTGATTAACTCTAGTGATTATCATGGACGGGGGGGGGGGGGTCTATGCACACAGGCGGGTCATCTGCAAATCTTCTCCAAATCTCACGAGAATCACATCACCTTCGTAAAAAGAAAACCGTGTCTGCTCCAAATCCGACTAGGACCCTCCACATCATCTTCTTTCTACTGTTAAAGGGAATAGAATCAAACCTCATGATTCATGGCATCCGTATCTGCAGATTCACTTGCTTGCTAAAACTTATCTGTAAGGCCAAAATCAATACAGTGCTTTTGCACTTCTTGGCAGACATGCGCAGGTGCAGAGTGGAGGAAACTTTGAGTCACCCTCCCTGCAGGTCCAGAGCAAGGGCAAACCAGGTGACCTCTGGCCTTCTTGTTGCAGCTCTCATAAAGTAAACAAGCGTTCTTTTTGTGGTGGGCTATTCAGTGTTACGCTTTGCACATTTTTGTGATCTTTGTTAATGATTCCACCGCTTAAAACGGCCCCCAAAGCATGATGCTGACGTGCTATCCAGTGTCCCCTAAGCGAAAGCAGGCTGGCATGTGCTATAGGGAGAAACCATGTGGTACCTAATCTTTCACACTTGCATTGAATTTCGAGTAAATTACATTTTCCTAGGAACACGTCTATCTTAGGTTTTCAAATATAGTAAATTTTTTACTGTATTTCCTTACATTTTTAGTCTGTGAAGGACCGACAGTTATGTTCCCTTTATCCTCCATCAATGGGATGAGTGCCAGGCAATTCAGCAAAGAATCCTCCTGCTATGCAGGAGACCCAGGTTCATCCCTGGGTTGGGAAGATCCCTTGGAGAAGGAAATGGCAACCCACTCCAGTCTTCTTGCCTGGAGAGTTCCACGGACAGAGGAGCCTGGAGGGTTACAGTCCATGGGGTCACAAAGAGTCAGACTGAGTAACCTCCACTGCACTTCCCTTCAAGGACCTACGCACACAGGGCGTACCAGAGAAAGAGCCCTTTTTTGCTTCCGTGGTGTCTGTGTGTACCCAGCTCAGCGCCTCTGAGGACCCAGAGGCCCCTTTCCCGGTGGGGAATCCAGCTTCTCCGAAGGTCACAGATGCTGTTGATCTCTGACTCCTCCCCAGCCCCGGCCCCTGCCACGCCGACTGCAGGTCCCTGAGACCTCCGCTGACTGCTCACTCAACCCTTTGCTCACAGTTGCTGTTACAAGACGGAAGACGAGCAGGTGCGGCGTGTCCCCACTTGGTGACCGCTGCCTGCATTCACCCAGCCGTATGCCACAGAACTCCAGGAGGCCAGGGACAGGCCGCCGAGCCGAGGACCGCGGGGAAGCCTCTGGCCGCAGCGGCAGGGGCCTCCACGAGGAACACAGCCCCGCCCGTGGCGTGCCGGCGCGCATGCTCAGTCGCTCCGCTGTGCCCCACTCTCTGCGCCCCCCTGGGCTGTAGCCCCTCAGGCTCCTCTGTCCCGGGGGTTTCCCAGGCAAGAATCCTGGAGTGGGTTGCCATTTCCTCCTCCGGCGGATTTTCCTGACGCAGGGATCAAACTCGCATTTCCTGCGTCTCCTCTAGGTGGATTCTTTACCGCTGAGCCACCAGGAATGCCCGCCGATGGCTTGATTTTAGCCCATTTTGGACTGGGAGCTCCAGATAATAAATGCGTGCTCTTTTAAGTCACTAAGTTTGTGGTGCTGTCTCATTAGAAAACTAATACAACATCTTACTGCTGCTATTTTGCCCACTTTTGTAACGTTTCTTCTCTATTTACTTCCTTATGATTTTAATTATTCCATTTTTATTGGTTTGGAAGTTCTATATTTATATTATTTTATGGGCTTAAATTTATCTAAAGATTAGATTATTCACTCACCTTACAGTCTTAATGAATAATGTAAGGAGCTTGAAATGACCATGTACCTACCACCTCTCTCCTGAATTGTGTGCCACCGCCAATTCCCAAAATTAAATAATATGATTCTTTTCTTTATTCAGTTAATGATTGTTTAATTTATCCAGTGTTAACCACCAGCTTATTGTTTGTTAATGCACCTCATACCTTTCCTATAAAATCGCTCTCCTAGCCAAAATAAAAATTTTAGAACTTTCTTTAGATAAGTCAGCATTTTTTGTCTTAAAATAATTTTTTGGCTTTGTTATGTTTTTTTCTACTTACTACTTTACTGGGGTATAATTTAAGTATAGTAAATTACACGTATTTAAATTGTACCATTCAGTGAGTCTAACAAAAGTAGAAACCTGCGAATCCCCCACCCACAATCAAGACGCAGAGCATTTTCATCACTCTTTGCCCCTCCCCACTCCACAGCTGTCTCCTTCCATCACTGTCTCCAGGAACCACTGATCCGTTTATTGTAACTATAGATTAGCTTCCTTTTTCTGGAATTTTATATAAGTGGACTAGTATAGTGAAGAGTTGTTTGGAACCAGCTTCTTTCACTCAGCATAATTATTTTGAGATTGATTCATGTCATTGATTTATAACAATCGATTCTATTTTATTATTGGTTGGTATTCAACAGTATGAATACGATACAGTCTGTTTACCTCATCAATTGTTGAGGACATTGGATTATGTCTAGTTTTTGGCTGCTATAAATATGCTATGAACAATCAGTACAAGTCTTAGTGTAAACACAGGCCTTCATTTCTCTTGGGTGCATATTTAGAAGTGGAATGACATAGACTAGGTATATCTTTAACTACTTAAGAACTGCCAAACTGTTTATACTTATTTGGTTGCACAGGTCTTAGTTGAGGCATGTGGGATCTAGTTCGCACAGGTCTTAGTTGAGGCATGTGGGATCTAGTTCCCTGACCAGGGATTGAACCCAGGCCCCCTGCATTGGGAGCATGGAGTCTTAGCCACTGGAAGACCAGGGAAGTTCCCTAGCCCCTTTTTTGAGTTTTAGCCATTCTAATAGATGTGCAGTGATATTTCATTTTGGTTTTCATTTTTCAAGTCCAGCATCCCACCAGAAATGGACAGGCTGCTTTAATCTGTGTGGGTTTCTAATGAAGTAGAATTAACTTGACAATGTTCAACCATGTATCTAGCAAAATAATTCACAGGAATTTGCCTTAGTGACTTCAGACTGCTAAGCAGAACACTGTAGGCTTGACAGCTTAAAAACAGAAATTTATTTCTCATGGTTCAGGAAGCTGGGAAGGTCAAGATCAAGGCTTCAGCAGATCCCATGTCTGGTGAGGGCTTCTTCCTGGTTTGCAGGTGGCTGCTTCTTGCTGCATCTTCCCTCCCATTGCAGAAAGCAGAGAAAGATCCTCTCCCAGGCCTCTTCAGTAACGGCACTAACCCCATTCCTGGGAGCTCCACCCTCATGACCTGATCACCTCCCAAAGGCCCCACATCTAAGACCATCACACTGGCAATTAGGGCTTCAGCAGATAAACTTGGGGGGGCATGAACATTTAGTCTGCAGCAAGTCTCTTGTTTTTCTAGTGACCTTTAGACGGTTTGATCTCAAACAGCTGCATGTGAAGCTCTACGTTAAGAAAATGCAAAAGGTGAGAGTTCCTGTGTGCTCTCTTGTCAGCTTGCCATTTTGAGTAAACTTTTGGCAAGATGTCATGCCCTGTCCCTCAGCTTCACCCCACATCTGTCCCCAGACAGAGGTTAAAATAGCTTCAGACATCTGAACATGGATGGAACGACTGTGCATCTCTTTGCTTCTCGAGAGGTGAACCTGCCCAGGAAAATAAAACGATGCTGGTCTAAACATCTTTAGACAGCTTTTCAAGAAAGCTGGCTGACTATATCGTCCTCACAAAGCCCCTTCAGGTATGGAGTCACGGAGGTTTAGCGTTGGTGGTTGTCACTCCAACATCTCGTTCAACAGCTAAAGATGCTGAGCTCCCAATACCTCAGCTGGCCCTAAGTCTGCCCTTGAACATTGCCTTGCTCATAGCAAGCAACTTGGTGTGATTCAAGCGGACTGAACCCCAGTCCATTCTCTTTCCTCCAAGCCCCGTTGCAAATAGCACTATTTATATAACCCAAGACTTGCTCTCTGAAGCTATCATGAGGGCTTTGTAATACAAACATCCCTCAGAGAAACTTCTTCCATTACCTAACAAAACACATAGAAATGTTGTTAATTTATGATTCAGAGTGAACTTCAGCTTCTGTTTCAGCTCACATCTCTGCTGTGGCCACCCATAATTTTTATGTGCTATTAGTGCACTTTATAGCCCATCGAGAGCCTGTTGTATAATGTGCACTGCGCATTTATGGCCAATTTATAGGCACTGCTATTTTAATTAATTGTAGAGGTTAATAGTTTTGTATATTTGAGTTTATAGCACATATTTTGCCTAGCCATTATTTATTTGATATTACATTCTGGATCAAAGATGGAACCCCCAGTTTTAACATGGTTTGTGTGCATAAATATAACTTGCTTTATGACAGTCACCTTATGACAACAATTTCTAAAAATGAATTATGGTCTATATATAATGTGTAGCATCAAGTTTATGAGTAATGGAATTAGAACATGTGGCCTCAGTGCTATAATTTGAGAGGCAGTGTCAATAGCAGCAGGATCCTGACTGTTTTCACTGAAATAAGTAAGATTTTCTGAAAGAGCTGCTGGGCTGATGTCTGGATATAGGTGACACCCGCTGAAAAAGAAGTGATCTTGTGGTCCAGTTGCTAAGTCATGTCCGACTCTTTGCAGCCCCACGGACAGCAGCACACCAGGCTCCCCTGTCCTTCACTATCTCCTGGAGTTTGCTCAGATTCATGTCCATTGAGTTACTGATGCCATCTTACATCTTATATACCTTCTTAAGCGAGGTGAAGTCGCTCGGTTGTGTCCGACTCTTTGCGACCCCGTGGACTTCTCCGTCCATGGGATTCTCCAGGCAAGAATGCTGGAGTGGGTTGCCATTTCCTTCTCCAGGGGATCTTCCCGACCCAGGGATCGAACCCGGGTCTCCCAGGTTGGAGGCAGACGCTTTAACCTCTGAGCCCCCAGGGGAGCCCACATACCTTCTTACCGAACCAAAATAACCGAGAGCAGGGGCTCGAAGAGATATTGGCACATCTGTGTTCATAGCAGCATTAGTCACAATAGCCTAAAGCCAGAAACAACTCAAGTGTCCACTGAGAGATAGGTGGATGAATACCATGTGGTAGACACACACGGTGAGAACTGGACACGGCTCCAAAACAGACTGGCTCCAAATAGGAAAAGGAGGACGTCAAGGCTGTAGACTGTCACCCTGCTTATTTAACTTAGATGCAGAGTACTTCATGGGAAATGCTAGGCTGGATGAAGCACAAGCTGGAATCAAGATTGCTGGGAGAAATATCAATAACCTCAGATATGCAGATGACACCATCCTTAGGGCAGAAAGTGAAGAGGAACTAAAGAGCCTCTTGATAAAAGTGAAAGAGGAGAGTGAAAAAGTTGGCTTAAAGCTCAACATTCAGAAAACGAAGATCATGGCATCCGGTCCCATCACTTCATAGCAAATAGATGGAGAAACAGTGGAAACAGTGGCAGGCTTTATTTTGGGGGGCTCCAAAATCACTGCAGATGGTGATTGCAGCCATGAAATTAAAAGACGCTTACTCCTTGGAAGAAAAGTTATGACCAACCTAGACAGTATATTCAAAAGCAGAGACATTACTTTGCCAACAAAGGTCCATTTAGTCAAGGCTATGGTTTTTCCAGTGGTCATGTAGGGATGTGAGAGTTGGACTATAAAGAAAGCTGAACACTGAAGAATTGATGCTTTTGAACTGTGGTGTTGGAGAAGACTCTTGAGAGTCCCTTGGACTGCAAGGAGATCCAACCAGTCCATTCTGAAGGAGATCAGTTCTGGGTGTTCATTGGAAGGACTGATGCTGAAGATGAAACTCCAATACTTTGTCTACCTGATGTGAAGAGCTGACTCATTTGAAAAGACCCTGATGCTGGGAGGGATTGGGGGCAGGAGGAGAAGGGGACGACAGAGGATGAGATGGTTGGATGGCATCACCAACTCAATGGGCATGAGTTTGAGTAAACTCTGGGAGATGGTGATGGACAGGGAGGCCTGGCGTGCTGCGGTTCATGGGGTCTCAAAGAGTCAGATACGACTGAGCGACTGAACTGGACTGGACTGAACTGATACACACAAGGGAATTTTATCCAGCCTTAAAAAGGAAGGGAATTCTGACATACACTACAGATAGAGGCACCTTGAGGCCTTTATGCAAAGTGAAGTGACCCAGTCTTAGAAGGATGAATATTGTATGCTTTTGTTTACATGCAGTGCCCGGAATAGTCCAACGCACAGAGACAGAAAATAGAATGGTGGTTTCTAGGGGCTGGGGAGATAAGGAGGGAGTTCTTGTTTAATAAGAAGAGCTTCAGTTTTGCAAGATGAAGAGAGTCCTGGGCATGGATGGTGGTGATGGTTGCCCAACAGCGTGAATGTACTTACTGCCACTGAGCTGTATACTTTCAAATGGTTAAAATGGTAACTTTTATATCAAGTGTATTTCACCACTATTTTTTAAAAAAGCAAAACAAAAGAAAGAAAGAAAAAGACGTGACCTTAGTCCAAGCCTCTGATCCCAGTCTCTCGTCTCCTCAGGCGTTAACTGCGTTCATCCTTCTGTCTCTTTCTTTCCTGGACGTTCAAGCCCGGTTATTTTGCTTTTTGGTTTTCTTTTCTTCCCCCAGCTCTCTCTCTCTCACCACTTTCCAGTCAATATTCTTCAAATAGCTTTGTGCACTTTATGGAAGCTGGTTTTTCACTCCCCAAACACTGTCTTCAGACTCGCACCTTCTCCACTCAATCGGCAGCCATCCCTTTCCTAAAATGCTTTTGAGTTCTCACCCGGCTCCCAGCAGCCGGCTCTCCCACCTCACCCCGCCTCCTCCTTTAGACTGCTTCTGCCCTTCTCCCGGTCACAGCAACCCCCGTTCACCTGCCACCGGAGGGCTCACCCCCCTCTCCTCTTCAAGGCCTTTGCGGCCGCCCCCCTGTGTTCATGAGTGCTGGGTCCCCCACCCCAGGGCCACCCCGAGTTCTCTTTTGTTCCCACTCTGCACGCTTTCTGAGTGATTGCCACTGTTCTGGCCTTTTCCAGCACACGCAGCAGAGATCTCACGCCAGATCTTGGCACCCAGAGCTCCTGGTCTTCTGGACTGCTCCCTTTAGATGCTCCAGATGCATCTCAGATTCAACACGCTTACACGTGAACTCGTTTTGGCCCTTCCCTATCACGCACATACAAACTCCAGCTCCTACGTACCGTTGGTTAAATGTCAGAATGGCCATTAAATACTCCAGCCAGAAAGCCCACGTCATCTTCTACTCCTCCCTCTCTCTCATGCTCGTTTCTCACCGGTTATGATCAGGTCCATGTTACTGATCTGGGGAAAGAGAAATCCTCAGGTAGGCCAGTGCCCCTGAGGGGAAACGGTATAATGTTCTGCCCAGCTGGGAGGTCACTGATAAGTTTAATAGTGTGTCAAAAAGAAATATTTTAATGGTGCTCTTTTCTGTGTGTTTGGAAAAAAGTTTGAGTCAATTGCCAGGCGTTGGTAATACGCGTTTCGGGAGGACGGAGTAATGCTGGTGCTGAGGATGCTCTCAAAGCTGCTTTTGAAGCACTCGAACTGTGTTTGTTGTGAAAGTGTGCATTTAATATCAGCGAGAGTGATAAGTTATTTCTAGAAGTCCGGGGAAAAACATCTGTGGTTAGACGATAAGGCATCGGTCCTAATGGCCCGAAGCCCTGTTAAGTAGCAAGTCAGCTGAAGTTTGCCAGGAAGGGCTGGCTGGGGAGGCCTGTCTCCTCCTCGGAAGGCTGTTGGAGGCTGACCCAGGTCTTCAGAGCCCCCCTGAAGTTCAGGGCTTGCCTGGCGGCTCAGATGGTAAAGAGTCTCCCTGCAATGCGGGAGGCCCGGGTTCGGTCCCTGGGTCAGGAAGATCCCCCGGAGAAGGGAATGGCTACCCACTCCGGCATTCTTGCCTGGAGAATTTCATGGACAGAGGAGCCAGGCCAGCTACAGTCCATGGGGTTGCAAAGGGTCGGACACAACTGAGCGACTGACACTATTTTTGAAGTTCAAACACTTGGCTCACTCGATTCCTGAGGGAATTACATCATCATGTGAGCTAAGATCCCCACCCCTTCCCACACTGCTTGGAGGGAATAAGGCAATTAGGGGGTGGCGGAGTAAAACTCATGAAGGTGAAAGGACCCTGCTGACCCCTGAATTATCAGCGCTGTGATCCGACCTCTTGGAGAGTGTTGGCCTAGGCTCTTGTTTCCAGGATCCATGGCTGTGAACATAAGCTGACTTAGAAACAGGTCTTCAAAGATGTCATGAAATTAGGATGAAGCCATTGGATCAGATTCTAATCCAAGGACCGGTGTCCGAATAAGAAGAGAAATCTGGACACTGAGAGACACACAAGGAAGGTCATGTAAGACGGAGGCAGAGACTGGAGTGCTGTGTGTACAGATCAGGGGACGCCAGGGGTTGCCGGCAGCAACCAGAAGCCGGGAGGGAAACAGGAAACAGATTCTTCCCTGAAACGTCAGAAGCGGTCTTGGTGTCAGACTTCTAGCCTCCAGAACCGTGAGAGAAATGCATTTCTGGTGTGTGAGGCCCCGAGTTTGTGGTACTTTGGAGCAGCGGTCTTAGGAAATGAAAATACTGGGAAACTTGTGGATGGGACAGAACAGGAACCGAAAGGCGGGCTGCGGAGACCCCATTCAGGTGCAAACGGCCGCCGGCAGCACGCCGCCGCCCAAACAGCGCTCAGGTCCACGCTGCTCAGGTCTAGGCCTTCAGGCCCCCTTGACTGGACTCCAGTGGGCTCCTGACCCATCTGCCTACTCTATTCTCACACTGCCCCTCAGGGAAACCCTAAGAGGCAGAGCATGTACGGAGAGCTGCGCTCTCGTCACTGTCTGCAGAGGGCACGAGTCCGCACCGGCACGCACAGCATCCTGGCGAGCATGCCCTGCTCCATGTCTCTGCCCTCATCCTGGTCCTCTGAGTGGCGCTTACTATAAACCCCATCTGGGAGCTTGGGCAGACTCCAGCCCAGGGAAGTTGAGTCCTTAGCCTGAGGTCACACAGTAGAGATTTTAACTCTGATCTAGCTGACCCTTTACTCTGTCCTCCACACTGGGTTTGCTTGGGTTGGGGTGGCGAGGGGCGGGAACCACACTTCAAGGCTGGAAGGAGCAAGCAGAGTCCCTGAAAAAGACAGATCATCCATCTCAAACAGTCATTTGAAACCGGGAAGAAGACGCCTCATCTTCATTTCACAATGGAGACACTGAAAGCTGAGATTCGCTTTGAGCTGGAACCGGAAGCACCCAGTTTCTACACTTTGTTTCCCGCACCAATCCGCAGGCCCCCCGCCATCCTCCTTCACCCCCAACCCCTGGACTGTGAGGAGAACCCGGAGGGTCCACCGAGACCCCACCCTGCTGCTGCCAGCCAGATCTCCTGGAGAAATCAAGGGCTAGGCTTACGGGCTCGATCGCCGGCTTGTTATCAGTAACTTTCCCAAGAGCGCAGTGAGTTAATGTTTATAAAGTGCTCTAGAAGCCTCCGATAAAAGACGTTCAATGGCGTTAACAGGTTCTGCACGCCCCGCGTTTCACTTGGCTTGGTGGATACACGTCCCTCTTACGCAGTAGGTGGGTTCTGCTTCCGATGAATCGAGCTCATTAATTAGGATGCTGTCTGCAGTTTATTGTGAAGGATGCTTGGTTATTAACGCAGTCAGGACCCTCAGCCAGTCCCCGGACTAGCTCATTGTGCACGAGCTGGGGGAGGGGGCAGCCTCCTTGAACTCATTGTGCTCATGGTCGCTATATTCAAGCCCATTATCTTGGACTGACAGGCAGCTGCAGCTCTAATAAAACAAGGAGACGGCTGATTGCAGCCAGGCTTTCTTTAGGCAATTGGCAGATAAGCACAACAGTGATCAATGGATCACTCAGTAGTCCTTTGCTATTTCCAGACAAGAGCATGATTCTGGACCTGCAGCGCCACCATATACCATTTCCACTCAAGATCTCAGAGACATTTTAAAGCAAAATCAAGTTTCTTTACCCATTTGCAATCAAGGGGCTATTTACATTAGTCAGAAAAGCTGCCGTCCTTTTAAGGCAATTCTTCACAATGCTGGTGGCACATTAGAAGCCTCTTAGGGAACTTTAAAAAATCAGATACCCAGGCCCCAACCTCAGAAACGTTGATTCATTTGCCCTGCGGATCAGCCATCCGTATCCCAGTATTCGTGCGTGTGTCTCTGTGTGCTTTCTTTCTTTTAATCGATAGACTTTGTTTGTTGAAGCAGTTTTCGGTTCACAGAAAAACTGGGCAGAGTCCCCATATGTGTTTGTTAGTCGTTCAGTCATGTCTGACTCTGAGACCCCATGGACTGTAGCCCACCAGGCTCCTCTGTCCATGGAATTTTCCAGACAAGAATACTGGAGTGGGTAACCATTCCCTTCTCCAGGGGATCTTCCCAACCCAGTGATGGAACCCGGGTCTCCTGCACTGCAGGCAGATTCTTTACCATCTGTGCCAGCACAGAAGCTCCTAATATACACCTGTTCGCATAGTTAAAATCTGGAACACTGACATCAAACCATACCCATATATCATATAGAATATTTTTCAATGCCCAGAGTGATTCACATATGCAAGCAGGACTAAGGATTCAGTTGTGTTATCATTGCCTCCACCACTAGGACTCAACAGCCTTTTAAAAAATAATTTCGGATTAAAGCACAGCCCAAAGTCCTTCAGGTTTTCCCGATACCTTTCCTTAAAGTAACAGCCCATGCTTGAGAATGGGACTGGCATTCACTCAGATGAAGATGACGCTGCTCACCATCATGGTTTGTGCTTTCAGATTGCATAAGCAGGGGCCTTATCAGTTATTACAGGTCTTGAAGGACTCTTCCTTGTTAGATTAGAAAATATATAAAGAGATAATATAATAGAGATAATACAGCGGGTTTTCTAGAACTCTTTGAAAATGCTTGATGATTTTCAGAACTGAAGAAAAATTAATATATTACTTCTAAAAACAAGTTACTTTAATATTTTAGCATAAGTGGTCTTGCTGGAAAGATAATTAAGTAGAGTGAAAGCAGAAATCCATTTGTTAGAGAATAGAAAATGTGAAAAAGTGTTTTACACCATCCAAAAGACAGCTACACACTTAATCAAGTCTTTTGGGTCCCTAATCATTCATTCATTTTTTCATAAAACAAGTATTTGTTAAGCACCTACTATGTTCCGGGTTTTAGGTGCTGTGGAGAATTAACGAACCAAATAGGCAATAGAACTGCTTTTATAGAGTTTATATTCTGGTGGCATATTAGAATACATGTCCACTTTCAAAAGATTATTGAAATTGTCTAACAATAGTTGGATATTTTTGGAAACGTGAAATACTATGTAAATTCTAAACATTATTGATATTGATATTACTGTGGCCTTTCATCACACTGACATCAAGATACAAAGGAAACTCTAAACTTCACTATGAAATATGCTTAATTGTTGAAATTTTACTTTAGAGAAAGCTGCTATGCTTTGATATCAGTGTGTTGTAACAGTTGGCTTGTTGAAGCATAAATCATAAATCAGATAAAGTGTGAAAGTGTTAGTCGCTCAGTTGTATCCGACTCTTTGTGACCCCATGGACTGTGACCCACTAGGCTCCTCTGTCCTTCGAATTCTCCAGGCAAGAATACTGGAGTGGGTAGCCATTCCCTTCTCCAGGGGATCTTTCCAACCCAGGGATCGAACCTGCATTACAGGCAGATTCTTTACCATTTCTGAGCCACCAGGAAAGCCTATATAATAAAGTATAGAAAAGAAATGAATTCAAATTCCTTTCATAAGGTTAACAGCTCATGCATATCTTGGGTCTATTGAAGCTGATAGACATGTTTATAAACTTGTTAAGAGGAAATGCTGTCTTTATTTATTGAAGGGCACTAGTATCTATCAATCAGTTAGCTTATGCTGCATAACAAACTTCCCTGAAAAGAAGGCGCTTAAAGCACCCCCATTTAGCTCACAGTTCTGTGCATCAGCTGGGAGCTTCTTCTCAGTTGGCTCAGCTGATCTTTGTTGGGCATTCTCACATGCTGCAGTCACCTGGTGAGAGGGCCCCACTCACAAGACTGGTGGTTGGAAGACTGGTTCGTCTAGGGCCCGCACAGCCGGAGTGGCTCATCTCTTCTCCATGTGACTCCTCATCCTCCAGCAGGCTAACCTGGACATCTTCACATGGTGGGCTCAGGGTTCCACAAAACAGAGAATGAGTCCCAGTGTTCAGTTACTGTTTGAGTCTGTGATTGTGTCCCATTGACCAAAGCAACTCACATACCCAAGCCCAGAGTCAGTGTGAGAGGGCAGAAAAGGAAATTATTATGGCCCTTTGTGCAAACAACTACCCCAGTATCCCATTACAGAATATAGGTTTTTAGGTGAGAATCTCCCAGAAAATGCTGTAAGAGAATTTCCCTTCTTTGCTCCTGGGCCCCAAATCCATAAACACTCAAGATACACTCAATCTATTCACTGTCCCCAGTGAACAGACTCTGGGGAAGATTGTACCTTCTTGCATCACTACCCTTCATGCACTCTGGCACCTGGAGATCTTAAGCCACTTTAAAGTGGCCTCATAAATGTCATATACACCCCTAATCTCCATGGGAACCAAACCCCTCCACTTTTAAGAGAAGAGAATGATGTCTGTGATTCTGTTGTGAATCTCTCTCTCCCAGAACTCAAGCCTACACTATCATCCTCTCCCTTAGGCCAAAAGTATGAGGGAAACACTGTTAGAACCACTTGTAGGGAGAGAGTTGCAGATCTGGAACACACGGAGACCAGAATCAAGAAAGAGGTTCAGGAAAAAGAACAATGCACCTCCTGGGCCGACTCAGGCTAGAATTAAGAGCAACTGTGTGTGTTAGTTGCTAAGCTGTGTCCGATTCTTTGTGACCTCATGGTCTGTAGCCTGCCAGGCTCCTCCGTCCATGGGATTCTCCAGGCAGGAATACTGGAGTGGGTTGTCATTTCCTTCTCCATGGGATCTTCCCGACCCAGGGATCGAACCCCGGTCTCCTGCACTGCAGGCTGATTCTTTACCATCTGCCATAAGGGAAGCCCAAGAGCAAGTATACCGAGGCAGGAAAATCCCAGAGACTCTCCTCCAGCACCTGCATCTCTTTATTTGAAAATTACATTTAAGATTTTGTTTCATCTGGGCTTTGTTACTGAGTTTGAATTTTTTTCTTACAAGTAACTCTCTATCCTTGGACAGGAGGAGTATAGTCCACTCATTAGGAGGGCAGACTTCACTTCCTTTCCCTCCCTGCTTCTACCACTTAATACTTATCATCTGTGTAACCTTGAACAAGTTAGGCCATGTGAGCCTCAGTTTCTCCACCTGTACTAGGGTTCTCCAGAGAAACAGAACCAATATGTATAGATATGTGGATATGGATACAGACACAGATATTTTAGAGAGAGATCGCAAGGAGCTGGCTCACACCACGGTGGGAGCTGGCGAGTCTGAAATCTGTAGGACAGGTTGCAGGCTGGATTCTGATGAGCTGATATTGAAGTTAAGTCAGGGCTGTCCAGGGCAGCAGGCTGGAAACTCAAGCAAGCTTTCTGCATTGCATTCTTGAGGGTGATTTCTTCTTTGAGGGTGACCTCAGTTTTTGCTCTTAAGGCTTTCAACTGATTGGACGAGGCTCACTCAAATTATGGCAAATAATCCACTTTACTCAAAGTCTACTGTTTTAAATGTTCAGTTTAGTTCAGTCACTCAGTCGTGTCTGACTCTTTGCGACCCCGTGAATCGCAGCACGCCAGGCCTCCCTGTCCATCACCAACTCCCGGAGTTCACTCAGACTCACGTTCATCGAGTCCGTGATGCCATCCAGCTATCTCATCCTCGATTGTCCCCTTCTCCTGCTGCTCCCAATCGCTCCTAGCATCAGAGTCTTTTCCAATGAGTCAACTCTTCGCATGAGGTGGCCAAAGTACTGGAGTTTCAGCTTTAGCATCATTCCTTCCAAAGAAATCCCAGGGCTGATCTCCTTCAGAATGGACTGGTTGGGTCTCCTTGCAGTCCAAGGGACTCTCAAGAGTCTTCTCCAACACCACAGTTCAAAAGCATCAATTCTTCGGCGTTCAGCCTTCTTCACAGTCCGACTCTCACATCCATACATTCCCACAGAAAAAACCATATCCTAGACTAGATGGACCTTAGTCGGCAAAGTAATGTCTCTGCTTTTGAATATGCTATCTAGGTTGGTCATAACTTTTCTTCCAAGGAGTAAGCGTCTTTTCATTTCATGGCTGCAGTCACCATCTGCAGTGATTTTGGAGCCCAAAAAAATAAAGTCTGACACTGTTTCCACTGTTTCCACTGTTCCCCATCTATTTCCCATGAAGTGATGAGACCGGATGCCATGATCTTCGTTTTCTGAATGTTGAGCTTTAGGCCAGCTTTTTCACTCTCCTCTCTCACTTATCTAAGAAGGGATTCCCAGGTGGTGCAGTGGTGAAGAATCCGCTTGCCAATGCAGGAGACACTGGAGACGAGGGTTTGATCCCTGAGTCGGGAAGATCCCTTGGAGGAGAAAATGGCAACCCACTCCAGTATTCTTGCCTGGAAAACCCCATGGGCAGAGGCGCCTGGTGGGCTACAGTCCAGGGGGTCGCAAAGAGTCAGGCACCACTGAGCGCGCACACATATAAAACGTACCTTCAGAGCAGTATCTGGACTCGTGTTTGACCAAACTGATTGCCACACCAGCCATCAGCAGGGAGAAAAGTGGTACATCCATCAGAGAACTGCGATGCAGTGAAGCAGACAAAGCAGGGGGCATGACTCCTGGCACTGATCTTGGTCGGCGTTACTCCTGTCCATATCCTGTGTTTTCAGGAAAGCTGGCCATTCATGTAAATCGGGGCTCTCTAGTTTGAGGAAGGGGTGAGCAGAAAGCTTGGTGGATTTATGACAGGTTGCTTTATTCCTTACAGAACACGAGCAGGGCCTTTGGGGTTGGTTTGAAATTGATGTTTGTTTTCAAAAGAAAAGGAATTTTAAAAGAGCTCTGATCCTCTAAGAATGAACGATTGCTTTAGAGACCCATCACCTAGCAACAGAAAGATAATACCTTCTCTCCTCCAACAGGTAAACCTCTGGCTTATCTAATTGAAATTTCAGGCTTCCTGCCATACTCCTAAAAAAAATGATCACTTTAAAGGGTTCAAACCATACCAACCAAACAAAGTCAGATTTGAATGTACCACTTTTCAAATGGCAGGCTAATGAGATTTTCATTGGGAGAAGAGATTTGAAGCTTTACAGCTCATAATTTGAGCAGCTTTGTTCCACTGGCATTCATTGAATTTCACCAAAAAGACTGCAGTCAAATTCCTTTTTTGACTCCTGTCTGGGGATCAAAGATAAGTGTTAGAAAAAGCAACAAAGTATAAATTGTAAGAAAATAAAGAATTATCTAGACTTTTCACCAGGTTGAGTTATCTGTTATTCTTTCCTCCCAATCCCCTCGCGTCCCCTCCCATATTCATTACAAATATCCATTCTACCCCTGAAATGACTGCTCCTTCCTGCTTTTCCATCCCACCGCCACTGCCCTTGTCGGAGCTCCTGATCCGTCTTCCTGACCAGACAGTCCCCAGTCGCACCTGGTCTTCACACACTTGGCTGCTTTATTCTAAGACACGGACTTTCCTCTTTCTCCTCCGCTTAAAAGTTGTATTGCTTTTTCCCCAGCAAGTTGAAACTCCTTTACCTAGCGCTTAAGACCTCCTGTGATCTGACCTCAGATTTTCTTTCCAAGTTTATTTCTATTATTCTTTCTATCCAGCAATTCTATCCAAACACAAATTTCTTGTCCTCCCCAAGCAAATGCTGTGCCTTTTTGACTCCGCACCTGCTTGTACTTGAACATTCTCAAACGCCCTCTCCTTGAGTCCTAGTACAGCTGACCCTTAAAAACACAGGTCTGAACTGCATGCGCCCACCTGCATGTGGATTTTTTCAAGAGTCAGTGCTACTGGCAACACTATACAGTCTGCCACTGGCTGAATCCACGGGTGTGGAGGAAGCAGATGGGGAAGACCAACTATAAACTACACTCAGGCCAACCTCCACACTTCTTGAAGGTCGGCTGTAATTGAAGGTCATCTGGCCCAGGTCAGATGCCACACCCTCCTTGACGTTCCTTCTCCTAAGCAGTAGACATTACACTCAGAGAAGTCAGTGGGCCACCATGGTTAGGAGCACAGGCTTGGAGGTAGAGAACTGGGTTTGGGCCCAGCTCCGCTGCTTCCTAGCTGTGTTAGCGTGGGCAGACTGCTTACCTTCTCTGAGTCACACCTCCATGTTTGTCTATTTTGAGACCCAAGGAAGCCCGCGATTGTGAATGTTGAATAAATTAAATTATGAAAAGTGCTTAGCACAAAGCCTGGCGTGTGGTTGATAGTCTGTAACTTAACTCCTATTTTACAAAAACACATTTAACCTCGATTACAGTCTGCATAGTCTCCGTCTCCTTCATCCGCTGTAAAATCTCTGGGGAGTACAAACTATACAGCAATCACACCGAGTCCTACCTCCCACAGCGCCTGCCATGCACTGGTACTCACAAAAAATGTGTATTCCAAGTCATGCTCCCTGCAGCCTTCCCTAGGTGAGAGAAAGGAAGGCTAAGACTTGCAAGTGAGAGAGGAATTCACATTCCACAGGGCAGAGCAGAGAACGTGAGTTGAGTGACGCCAGTACGGGAGAGACACCTTAATACCACATGCCATCTGCTGTGTAGGTGTGCAGGGACCAGGTTAATGGCCCTTCAGATCATTCAAGAAAAGTTAGAAACCCAGATGTTTGGAAGAAATAACCAGATTTTCCAATATTGACAAGATAAACAGGGTTGCCGGTCAAACAGAACAGTTTCTGGGGACTTCCCTGGTGGTTCAGTGGTTAAGACGCCACGTTTCCAATGCAGGGGCCATGGGTTCGACCCCTGGTTGGGGGAACTAAAATCTCCACGTGCCACACAGTGCGGCCGAAAAACAAACAGACGACGACAACAGCAGTTTCCGGCCGAGCGGGACGACTGTCCTGCACTCTGACCAGTGAGGCTGGCAGCTGGAGGGAAGTCCATTCTTCCCCTGTTCCTGAGCCTCTGCGTTTCAAGTGGCTCTGGTTTTACTCCATGCAGAATGTATTTAACCCTGGTTAAACTGATCCTAGATGTCACACATTTACTTTGCATAATTCCTTACTGTTGAGAGGATTTTAAGATATGCACCCCCCCCCCACCCCATTAATTTTGCTCTGTCAACAGTAATTGTCCCGAGCAGTCACCAGGCTGGTCAGAGCTGTGGAAGGGGGTGGGCTGTGATAAATGAAACTCTGTTTGCTGAGAGCAAATGGCAGAGCCCTCAGTCATGCCTGAGGCCTCTCTGGCTGCCTCGGGAGAAAGCTCTTGTCTAGGATTACGAAACTGTTATGGCATTCCTCCTCATTTACATTTTATTTCCTTTTTCAATGATGGTAAAATATACACCCTATTTACCTCGGGAGCCATTGTAAGGCGTGCCGTCCATGGGCATTAAGTACATTCACACTGCTGTGCAACCACCGGCCTCCATTTCCAGAACTTTCTCGTCATCCTAAAGAGAAACCAGTACCCATGAAACCGTGGCTCCCGATTCCTCCCTCGCCATCCCTGGGAGTCTCTGTTCCACTCCCGTCTCCATGAACCTGCTGCTCCGGACCCCTCGGGTGAGTGGAGTCAGGCACCTCCCTGCTTCTGCGTCTGCCCTGTAACACTTGGCATAATGGTTTCAAAGTCCACCTACGTTGCAGCAAGTACCTCGTCTACTTTTAATTTCGCTCCTCTCCCCGTGTTTCCTTCACCCCTTTCCCTATTTTAGTGGTAAATATATCCCTCCTGGCTCAGATGGCAAAGAATCTGCCTGCAGCGTGGGAGACCTGGCTTCAGTCCCTGTGTTGGGAAGATCCCCTGGAGAAGGGCACGGCTACCCACTCCAGCATTCTGGTCTGGAGAATTCCATGGACTATGTAGTCCTTGCGGTAGCAAAGAGTCAGACATGACTGAGTGACTTTCACTTTCATATACAAAAAAGGATATTGCTTTAGCATAAAAACCACTAAGGATATAACATTCAAAGCTTTAATTCTCTTGAAAAAGAATCTTGATTTGAACCCTGGCACCACCATTAACTGGGGTAGCACTAGTGATAAAGAGCCCACCTCCCAATGCAGTAAGAGATCCAGGTTCCATCCCTGGGTCGGGACAATCCTCTGGAGGAGGGCGTGGCAACCCACCGCGCATTCTTACGTGGAGAATCCCATGCACAGAGGAGCCTGGCCGGCTACACGGGGTCACAAAGAGTCAGACACGGCTGAAGTAACTTAGCACACACACACCACCATTAAGTACTTGTGTGGCTCCAGGAATGTTATTTGACCTTTCTGTTCTTTCGAATCCTCATCTGAAAATCCATGGTAATAATGTGTGTGTGTGGTAATGTCCGGTGTTATACCCAAGCATACATGAACACTGCACACCCATTTATTCTGAAGACCTCTAGAAATTTCATTTTCTCGAAAATTGACTAGGGCTGGTCATATACAACATGCACGTTTTATATATATATACATATATATATGTATTCCAAATAATTTTTAAATAATCTAAATAATTTCCTTGAATAAGTCCTTGTCAGTAAACACTGACTCTTTACTACGCAGGGACAGAGCGATCCAGGGCTACTAGAGGCAGAGAAAGAGCGCAGGCGTCCCCCTGTGAGGCAGACGGTGGTCCCGTCCCGTGTTCACACTGAAGGCTGGGCGCCCAGAACAAACCACGGGCAGGATGGATCGCAGTGACAACCGTCAGTGGGGAAGTTGAAAGGAAAACCTGGAAGGAACGAAGCACGGGTGGGAGAGGCGAGTAGAGGGAGCGCGGGGGAAAGCGGACCGCATCCCGGAGCGGGGCCGGAAATCCTGGCTCCCTGTCCGGGAAGCCCCAGGGCCACCAGCGGCCTCCAGAGCCGACCCTGGACGAGGAGGCCGGCGGGATGCAGGGCAGCGGCCAGCCGCTCTCCCCGGACCCCCACCGGCCGCCCGCCGGCCGCGGAGGGCAGAGCGGCGTGCGGGCCGGGGTCCTCCACGAGTGACGGCGCCGGGGCCCAGAGGAGGCCGCCGACCCGCTCCCCTCAGCTGGGAGACCCTCCTGCCATCCGCGCCGCCCACCCCGGGAAACCGCGTGGGAGCCCCGGGCAGAGCAGGGCGGCGGGCAGCGGAGGCGGCGTGCGCCCGTTGCGCTCGCGAGCGCGGAGCACCCTTAACCGCTGGGGCCTGCGAACCCACTGGAGAGGCCCTGCGTGTTGCTGGACCAGGACCTGGTCCCAGCGACGAGGCGGAGCCGGTGAAGGGCTCCTCAGTCAGGCTCCAGGACGCACGAGCTTCAGGGAAGAGGGTACGGAGCTCGCCGGAGAGCGAGCAGAAGGCAGGGGCGTCAGCCTTGGCTAATGTCAACTGGAATCTCCTGAAAAGCTTCCAAACTGTGACCTTAGTGGCAAGGATGTGGAAGAAACATAAGCAAATGGAGTGCTTCTTTATGATTCTTTCTGGCCTCACAGTCTTCTCTCAACAGGTGCCCGAAGAGCATGCACTAGAAACCAAAGCATATCACTAACATATGACCTGTGTTTAAGCTTTCCGAGTCATTTTCACAAACTTCACATCATGTTTGCTCCCCAGGGTACCTATGTGAGGTAGTAAATATGTGTTATTAACCCATCTGACAGATGAAGAAACTGAAGATCAAGAGAGTGAACTTAATTCCCACCCCAGGGCCTCAGATACCAAGCTGCGAAGGCTCAGCTTAGGCGCAAATCTTACTCTGGCCCAGGGGTGCCTGCCAACCCACCCAGCGACATCCTGTTGCCGTTCAGTTGCTCAGCCGCGTCTCTTCGTGACCCCGTGGACTGCAGCATGCCAGGCTTCCCTATCCATGACATCATAGTCCAAGACAATCTCCCTATTTGTGGATCCCCAGGAAGTGAAAGGCTGCCTGGCAGGGGGCTCTCTGTCAGGGGAATGGAAAATTTTAAGGGAAAATGGAAGCTTTAGCAGTTTTTGGAATTCTCTGACTCATTGATCCAGGCACAGATGGGAAGGAGTCCAGAGCTGTTTCTGGTTTGTTTTTGCAACAAGCAGTGAGCCCACTTATTTGCATGAGGCTCTGGCACACTTGAAGCTGTTCAGTCGCTCAGTCGTGTCTGACCCTCTGCGACCCCATGGACCGTAGCCCGCCGGGCTCCTCTGTCCATGGCGTTTCCCAGGCAGGAAGACTGGAGTCGGTTGCCCTTCCCTCCTCCAGGGGATCTTCCTGATCAAGGATCAAACCCACAGCTTCTGAGTCTCCTGCACTGGAAGGCGGATTCTTTGCCGCTGACCCACCGGAGATGCCCCTGGCACAGTTAATAACAAGGATTTATGGGGCCTTCCCTGGTGGCCTGCAATGTGGGAGATCAAGGTTTGATCCCTGGGTTGGGAAGATCCCCTGGAGAAGGGAATGGCCACCCGCTCCAGCATTCATGCCTGGAGAATCCCATGGACAGAGGAGCCCGGCGGCTACAGACCTTGGGGTCACAAAGAATAGGACACATGACTGAGCAACTGACATTTTGACTTTTTTTCAAGAGGTGACTTTTCTCTCTGCTGCAGGAGTAAATAAATATCTATAACATCTCCACATTAGCTGGAAAGGCTGATTGGGCCATGAAGATCCGTCTTGATCACTAAGGGAAGCCAAAAAGCATTTGGTGACCCCTTTAGGCTTCATTCTCTTTCAATCTCCTCTGCCATCTGCCGCGCTGGGAGGTGAGCTGGTGTTCAGCCCATTTACACTCTCTCTGTGTTTGGAGTCTCCCCTCACCTGCATCCCTGACACGAGTCCCTTCAAAAAGGCAAAGTCACCTCTTCCCCTCTTGCTCTCTTCATCATTTATTTGTGGCTCCCAGACCTACTGGGAATGTCAAAAGATGTTTTCCATTCAGCATCAAAGCTGGCTGATCCCACCCCTGTATTTACATGAGCAGGTCTCTGTTTCCTTGCTATAGAAAGGGGTATTTTTCATTTAGAGAGCTCTTTGGGCTGAGTGCCCCACTCAAAGCCACATTGTTCTGATGATGCTTTTCTAAAATCAGTCCCTTTATCTCAACAGACTTTGTGAAAGTCTGTTGGGATAAATGGCCTCGAGACACAATGAACCCCCGCCTCCCACCCCCCTCCCACCCCTATAAGCTGGCAGAGCAAACAGCCTTAAGGAAGGTTGTTGTTCGGCTGCTAAGTCGTACCCAACTCTCTGTGACCCCAGGGACGGCAGCACGCCAGGCTTCCCTGTCCTTCACTATCTCCCAGAGTTTGTTCAAACTTATGTCCCTTGAATCACTGATGCCATCCAACCATCTCATCCTCTGTCGTCCCCTTCTCCTCCCACCTTCAATCCTTCTGAGCATGAGTCTTTTCCAATGAGTCAGCTTTTTGCATCAGGTGGCCAGAGTATTGGAGCTTCAGCTTCAGCATCAGTCCTTCCAATGAATATTCAGGGTCGATTTCCTTTAGGATGGCCTGGTTGGACCTCTTTATGTTGGCAATTTGTTTCCTGAACCTTCACGGGAAAGACTGCTGAAATCTGGAACCTAGACCCAACTGCATCAGTGGGGAAAGCCTGGCTGGAGAAAGAGCAGCGCAAGACTGGAAAGCACCTTAGAAATCACCCAGGGGAGTAAACCCCGAGTTCGTTGCCTCCAGCAGAACTCCTTTCAGCTGGCAAAACATGTACTTGCTGACTGGCCTGGCCATTCTTACCCTGGTCCTGCCCTGCTGCCTCCCAGGGGTTCACCCTGGGAGGACTCTTCACTGCAGGTCGACTTCCTCACTTTACAAATAGGAAAACAGAGGTGCGGCGAGAGGACGTGACCTGCTCCAAGGCCGACAGCCAGCGAGTGACGAGGACAGCGAGCTGCCTCCTGAGTCGAGGAGGGACTTGAGGCCCAGGGCCGCATCCTCCTTGCTCTTCGCTGGCTCCGATGTCAGCGCCTTTCTCCTGAGTGGGAACCTCTGGTGGACCTTCAGGCTGGGTTCCTCTCTGGTTGGTTCCTTTCTGATCCCCTCTTCGTGGAGACCAGCGTCTTTATTTCCTCCTCGAAGCAGGTTGACTTCCTAGAGACCTTCCAGGGCACACCGATTCATCCACCTCCCAGAGCCTTTCCCTTTGTGAATCATAAAATACGGTGTAGACAGCGACCAGGGCTTTGTCGAGTGGTCAGGGGCACACGTCACCTCTGGGTCCCCGCCCTGGCCCTGCGAGGGCCTGTTTCTGATGCCCTCCTCACCCAGGGCCTCCTGGTGTATGTCAAATAAAAAGCAAGCAGCGCAAACCTAAAATGTCAGGATCCAAGCAAACTGCAAGACTAACCTGCTTAACCAAGCATTTCTGGGACAGAAGAGCCCTTTTGACGAATGCTTTTAGACTGTCTGCTCGCTCTCCATCCATCACCAGCTCTTGTTTGCCAACCCCGAGCAGATCATTTATATGCGCTCAGAATCCTGGGGTAATGGGCGTGCTGTCGAGTAAATGGAATAAACAAATTAGTGCTTGAGCTTCTCAAATAAATCCAGTCGCATTAGACACACCTAAAGTCACTCAGTCTTGAAGAGAGCAAAGTGGAGACTGTCATGAAATGAGAGACAGGTTTTTGTTTCAGAAAAAGCAAGAAGAGCAGAAAAAAAAATCTCACTCAAAAGGCATGACAATGTTCAAGAAATAAAGCGGGTCATGTTTTCACTGAGAGATAGTCATGATTATTTTTGAGGCCTTGTCTCCCAACTGCCTTTTTCCGTAGCCTCAACTCAGCTTATATTTCTAGAGCCTTCCACTGAGATTTGCATTGCAGGTCTTTTTAAAAGCAACAGTGACAGTTATTTGACAATTACTGCATGTGCCCAAAGAGAAGAGAAGGTTGTTATGCCTCAGAAAGTCACCCTTTGGAGAGGAGGAAGTAGAGCAGATTTTCACGTCCTTATTCTCTTTCCTAATATACTTCGACTGCGAGTTTCTGCTTCGCTTAGACACATGAGCTGGGGACACACATACCCAGGCATATAATCCCGCTTGGTTGAGACCCCACAGTATACCAGGCACCGTTCTAAGGCCGCTGTTTGTATTAACTGCTTTAATTCTTATGACAGCACTATAAATCGTCTTAATCACCCTCATTATCATATGAGGAAACTGCCAGTTTTAGGCTCTTATGAGGTCACCCGAGAGAGCTGTTCTTTTAAGAGGCAAAAGAGAAAAATCAACAAAGACTTCAAATGTATTGTACAGTTAAGGTCAATTACATTCAAAGTAAACATTCTCTGGTGGTCCAGTGGTTAGGACTCCACGCTTTCACTGCCGGGAGCCCAGGCTCCGTCCATGGCCAGGGAACTAAGATCCTGTAACCTGTGTGGTGTGGCCTAAAAAAATATACAAATAAAGGAAATATTTGACATCTAGGCCTTTAAAAGTTTATATATTTAAGTTGGCCTAAACTGCATTTTTCTTTTTTAGATCTTTCAACCGGGAGGATAAAGTGTGACCTTGTAGTTGGGATTATTTTCTACTTCAGCATACGCAGTCTCGACTGAGCACAAACCATGTTTGGAAGACCATGTTGGCAGCAGTAGGGAAAACTAGTGACGTCATATTTGGATGTTACCGCCAATCCAGTCTCGTCCTTACCCAGACCATGCGCCCTCCTCTTCAATACACACCACATGCCTCAATTAATGCAACAGAATACAGCGTGATCACATATTACTGTGAATGGACTAGGAGGGACACACGTCTATAGGTGGTCAGAGTGAGAGGGTTGGTGCAGACTTGGCATCAGTGGATTCTGATTAGCAAGCGAAGCTGCCAAGCCAGTCAGCCTTGAGCAGGAACATTTCAAGAAAGAGGATATGATTTTATTGCAGGAAGACAGCTGAACAGGAACAACTCATTAAAATGGGTTTGATGGGCAGGAAGGAGAAAGCAAACGATTCTCCAGCGCAACAGCAAGACTCGAAGTGCAGAAAGTGATGAGCTCTGCAAAGAAGAGAGCCCCGCCCACCCCGGGTGTCCCAGAGGTGAGGGTGCACGGAGCCTAGGGTTACTGAGTCATCTCAGCAGACAGGTGACACACACCCTCCTCCACTCAGCCCCTCCTCGTGGAGCAATGATCACTCCACCAGGCGCTGGGTGCATGGCGAGTGCAGAGCATGGACAGCGCCCCAGCCCACCAGGGACAGACCCCAGCAAGGGTCAACGGGATCTCCCGGGTCAGTGGCACCGGGGCCTGAATCCCTTTGTCCGGCGTACCATGCCTGCTAGCCACTTAGGAGCCTTCTTGGTTATTGGATCGACTCTCTCGGTATCAAATTGCTTGTGATCAGGTGACTCTTATTTTACTTAACAATGACCCCAAAGGCCAAGAGTCACGATGCTGGCAATTCAGATGTGCCAAAGACAAGCCATAAAGTGCTTTAAGTGAAAAGGTGAAAATCTTCAACTTCACAGGCAAAGGTATGCTGAGGTTGCTGAGATCTACAGTAAGAATAAATCTCCTATCCATGAAATCGTGAAGGAAAAAAATTTGTGATAGGCTTCCTGTTGTATCTCACACTGCAAAAGTTATGGCCACAGTGCTTGCTAAATGTTTAGTGAAGCTGGAAACAGCACTAACTTTGTGCAACAAGGTATTTTGAGACAGAGAGGAGAGACCACTTTCACACAACATTTCTTACAGTATGTAGTTGTAATTGTTCTATATTATTGTTATCCTGTATAATAATACCAGAATTGTTCCATTATTATTAGTTGCTGTTGTTAATCTCTTACTGTGCCGAATTTATAGATGAAACGTTACCACAGACACAGACGTGTATGTGCCAGAAAGTGCAGTCTATGCACAGTCCAGTACCGCCCATGGCCTCAGGCTTTCACTGGGGGTCTGGAATGTACTCCTTCGCTGATAATCAGAGACTACTGTATTACAACTATTGATTTCATTCTGTGAAATTTATATTTCTAATTAAAATAATATTCTATGAAATGGAAAAAAAAATTTTTAATTTTGTCTTGTATATGTTTGTAAATTCCTTTGTTTGCCTAATTCTCTACCCAGTGGTTCTCAAAGTATGGCCCTCTGCCCACTATGGGGCCAAGAGGTCTTCCTCATGGCTGGCCTCCTCCAACCCCGAAACTTTTCCTGAAATGCCTGAATGAGAGCAACTCATTAATACCTGCCTATCTATGCTTCGATAAGCTCAGCATTTTTAAACTGAAATTAGTGCTTTTGCGAGTTGAGAGAGTTTATGTATGGCTCCAATTCAGTGTTTTACTAATTCTGTGTTTTATTAACATCGCAAGGCTTCTGCTGCACACGTGCATATGCAAATACCCGAACTCCTGCAATCTGGGGGAAGGATGGGTGTTCATTATCAGCACTGCCTTGAATGATCATGTTTTTTAATTGCTGCTCTTCTTGCTTCTTAATAGCAAATTGTTGTTCATTTTGCTCATCATTATCAATTTAGTTTGTTGTGGGTTGTTTTTAACCCCACAGTACGTAGTAATGAATATGTATGAATTTTTAGGCTATAATTTTCCAAACTCTCTCTGGTCTCTAAGCACTGGTTCGAGTATGAATCATCCATACCCTTATTATTACAGCAGATGTATACATACTCCTCCCTGAGATTTGCTAATGTGAGAATATTTCTTTGGTAATGTGGGCAGTACATGGAATTTTAGCATGCACATTACTCACAATATACTCTCAAGGTAAATCTAATACAAATACTGGCTTATTTTACACTTGTATGTAAAGTAATTGTTTTAAAATTTAAAAAGCAAACATGAGTTACTGTTTTAATTTTACTACATAATGTGTGCTCAGTTGTGTCCAACCAACTCTTGCAACCCCATGGACTGCAGCCTGCCAGGCTCCTCTGTCCATGGAACTTTTTCAGGCAAGAATACTGGAGTGGGTTGCCATTTTCTCCTTCAGGGGATTTTCGAAACCTAGGGATTGAACCTGTGTCTCCTGCTTGTCACGTGATTTCTTTACCACTGAGCCACCTGGAAAGCCTTATTACATAATAAGCACTTAATGCATTTTTAAAACCAGATTTTGATGATGTGGGGTAAATAAAAATTATGAATCATTTTCAAGATCAGAATTCCCCAAACTGTGTTCTAACAGATGTTAATAGATTTTTTACTCAGCTAACTTGGGGCTAAGTGATGTGCACTGCATTCCCCATTTACAGATCTGCAAGGCCCTTGAGCATCTTGTGATGGTTAGTTTTATGAGTTAGCTGGGATAGGTCACAGTATCCAGATATTTGATCCAACATCGGTTTTGATGTTACTGTGAAAGTATTTTTTGTAGGAGATTAACATTTAAATCAGTAAATTGATGAGAATAAAGCAGACTGCTTGCTCTCTGTACTATGGGTGGAGTTGAGGGGCATTCAGTCGGTTGATGATTTTAAGAGAAAAAAGACTGGCTACCCCTCAGGAAGAGGGGATTCTGCCAGCAGGCCGCCTCTGGAGTCAGTCTGCACCGTCAGCTCTTCTCTGGGTCTGCAGCCTGTTCCGAGCATTAGGGACCTGCCGCAGCCTCTGCAGTTCCTTAAAGTAAACCTCTCTCTAGGTGACGCATACAGACTTGCAGACCTGTGTATGCACACGGAGGTCTGGAGGCATAATTGAGATGCGTATCAGTTCAGTTCTGTTGCTCGGTCGTGTCCGATTCTTTGTGACCCCACGGACTGCAGCAGTCATATATGTGTACACAATACATTGTTTCTGTGTGTGTGCGTGTGTGTGTGTGTGTAAATAGAGAGATAGAGAGACCTCATGTAGATACACATACACTCATATGTTTGAAGGGCAAGGGTTTCGACTTATACACAGATTTTTCAATACATGTTCACTAGGGGACTATGTTGGAGAAGGAAATGGCACCCACTCCAGTATTCTTGCCTGGAGCATCCCATGGACAGAGGAGCCTGGTGGGCTGCCATCTAAGGGGTCGCACAGAGTCGGACGTGACTGAAGCGACTTAGCAGCAGCAACAGCAGCAACAGGGTGCTATCCGATCTGGTGATCCAGGGTTGGTTAAACCCACAAATGGGGAAAGTGCAGATACGGAGGGCTGCCTCTAAAGTTACAGATTTTCAAATGAGTGGAGGGTCAGCCCCTAACCCCTGTGTTGTTCAAGGGTCTATATCAAGAGAGACAGAATACACTCACACACACACACTCATACACACACACTCTCATACACACACACTCACACACACACACACACACTCACACACACACTCACACACACACACACACACTCACACACACTCACACACACTATTGGTTCTATTTCTCTAGAGAACTAATACATATGTTAAGTATCTGAAAAGTTCTACAATTTTCTTTTTAAAAAAACCTATTTAACCTAGTATTTTCGCCATCTATTCAAATCATAGAACATTTTTCATATAACACCTGCTAATCTCTCAAAATATAACTTGGGGAATGCTTTTATCAGTTCTTACCTTAGGCTGTCAGCAGTACCGGACTTTGAATCCGTTTGATTCTGAAACAAATAACAGTGTCGGGACACAAGACCCCACGTCGTCTTCTGCACATGGTAAGGCAGCGGGAAATAACAGTGTGTCGCGTGAGCACAAGGAGATGGAATGTCCACGCGGCGATGACAGGTGAAGATGCCTGCCTGCAGGGTGGACCGCACGCCTGCGCTTTTGTCCAGGGCTCCTTTGAGGATGTTCTCGGGGACCGGGGAGTCATCCTGAAATACCATCAGTCACAGTCCAGCAGGCACGAGGCAGTGCTCCCGCGGCGGGGGCCTAACAAGAAGAGCCAACTCTGTCCCCATAAAAGCCCTCCTGCCTCCTCTGTCTCCTATTGTCCCTTCCTGAAAGTGTTTCCACATAGAGTCCTCACGACCCCGATTTAGCCTTCAGATCTGCCTTTTCTGGACTACAGCTCCTACCCCGAACCCACCAGGTCAGCCCACCCCCCTTCCTGCTTCAGCCCATACCTTTGCTTTGGACGTAAACATTGTTTGTTAATGCCTGTCTTCGCTACTAGGCTATGAGGTTCAAGAGGACTCGGGCCCCTTCCCATCCGGTGTGTTTTCAGCAGCCCCAGTGCTCGGGACCGTCAGTGGGAGCTCTGAGAGAAGGAAGGGCGGGTGCAGGGGCGGTCCCCTCTCCTCACTTCTCTCCTGACTCTACCCACGCTAGCCTTTCTTTGCAGCCAAACCTGAGTGCTTTTCTCTCCTCTTTCTCTAAACATCATCACTTTTCAACCTTAAGAAAAAATCTATACCAAGAGTCTATGAGCTGTTCATATATGTGCGTGTGTGCACACACATACACAGGCATGCTTGCACACATGTGCGTCTGTCCACCCAGTTACTCCAGCGAATAATGGTAAAATCACAAGGCTTCCCCAGTGGCCCCAGGGTTAGGAACCCGCCTGCCGATGCAGGAGACACGGGCTCGACCCCGGATCCAGGAGGATCCCCGGTGCTGCAGAGCAACTGAGCCCACGCGCAGCAGCCGCCGAGCCTGTGCCAGAGCCCGAGAGCCGCAGCGCCCGGCACCCGGAAGCCTGGAGCCCCCGTGCCCCGCGGGGGGCCCACCGCCAGGAGGACCTGCGCCCCGCGCCTGCAGACCAGCCCTGCCCGGTGCAGCCGGAGAAGAACCGCCACAGCAGCGAAGCCCAGCACAGGCAGAAATAAAACGAAAAGTAAAATTTTAAAATAATAATACCAACAATCAGTTGTCAAGTATAACAGAGTGAAGAGAGATGGGGAGTGCAGTACGTCTGGGGAACGAGAGAGGCCAAATCCAATTACAGCTGCGCCACTTTCTGGGTCAAGTGAAACTGTGCAGAGGTTTTCAAACCTACAGAAAGAAAAGCAGCGGCTCGTCTGGTTCCCGGTCAGTCCCTTCCCCACCCCCAACCCTCGCGGCCGTGAGCTCCACCGCAGACGCTGGACACGGTCTCCTCCTGCAAGAATCATCCCTGGAAACAAAAGTACTGAGAAAACCAACGCAGTGGCAAATGGACAGGCCCTTATTTCAGGAAATGTGGCTGATACCTGGAGGGGTGACGTACGTGAGGACTGAAGTGAGGCTGGCTGCGGTGGACACCGGCCCGGCCCCACTCCCGCCGCGCCCCTGGGACCTTGGGCTTCTCACACTCAGTCCCCCTGAGTCACAACGGGAGGGTGAGGACAGCAAGGGTCTCGGAGATGACGCAGGCCCACCCTGTCCTTCCAGTCTTGCCCCTGCAGGCAGGCCACCCGGGCCGCCCAAACAGTGTCATCAGAAGAGGTTGCGGGCGTGAGCTATCCCCAGATGAGGCGCACACGTAGGGCTCTCCCGTGACCCCCTCTGCCTTGCCCTGGACCCCATCAAGTCTGCAGAGAAGTCTAGATCAGACTCCAGATGGGACCCAGTCCTGGCCAAACTCCTGGAGGAGCTAAGAGCATTTATATGCCTTCAATGCCCTCTTCGAGTCAACTCTTTCTCTAGCTGATACAAAAGCTCAAGCAAGAGCAGGCGGCTCTAACAATGAGGAATCCCTCGCTGGCCCCAGCATGCACGCGCATGCACGCGCATGGACGCACGTACGCACACGCGCACGCGCACACACCCTCTGTTTGAGATCGGGGAGATCCACACCAGAAATTCTAAAATATGCTAATTCAACTTTTATACTTTCAAACATCTAGACTCTCTAAAAATCTTGCTTTTTTGGTATAAGAAATGGACATTGAAGCACAGTAATCTCTCAAGTTTAAACTTAATAAGGATCACTTTTTAAATTTCCCAGAGAGCCAGGGCATACCAACACTAGCATTCACGCATACCCGATCATTGATAACCCCTTAATTAGGTCACCTGTTCAACTGAACTGCAGTTCACTGATAGGATACTGAGTTATTCAAAGACAGAATGCTTTTTATCAAAAAAAAAAAAAAGGCTCTTCAAACACCCTCCGTCCCACTGAAGAAAACATTTGTTTTGCTTTGTTTTTTGGTGGCCTGTGGGATCCTATTTCCCCCAAAGCAAAGATTTAACCTGAACCTTTGACAGTGAACATGCAGAGTCCTAATTAATCACTGGAAAAATGTGTTAAAAGGTACTTTTCCAGACACAGAGCCAAGAGACCAGGTCACGGAACTTTTCAGCACACAGGGACCTGCGTGAACTTGTTCTGCACAAAGTACACAAAGATGGTCCAAACAGCATCATTTCTAAATGGCGCAGGATGAAGGTGGGGCCCCCAGAAGCCACAAAAACCCCGACTGCACGAAAACACACTTGGACTTACTCATCAAAATGCATTCTTTAGCTTCTCAGAGGAGCCACTTGAAGGTCACCTCCACTTAAAATCCTTGGCTCAGGAGCTCCTTGTTGCTTTATGACCCAAGTCTATTAAAATTCTTAGAGTCTCTGATGATGAAAATTCCAGCCAGCTTTTTTTTTTTTTTCTCTCTTCGTGAGGTTGGGGGGAAGAAAACCAACACAAGAGTCTATTTGAAATCATTTCATGAATTTTAATCATAGCAAATGTGTTTTAACAGTAGTCATAAAATCAACATCACCACATATACAAAGGACAAGACACCAGATTGGCATACAAAAATACCATATATTAAAATCGGGTTCATTGGAAAAACTCAGGACTTGCTAAGACACCACCTACAACAGAGAGAGCAAGCAAGAATGCTTTTAAGACATTCAGATTTATAAACAGCAGCTTGATATCCCCCTTATGAAGTCAGTATTTGGCAACATTTGGACAATATTCTCTATACAGCCCAGCAGCTCATTTATCTGTAGGGCTGTTTGGCCCCTTAAAAAAGATTCTAAAATAAATAATCCACGGAATTATAAGTGAAACATGTCAAGGACTTGAGTTAACAGCCTCTGAGCAGCATTAATCTAGCCATTTGACTGGAGTACTAGTTATCAAGAAGGCCAGGAAACCCACCAGCAGAGCCGTCCAAGGGGCAGGGCCTCAGTGCAGCAGCTGTGTGGCTTATGCTGGGAGCGTGTAACCGTCCCAGGCTGAAACCAGCCTCCTGCAACTGCCAATGGAGCGAAACGGGAACTAGTGGTAGAATAAAAATATAATAAATGACCACACCAGGAGAGAAACCGAAATGTTCTTGAATGAGCCTTCCCAATACTATTAACCTACTCAACTCAGGTTACATCCACAGGCGTGGGCACTGCATTCCTCAGGTAAGAGGACATCACTGGAGTTTGCCTGAAATGACTGAACCGCCAGCCCGAGGGCAGGTCCTGAAACTGTACGGTGTGCCAACTGACGCCCAGCAGGGCCTCCTCGGACGCTCCCGTCGCTGAGCGCCTTCCCGTGTCTTCAGCTGACGCATCCTGAATTGAGTTCGGTGGGCCATGCTGGAATGACACATCGTGCTTGGCTAAGTTAATTCCCACTCTTCTGTGTTCTTTCTTCAGCTGGTTTCTGCCACGACTGACCTTCAGCTTCTGTTTGGTTTAGGAGCTATTGTCTCACTAGGGCTTCCTCCCTTGGTGCCGCTGTCTTCTCACTTCCTGGGCGTGCCTGCCTCTCTTTTGCTACAGACTCCAGGTCACATCCCCACCTCCACCACACAGGGCCTGCCTAAGAGTCCGCTCGTCTCTCGGCCAGGAAAATGCAACTGGGAGTTTCTGCAGCGCAGGGTGAGACACCAGCTCCTGTGTCCGCCCACTTTCTAAAGAGAGAGGACATAGATGCCGCAACTTGTCCCCCTCCAGCGGCGCCTGCCTCATCTATTTTCTCCTTTTTCAGCCCATGCTCCTCCACCGCCATCATATCCAAACATCCACTTCTGGATTCTCAAAATGCAAATGTCAAATTAAAAACTGAGCTTCCCTTTGGAACACTCTTATTAGAATAATCCTATAACACAGCCCACAGAGAGCACAGAAGACCTTCACAGGGGCTACCAGCCCTGCATCCCATGATGAGCTAACAGCAGTGTTCTAGAAGAACCAGGCCAGCTATAAGAGAACATCCCTCTGAAACACAAACGAAAACACATGCTATCGCAGACTTCAAGAGACCCCTCAGTACTTTTGCCCCAAATATTACTGATTGTCTCTAAAAAAGATCATAATATGAATAGTATCAAAAACCTTAGACTAGAATAATAAAGTCCAGCTAACGAGATGAGTGTTTTCGAGCACCACCACATCGTAAGTGAGATACAGAGAGTGGGACACCCCAGGCAGTGAATCCTGAAGGAAAAAAAATCATTGGCCCGACTGTGCAAGGAAACTTGTGCAGAAAAATGGAGCCATATGGCAAGAGTTCAAGAATAATGGCGCTCTACTTGCGACCCCCTGAGCAGAGCCAAAAAATAAGTCATTTGGAAGACAGAAACGAAATGCCCCACCCACTAATGTTCTTCATATGGTAGAACTCACCTCCTCATATATATGAAGTCTCGAGAGCTGAGTTATATAGACCCTCCCAAAGATAGCTGGTTTAACAAAATGGACGCGGCCTATAGCATTTGTTGAAAAATTAATACCTAAATTCAACATTATATAACCCACATTGGAGAACATGACAAACATTTTACTTGATTTTTTAAGCTTCAGTTACAGCTAAATTGTGTGCCTATATATATGTATATATTTATACCTATATGTATAGATATATATCTTTATACAATGAATCAACTGTGTCAGCAAAGTCAATGGCTTGAATTTCCACTTATTTTTTTAGAAATGTTTCATGTTTAACAAAATTCAGCAACTGGTCATCATCTCTTGAAATAGACTATGGAGTTGTCTTGACTGCCTCATTCTCCTCTGCAGTTCCCGTCCTGGTAAGGATTGCTTTGTGGGTAACGTTTTCCTGAGAATGATGAAAACGGTAAGGGACAGCTTCTCCTTCTGGGTCAAGGATGACAGGTTACCTGACTGATGACACTCCTCGTGTGGAAACGAAATGCTGGCTAGTTGGCAGCATCACTTTTCTAAGAGAAGATGGAACTCAGACCACTGGCATCTCACTCTTCCCATACCAGTAATCTTTGGGCCTCTAATTTCCTCATGAGTCTAAAGAAAATCTATTATTGGGCAAAAAATGTAATCATTTTTAAGGACGAACTAAAGAGTCCTGCTTATTGACAAGTTCTATATTAAAAAAAAATCTGCTAAACTGAAACAAATGCATTTGATTAACATTATTTTGGACAATAAAAAGCAGACTAACCACTTTAGACACAGTGCAAGTTTTCAAACAAAACGACGAGAGCTCTTTAAATCAAAATCTAGACTGGAATAAATACTATCAGGAAGAGTCTAATCAATGGAAATATATCTCAAACTGAATTTTCTGCTTCCCTTTACTCACTTAAAAAGCAATTTTAGTAACTTTAATAACCTTCAGGTCTTTACATTCCATGGGCAACGTTTTCCTAATGTCAAACGAAGTGTCATTGTGCAAGGTTTCAAATCTTCAATCATTTCAGTGATAACGAAAAAAAAAAAGATTAAAACAATGTCCAATCTCACTCTAAAAATAGTACCTACATTTTAGTCTGGCATCTGAAAAACTATGCCTACCTATGCCCCCCTCAAATACAAGGACGAGCTGGCAGACTTCAAGGGCAAACAAAACACTGCGTGTGAACATCGCAAAGCATGCTCGCTCTTCCAGCACATACCTTCCTCACGCAGTGACGGAGTCTGAGTAAGATGCTGGGAGTGAAGAGGGATTTCATTAGGCTGTTTTCTTTTTTTCTGTAACATTTGCTTTTTGGCCACAAGACCCTAAACACAATTTCACAGTACAAGTCATGCAGGTCAAATATTTTACAGCTACTGTCTAACTACTTACTATTTTTGGACAATAGATTCACAGGCAGCTAATGATCCCAGAAAAGGGGCTTTATCAAGCACTCTTTTAAGCTTCACTGATTTTTCCTTGGCCCAGAGTATCTAAGTAATAACCCCAAAGGGCAATCAATGCATTTTTACTGTCATACTTGAGATCATTTATTTTTAAGCCCAGAAAGGAAAAAAAAATTTAAGTCAACTGCATGTTACTAAACCACAAGTTGTCTTCTCCACCTTGCTGTTTACTCCACTAACACCCTGATTCTACTGTACAACCCTCCAGAACTCCGTTGTCCAATAATGGTACATGTGAGTGGCATCAATTTAATTAACTTAAAATACAAAATCCAGTTCCTCATTCAGACTAATTTCATTTCAGTTGCCCAGTAACCAATGTGGCTACTGTATTGGACAGCATAACTTCTAGAACATTTCCAGCATCACAGAACATTGTATTGAGCAGCGCCAATTGTGAAGATCCCAAGGGCTACACCAGTACAAGGTTTAACCATCAAGGGAACCACTCTGAAGTCACGTGCAAGATTAAACTTAACTAGATTCTTAAAGGAAATATCTTATAGGCTTCTGATCATAAAGTATGACTGGAACTGAGAACCTATTGCCTCTTCATCACAACCTATGCCTCAGGTCATTGTACAAAATTTTCCAAAAACAATGCTTTTGGATAGCATACTTGACTCTACTTAACATATTCAGCATTCTCTTGGTTATGTCAAGATCATTAATAAAGAAAAATCCATGCTTCTTATAGTTTACTATTTACACAATACTCACTGCCCTTTACAGATAAAGTGGGAGGCAGGAGGGAAACCAATATTTTGCAACTCAAGAAATTCAGATCACATGTTCTCTTTAATTGTCTATTCTCATCCCTAAATCAACCCTCCTTTCATTTCCCAGAGAGGTAGATGCTAACTAAAGCGAATATATAAATCTACAAAAACAAAGACCTTAACAACAGCTGAGTTAGTAAAGGGTATTCATCCACCCTGAAAGGAGATTGTAGCCCAACAGAGATGGCGACAGGTCTAGGAAGGAGCAGGAGGAAACAGCCGTGCAAAGTCCTGGTCCCCCTTTTGCTGCAGAACAAACTGGTCTCGCAGCTCTGTGGGCCTGAGTGGAGTCATCTAAAAAATCAAGCCACCAGAGGTTGCTTTCAGATTCAACTTCCTGTGCTTTCCGTTGTGAGTTTTTTCACTGATGTGAACTGTGAGTTCTGGCCGATGGTGTCACCGGGCTTGCGTCACATGGGGTAGACGTGTTCTCAGGGATATGAGTAAGTGTCAGAGGCCGGAGCAGTGGATGCCGGATAACATTAAACAACACTAAGCCTATAAAATTCTATCCGGCAGGCTGAGACACCACACACATGCGCACACTCACACACAGGATTGCACGCTGATAAGCAGGTACACAAATAAATAACTAGCAGGCAGAATCCACTTAAACAATGGTTTTACATCAGTAAGACTCACACAAAAATTGTGATTTGGGTTGCTATTGTACCTTAAATTGTAATGTCAAGAATCTATCATAGAGCCGATTAATTTTGCACTGCTAAACTGCAATTGGGATTGTTTTTCAGTAAAAAGTATGTGGACATTTGTACTCTACGGGTTTGTGCTAAGAAACACAGTATCATCACGTATGTCAGTGTCTATATATAACCTACAGACCATGTAAAATTCTATCACACTACACTCCAGGGCTAGTCATGTCATATAGGACATAAACATATGTAGATATCATTCACAAAAATAATTTGAATATGGCATGACAGCATTGCAAGGGTAAAGTCCATCTGAAATGCAGAATCCTTAGTGTAACATTTCTGTGTTTTTTTTTCCCAGGAGGAATAGAAATTAGGTCAGACATGCATCACGGCAGCCTGGGAGAGTTTGAGAAATTGAAACTAACCCAACAGTATATTAGGTTACGTAATACAGGATAGTATTCAGCTAATATGATACCTAAATTATTAATTCCAAACAAATCCTAGATTATTTGTTGTATAATGCCCAATAGCTTACACAGTAAAATGGCATTTTAACCTAATTTCTAGTTTGAGATTTCAAATACATTTCCTAAAGGGCTAATGACAAATTTGAAAGATCTGAAAAACCCGCGTTCATATTTTTATATCAAATTCTCATGTCAATGAATATTAGCTTGGGATTCTATTCATTATATTGTCATTTTATCTCAGTTAATGCCATAACTTTAATGTGTATATTTTGTGCTGCTTGAAGGTAAAACTTAGCATGTAGGTAAATTAAATTATCTCAGTCTTAAGGATTATTTCTAGCCTTACTTTTTGGAGGCAGTCACTGCTTATTTTTCTGTCCCGTTTTCAGGAATTCAGTGGAACATGGACATATCCGCGAATGGGGGCGGGGGGGCTTGACACGCACCACTTGCTTCATGAATTCCATAAAAGAAACTAGAACTGTAAAGCTCACAGCTCTGTCTGAATGCACACATATGCAGGCACAGAATGTGTCATTTAAAACCAGCAGATCTTTCTTCATGAGCAACTGTAGGCCATTAAACATTAAGAATGTTTGAGAATTTATGATGAGCTAGTCCACTTAAACTGGGAATGTGAATTGCTAGTTCACCTTGCCATTTTTCTCAATAAAAACATATCTTGAAAGAGAAAACCTCACTTTTACCAACAAGAAGAACCTGGAATGTGAAGTGGTCTAACTCTCATGGAGCAACCTCTTCCAAGAAATAATCACGGGCTGTCTTCACATGCCAGCCCAGGTCTGTGAGCAATCGCCAACACTCACGGCTGGTAGAACACACCAAAGCTGGGAGCAAAGGCAGACTCTTTCATATTCTCCATCTGTGCCTTACAGAATACAGGACTTGAACACACAGCAGAGGGGCAAGTATGGAAGTGACATGTCTGTGACACCTCGCTGGGGGGGTCCAGGTGGCCGCAAGGTGGCCGCCGTTTCAGAGCCTGGACTCACTCACGCCTACAAAGTCTTACTCCCGGGATTCTTCTGAAAAGATTCGAAACCTGAGGTAAATCAAATTACACACACACAAATACACAGTATTTACATTGAAAATTCTTATTTTGTGAGATGGCTTGAGGAAAATTGGCATGTAGGTTTCCTGTGGGATCAGGCATTTCTCATCATTACTCAGGTTACTGCTGCCCTGTCGGGCCTTCGGTTTAATAAACACATAGCGAGCTCTAATTACAAGGGAAGGAACACGAGGGTACACGACAAAACACACCACACTGGAAACACTCCTTCAGATGTTTTCCTGAAAAGACAACTGTCCGCTTAACTGATTTTACTTTGGGTGCCATTCAAAACGGTATAAAAAGTCATAGCAACTAAATGGAGACAGGGTCTCATTTTCTCAAAAAAAAAGAAAGAAACCAGTACTTCATGTTGCCGTTGAACTTTTACATGGAATTTCAGGTTTAATTCTACTTGTACGCAGAGCATCTTTGTTTTAATCTACCACATGTAGAGAAGGTCACACGGTACACACTTCCAACAGTTTAACGTCTAAGCAGAATAGGTCTATCTCGTAACATGATTTGGAGAAATGACAGATTACAGTCCACTTAATAGGTGATTATGCGGATGCATGCAACCTTCTTCCAAGCTGTCGCCACCAGGCATCAGAGCGCTCCGCCTGCTCTCCGCGGGGACCGCGGGTCTGCCCTTCGGGTCTGTCTGCGGATAATCAAATGGTGGCCCAGGGCCCCGGGGCCAGCACCGGGCTCCCGGGGTCAGCGGGTCCCCACCGCCCGCCTTCTCACCGCGATCGCCCCACCAACAGCGGCTCAGCCCCGAGCGGGCACCCACGGAGCCTTGCGCGCAGCGCCTTCAGCCGCAGGATATCACGGTGAAGCGCTTAGAAATACAGGACATGTTGTGGAGCACGATGCCGAGGAGGAAGACCAGGACGCAGGCCACCAGGATGACGGTGCACACGCCAGACCAGCTGGAGCTCTTGGCCGCGCCCCGCCGCTCCGGCTCCTCGGCCGCCGCCTCGCTCGGGGCCGCGGGCTGCAGGGGCTGCTGCTCGGCCGCGGGGACGCTCACCACGGCCACCGCCTTCGGCTGGCCCCCGGGCAGCAGGCGGCAGCCCGCGTCGCCGGGCAGCAGCGCGCGCTCCTTGGAGACGGGCAGGGGCAGCATGTAGCACCCGTTGCTAGGCAGTCTGATGAAAACCGGCGTGTGCTCGGAGGTGTGTGGGATGGCAATGACCCCCAGCACCTCGGGGTCGTCCGGCAGCTGCGACACCGAGAAGCCCGGGGGCAGCTTGGTGGTGCCCCGGCACCAGGGGCAGCGCACGTCCTTCTGGCTCGTCCGCATCTGCTGCAGGCACACCGAGCAGCAGGTATGCCTGCAGTCCAGCAGCTTGGGCCTCCGCCGGGGGCTGTAGTAATTGAAACAGATCTGGCACTCCAGCAGCGAGTCCTGCGAGAGCGTCTCCATGGTGAGCGCAGGGCGCCGAGGTCAGGGCTGGGCCGGTCCCGAGTCAAGAGTCCGCGCTCAGCCCGCTTCCTCCGGAGGGGCTCGCCGCAGTGGCCGGGGGTCGAGGCACTCACGGGCTTCCAGCATACTCAGGCGTGCGCATTTCTGAAGGAGACAAAAACGCACACAAAGTGAATTACTTCCAGCAAGCCGAGATGGATGTACTGCACTGCTCGAAAGTCTGGATGTCAGGTTAAGTGAGTACAAGTTTCCCGCTCCTGAGACTGGAAGAGTCCCGGGGTGTCCAGTGGACAGTGAGTGAGCGAGCCCTCTCCTCCATTACTTTTCTTATTTCTAAAGAAACAAGTATCTCTACAGGGTACGCTGCTGCTGCTGCTGCTAAGTCACTTCAGTCTTCGCTTCAAGTCGTGTCCGACTCTGTGCGACCCCATAGACGGCAGCAATGCCCCCCAAATGTTCTACACAGGGAGCCTGCTGTTTCTGCCTTACTGTTCTTCTGAACTGTTCTTCTAAACACACTGCAGAAATTCTCTCATTTCCACTAAGCTTCTAGCATTTCCTTTATTTCTTTCCTTCGAGCCTCTGACCTTCTTTTCCTGACTCTGCTCACCATCCTGTAAGTGCTCATTGCCAGATACAGGCACCTCTACAAATCTAGGCATGTCGCTTAACCAGCTCACTGGATGGATGTGGGTTAGGACTATTCCTCTCTCACAGGTTATTAAAATGCTGCCACCAAAGAAGCACACGCAGGTATCAGTTAGGTTATCTTTCCCACCAAATCTCCTGAACCAAGGCAATTTTTTGTCAAATGGCTTTAAAAAGAGTCAAAAAAAAAAAAAAAACCCACAACCGCCAAACAACAACAGTGAATCTTTAGGCAGTAAGGGTCACAAAAATACACAGGATCACTAGTATGTTTCAGTCAGGTCTTTTAATTTCATGATTATTTGGGGCTGCATCAACAGGACCAAAAGCAAATACCATTAATTCACTAATTATAATCAAGTATTATTGTCAAAGAAAACTGGCAAACAGCCTTCATCAAAAAAAAAGAAAGAGGAGAAGAATGTTAGCCTTCTGGTATTGGGAGGCAGGATAACTTCAGTTCAGTTCAGTCGCTCAGTCGTGTCCGACTCTTTGCGACCCCATGAATCGCAGCACGCCAGGCCTCCCTATCCACCACCAGCTCCCGGAGGTCACCCAGTCTCACATCCATCGAGCTCATGATGCCATCCAGCCATCTCATCCTCTGTCGTCCCCTTCTTCTCCTGCCCCCAGTCCCTCCCAGCATCAGAGTCTTTTCCAATGAGTCAACTTCACATGAGGTGGCCAAAGTACTGGAGTTTCAGCTTTAGCATCATTCCCTCCAAAGAAATCCCAGGGTTGATCTCCTTCAGAATGGACTGGTTGGATCTCTTTGTAGTCCAAGGGACTCTCAGGAGTCTTCTCCAACACCACAGTTCAAAAGCATCAATTCTTCGGCGCTCAGCCTTCTTCACAATCCAACTCTCACATCCATACATGACCACTGGAAAAACCATAGCCTTCCTTGACTAGACGGACCTTAGTCGGCAAAGTCATGTCTCTGCTTTTCAATATGCTATCTAGGTTGGTCATAACTTTTCTTCCAAGGAGTAAGCGTCTTTTAATTTCATGGCTGCAGTCACCATCTGCAGTGATTCTGGAGCCCAAAAAAACAAAGTCTGACACTGTTTCCACTGTTTCCCTGTCTATTTCCCATGAAGTGATAGGACCAGATGCCATGATCTTCGTTTTCTGAATGTTGAGTTTTAAGCCAACTTTTTTGCTTTCCTCTTTCACTTTCATCAAGAGGCTTTTTAGCTCCTCTTCACTTTCTGCCATAAGGGTGGTGTCATCTGCATATCTGAGGTTATTGATATTTCTCCCGGCAAGCTTGATTCCAGCTTGTGTTTCTTCCAGTCCAGCGTTTCTCATGATGTACTCTGCATAGAAGTTAAATAAGCAGGGTGACAATATACAGCCTTGATGTACTCCTTTTCCTATTTGGAACCAGTCTATTGTTCCATGTCCAGTTCTAACTGTTGCTTCCTGACCTGCATACAGACTTCTCAGGAGGCAGGTCAGGTGGTCTGGCATTCCCATCTCTTTCAGAATTTTCCACAGTTTATTGTGATCCACACAGTCAAAGGCTTTGGCATAGTCAATAAAGCAGAAATAGATGTTTTTCTGGAACTCTCTTGCTTTAGCCATGATCCAGCGAATGTTGGCAATTTGATCTCTGGTTCCTCTGCCTTTTCTAAAACCAGCTTGAACGTCAGGGAGTTCACGGTTCATGTATTGCTGAAGCCTGGCTTGGAGAATTTTGAGCATTATTTTACTAGCATGTGAGATGAGTGCAATTGTGTGGTAGTTTGAGCATTCTTTGGCATTGCTTTTCTTTGGGATTGGAATGAAAACTGACCTTTTTCTGTCCTGTGGCCACTGCTGAGTTTTCCAAATTTGCTGGCATATTGAGTGCAGCACTTTCACAGCATCATCTTTCAGGATTTGAAATAGCTCAACTGGAATTCCATCACCTCCACTAGCTTTGTTCGTAGTGATGCTTTCTAAGGCCCACTTGACTTCACATTCCAAGATGTCTGGTTCTAGATTAGTGATCACATCATCATGACTATCTGGGTCATGAAGATCTTTTTTGTACAGTTCTTCCCTGTATTCTTGCCACCTCTTCTTAATATCTTCTGCTTCTGTTAGGTCCATATCATTTCTGTCCTTTATTGAGCCCATCTTTGCATGAAATGTTCCCTTGGTATCTCTAATTTTCTTGAAGAGATCTCTTGTCTTTCCCAATCTGTTGTTTTCCTCTATTTCTTTGCATTGATCACTGAAGAAAGCTTTCTTATCTCTTCTTGCTATTCTTTGGAACTCTGCATTCAGATGCTTATATCTTTCCTTTTCTCCTTTGCTTTTCGCCTCTCTTCTCTTCACAGCTATTTGTAAGGCCTCCCCAGACAGCCATTTTGCTTTTTTGCATTTCTTTTCCATGGGGATGGTCTTGATCCCTGTCTCCTGTACAATGTCAGGAACCTCATTCCATAGTTCATCAGGTACTCTATCTATCAGATCTAGGCCCTTAAATCTACTTCTCACTTCCACTGTATAATCATAAGGGATTTGATTTAGGTTATACCTGAATGGTATAGCGGTTTTCCCTACTTTCTTCAATTTGAGTCTAAATTTGGTAATAAGGAGTTCATGATCTGAACCACAGTCAGCTCCTGGTCTTGTTTTTGTTGACTGTATAGAGCTTCTCCATCTTTGGCTGCATAGAATATAATCAATCTGATTTCGGTGTTGACCATCTGGTGATGTCCATGTGTAGAATCTTCTCTTGTGTTGTTGGAAGAGGGTGTTTGGTATGACCAGTGCATTTTCTTGGCAAAACTCTACTAGTCTTTGCCCTGCTTCATTCCACATTCCAAGGCCAAATTTGCCTGTTACTCCAGGTGTTTCTTGACTTCTTACTTTTGCATTCCAGGCCCTATAATGAAAAGGACATCTTTTTGGGGTGTTAGTTCTAAAAGGTCTTGTAGGTCTTCATAAAACCACTCAACTTCAGCTTCTTCAGCATTACTGGTTGGGGCATAGACTTGGATAACTGTGATATTGAATGGTTTGCCTTGGAGACGAGCAGAGATCATTCTGTCATTTTTGAGACTGCATCCAAGTACTGCATTTCAGACTCTTTTGTTGACCATGATGGCTACTCCATTTCTTAACTTAGTGCACCTTACCTGGAGTTTAAGGAATGCATCAAATGTTTTAATAAAGGCTGCCCAACACCATTTCCTATCAAAAGCATCCAAATTATGTGTTCTGAATGGAACCACGATGACTCTGGAAAAAACTATTCAACCATGGTTGTAGAAATAATTGCTAGTCCTAGATCCCCACTTGCACCCAGAAACAAGAGCTGATAATATAGATAACCTCCTTCACAGTTTCCTTAAAAAGAGAAAATTCTTTTTCTTTCTGATTTCCTTTGTGAAATTATGAATACACCCCTCTGCGGTGATTACAATTTAAGATCAAAATCAAAATGTAGAAAAAGTTTAAAGTCAGAAATAATCACTGATAAAAATTAATGCTGACGATCAAAAGAGAAACATTTTAAAATATTTTGCTGTGGTTCAGTTCAGTCGCTCAGTTGTGTCCGACTGTTTGTGACCCCATGGACTGCCGCACGCCAGGCCTCCCTGTCCATCATCAACTTCTGGAGTCCACCCAAACCCATGTCCATTGTGTCGGCGATGCCATCCAACCATCTCATCCTCTGTCGTTCCCTTCTCCTCCAGCCCTCAATCTTTCCCAGCATCAGGGTCTTTTCAAATGAGTCAGCTCTCCACATCAGGTGGCCAAAGTATTGGAGTTTCAGTTTCAACATCAGTCCCTCCAATGAATACCAGGACTGATCTCCTTTAGGATGGACTGGTTTTGCTGTAGTAAGAGGATTATTGAAAATAAAATATAGTAACATAGCATTCAGAAAGTGCATATTATAATCAACTGCTCATCTATCCACTAATTCAAGAAATAGTTGTGGAATAATAGAAATCTTCCAAGTGTAGAACTTAAAATGTTCTCACCAAAAGAAAAAAAAAAAAGATTAAGATGTGAGATGATGGATGTGTTAATCAATGAGATGTGGGGAGTCCTTTCAGAATGCATACTCATTTCCATACTTTAAAGTGTCCATTTTAAATGTCTTACAATCTATTTTGTCAATTATACCTCAATAAAGCTGAAATAAGAAATAAAACAAATAAATACCTACTGAGTATCTATCATGCAAAAAGTACAATACTAGCCATGGTAGGTTAATAAGATGAATCAGACCCAAATGCCACTGCTAAGCTATTGAAAGTTAGGCAAGAATGAGCTCATGAGAGTATTTTCTCTCCCATTCATTTGTTCATTCAAATTCTCCTTGAATATTTACCGTGTGTCAAGCATTATGGTAGTTATTTTCGTCCTTTGTAACAAAAGACCTTGTCACCACCCATAAGAAACTCCCAGACTAGAGGTACTTAAACAGTTATGCAATTAAATAGTTATAAATATAGTGATGCTTGCCTTACTGGAGCTGGATGGAGCAATCAAACAGGCTCAGTGAAGAGTCTGGATTACGGAGAGGATTTAGACAGGTAAAATCAGGGGCAGGTTAGTTTCAAGTTCAGAAATCAGCATGAGGAAAGGAAAAGGGGTGAGCGATTAATTACAGAGTTACTTTTATACTCTAGCTGTGACACTGCCTAGGTTTTTTCTAGCACAAGAGTTTCTTACAGATGCCATCTCTAAGAAAAAGCTTCACAGTTTTAGGCTAGAAGTGTAGGTCTTTGATACAGACACCTTTGACTTTTTATTTTTTAAAAGCCTGTATTGCTTCTGTTTTTGGTTTCTTGGCTGCGAGGCGTGTGGATCTGAGCCCCCTGACCAGGCATCGAGCCCACACCCTCTGCATTGGAAGGCGAGGTCTTAATCACTGATCCTCCAGGAAGTCCCCGGATGCCTTTTAAAGAAACAAAATTCACACAGAACCTGCACGCACCTTCCCGCAGGTCCAGCCAGGGAGAGCAGAGCCCACAGGGAGGGGAGAGGTGAGTGGACCCAGGCCGGGGCCACAGACCCCAGACCACAAACTGTGGACAGCCCCAAGTGCAAAGACGTGGGATTCATCAGGGAGCCACGGTCAGGATAGACTGGAAAGACCTGCTGGGAAGCTACTGTAATATTAGACAAGAGATAAGGAGTGTATGTGTGCATGCGTGTGTGCGTGTGGGAGTGCATGTGTGCGTGCGTGAGGGTGTGCATATGTGTACATGTGCATGCGTGTGTCTGAAGTCAACAGTGGTGATGAGGATGAAGACATCAAAAGTGCTGACAGCTCGTACAGCAGTCAAGTGGGATCTGGCCACGTTGACAACGAGGTTGTAGGGGAACAGGCAAAGGCCAGGAGAGAGGAGGGTGAAAGGGACACGAGAGAAACAGGGAAGGTGAAGAGAAATACGATGAGTCCTGTTTGGGCTGGACTCCATTTGAGGTGCTGGGACGGTATAAGAAATCAGTTACTCAGGAAGATGCTAAAGAACCAAAAGGAAGCTGAACACATGGGTCTGATATTGCAGAGCAATGTCAGGACCAGGCCTGAGAGAGCTAGATGGCCCCTCCAGAGAAGAGATCTCAACCAGAGACAGACACAGCAGACGCTTAGGGAGCACTTATTGTTAAGCCTGGCTGAACGGAAGAACGGGGTTGGCGTAGGAGGAAACCCAGGGACCCCTCCCAGCACGTCCCTCAGACGAAAATGTTCCAGGCAGCCTGAGACTATGAGGAGTATGTGAGTGCTCAGGTGCTCAGTGGATTCCGACTCTGCGACCCCATGGACTGCAGCCCGCCAGGCTCCCCTGTCCATGGGATCCTCCAGGCAAGAATCCTGGAGTAGGTTGCCATACCCTTCTCCAGGGGATCTTCCTGACCCAGGGATTGAAACTGGGTGTCCTGCATTGCAGGCAGATTCTTTACGGTCTGAGCCATCAGGATATGTATATATATACACACACACACACATACATATATACACACACACACACATGGCTGAAGGTTTGCGGCTGAAGGGCGAGTTCAGGCATGGCCAGGCAGTGAAGGGCTAAGGGGGCCCTGGTGCCAGTGCCTCCTTCCTTCCAACTTGGACTGCCAGGTGTGGGCGCGATCTGCCCAGGGCACTCCTGGCCCCTGAAGGGCGGCCGTGAGCCACAGCCCGGGGAGGAGGAAGGCGCGGAGTCTCCTGGCTCTGCCCCAAGACCTGCCACACCACCATTTTTCAACAAAACCAACACGCACTTTATTCATGAATTTATGTTCCAAGTAACGTTCACTTAATTGGTGTCGAGCTCCCTTAAAATTAGATTATATGACTCAATTTTCAACATATCCAAGTTAAAATTTCCAACTTTATCTGAGAGTAGGCCTTAAAACACAGGCCAAACACAAAAGCAGAGGGGAAACAGTTCCTCCCCTCTCTGCTCAGCTCTTCAAGTCACACTGATGACAGGACAGCCTCTTGATTTACACGCTGATTTGCTCTATGTGAAGCCAGGCTGTACTGAATTCCAGTTTATTTCCTGTCTCATAATCAGTAATGATGATGATTAGTTAGGTAAAGAGAAGAAGATTTATGAGGCTCTGGACTAAAGCTAATGATGAATCATTCTTTCTCCCTTTCATCTCCCTTTCTTCCTTTCAAAAACCCAAAAGATGTGAGTCAACTATAAAAAAAATAAGGTCCACATAAGCTAGAAAAGAAACTCAAAATTCCCAGTCAAGCGCAGGAGACGCGAGCACCGCGGGCAGCCTGTCTGTGCCCGTACTGCCCTTACACGAGCGAGACGCGGCACCAAAGTAGACACTCAGAGTCAGAAGGAAAGAGCATTTGGGCAGAAGGCACAAGAAGAGGTGTCAACTGAAATACACTGGGATGATTTTTAAATGTCACTACAGTTTATGTTGAAAGAATGTAAAGATTAAAAAAACAAACATAGAAACCAACCAGACAGACCACAAAGAGAGGAATAACAGCTAAGGGAGGGCCTTCTCAAACTAATATGGTTTACAAGATACAACTTACGGTCAAACATATCTTCCTTCATAAAGCAGTAGTTCTAGCACTTCCCTGGCAGTCCCGTGGTTGGGGCTTTGCGCTTCCACCTCTGGGGGCATAGGTTCAATCCCTGGTCAGGGAACTTAGATCCCTGTGTGCTGCACACAGCAGCTAACAACAACAACAAAAAAGTATATACCTTAATTTTAAAATACTTAAAAACAGTTTCATAAATAATGTCAATTGCACAATATACAAATGAAAGGCCTTGAATCATCACTGAACTCAATGCTAATTTGTGCCCTGGTTTTAAAAAACAGCTTAAAAAACTGAGACGTGTATAACTGGAGGAAGGTGTGACTTGGAAGGAAAATGCCAAGACCAGAGGGGTGTGTATACTGTCATTGTTGTTCAGGATCAATTGACATTCGGTGCTTTACAACACCAGCATATTTTCACAAAAGAAAATTTCTTCTTGTTAAAAAACTACATAATTTTAAGCATCTTTATTAAAGTGTGGGTGTGATCAAGTGCTCCCATGAATTTAGTGGGTGGTAAAAAGCAAAGGTCTTCAACACTGAATTTTTATAGTTCAGCGGCTTTCAGAAGTCCAGGCACATAAGGATAAAAAAACTGATAAAATATACCCAGTCATCTGTCAGTGTCTGTGGCGGACTGGTTCCAGAATCCCCTCTAGGATGGCAAAATCCAAGAATGAAAGAAGAAAAAAAAAAATCCAAGAATGTTCAAGCTCCTTATTTAAAATAGCCTAGGATGCTGGCCCTCTGTATCCTCAGATACGAAACTGTCAAATATGAAACTCTAGGGTATGGAAGGGAGAAGGCAATGGCACCCCACTCCAGTACTCTTGCCTGGAAAATCCCATGGACAGAGGAGCCTGGTGGGCTGCAGTCCATGGGGTCACTAAGAGTCAGACACGACTGAGCGACTTCACTTTCACTTTTCACTTTCATGCACTGGAGGAGATGGCAACCCACTCCAGTGTTCTTGCCTGGAGAATCCCAGGGATGGGGGAGCCTGGTGGGCTGCCATCATGGGGTCGCACAGAGTCGGACACGACTGAAGCGACTTAGCAGCAGCAGCAGCAGGGTATGGAAGCTGCCAACTACAATCCAGGTAGTTTTACCCTGCTTATACTTTCACGATTCTTCATACACTGTGACTTAGGTTTGCGACCGTGGCATCAAGTATGAAGCCTCTCCCCAGCACTGTGACGTGAACTGATATGGTTACGTCTGACTGAACTCGATGGTTCCATCTGTGGTCCACGAGGGTCTTAAATTCAATGGTCGCAATGAAAAAAACCTGAAGTCAGAGATTAAACTAGTCACTGTATGCTTTTCTTACTCTCTTCAGGTAGCATGTCTTTTTGATACAGGTCATTTACTTATTCAAGAAGATGTAAATATTTGAAATGAGATTAGAGAAAATAATTACAATTCCATTTAACCTGGCATTTTGACTGGCAAGACCATTTAGTTATACTGGATCTTGGCAAACACTCTGATTAATGGCAAGAGTGGGAATGGCTTGGCGGTGCCAGCTGTGTGGCTGACGTTTGGTCCTCTGGTAGCAAAGAGCAACCCTTTCAGCACACGATTGCCTGGTGCGTGTAAAGTCCAATTTGTGTAACAACTGTCTGTTTTCGTGGAGAAGGCAGTGGATTCCAGGGCTCTAACACATCTCAAATGAGGATTCTATCAGCCCAAACTTTAAAAAAAAAAGTTGTCTTGTTTTCTCCCATGAGCATCATGGTTTGCAGTATTTGATGACACAGAAAACCTGTAGAGTAAGAATGGTTACTTCAAAGTCTTGAGCAGGGACATCCCTGGCGGTTTAGTGGTTAAGACTCTGAACTTCCTCTGCAGGGGGGACGGGTTCAATCCCTGGTCAGGGAACTCTGATCTCACGAACAATGGGGTGTGGCAAAAAAACAAGTCTTGAGTGACCAGAGGGTACGAGGCAAAGGATGGTGCCAGTGCTGGCGGCAGATCGGCCCGGTAGCAGAGGCAGGTGGGGTAGGACAGAGGTCACTGGCTAAACAGGCAGTGCAGCGGACCCACCAGAAGGCAGTGGTCACCTGCGGACTCGCCACACAGCCAAGGGACTAGCCTGGCCAGCACTGCCTAACGGGGTAACCACGAGCCCAAGGGGCACGGCCACAGCCTAGGTGCCATGCCCTCCACGTGCCAAAGCTTCTGCTGCAAAAATGCAACTAACCAAGCAGCTGAAACGGAACCACAGTCTCCAGAGATGTATTTACTCAGGAGTATTTCATTTAAGCCAAGGAAGGGAAAAGAGGGATGAATGGGATCCATCCACAACTTGGTGACAGACGTTTAAAATCAAAGCATATTGGAATCAAGACATTTTTAGGAATTAAAGCCAGATTTCAGTATCATAAGCACAGGGCTTTGTTGGTTTGTTTGCTTTAGTATCTGTCAGACAATCACTACTATTAGGAATCGGGAAAGAGAGCGTTCAGCTCCAGTTCTGCCCTTAAGCAGATGGGTTACCTTAAGCAGGTTACCTCTCGGTGAGTGCAGGGTCCTCTCCTCCAAGGACACTGGACTAGATGGTCCCTCAAATCCCTTCTAGTGAAGACAGCTCCATGACCTGAGTAACTCTAACCACACTCGGGTTTTCAGCAAATGACAGCTGTCTGTTCTATAGTCATTCTCATTATACTGACAGACCACCTATACATATTACTGTCAGGCATCCCACGCAAGTTCACAGGAGACATCTAAACTAATAACATCTAAAATGCCCATGTATAGTGGGCATCTAAGATAAACAGGAAACGGTAGAAGGTTCTTCCCTGCTGTATGGTATAGGGAACTCTGCTCACTGTTACCTGGCAGCCTGGATAGGAGGGGCCTGGGGGAGGATGGATACATGCAGATGTCTGGTTGAGTCACTGTTGTCCACCTGAAACTGTCACGACATTGTTAATTGGCTATATTCCCAATATAAAATAAAACGTTTTTTAAAAAAGAAGTTTCTTCCTTTATGCCTTGAATTTAATGTATGAGTATAAAGAGAGCTAACACCCTAACAGAAAACAGCCACAACTCTGATTTGTAGCAATAATCAAAGGAATAACTATTTTTTACCTAATCATTAACCGTCTCAGCTCAAGCAAGATATCCCCATCATCCAAGCTTGCTACTAGGTGAGGGTGAGGTTCCAGCTGTCCCTTGAGGAGATGCCTGCATAACTGTCTGGCTCATACAGAAGCCAAGGTTAACACTGGCCTCAGACATACAGCTGCACCTTCACTTGCTCTGATCACCCAAGGATGGTGAAGAAAGAAAGGTGCAGACGGTCACAAAGGTAGAGAAGAGATATAAAGGACTGTCCGTGGATCCCCAGGCTCCCTGGAGAGAGGCGATGATAAAAGATGCCATCAGACAGACGGAGAGCAGAGGGGAAAAGATCAGCTACTTCAACTCCTAGAATCCTGAGACGAGCTGGAAGAACTGGGAACCAAAGCCAAGGGGAAGGGTCGGCATAGCACAAAAGGGAGACTCTTCTTCAAGTGATCATACAAGTTCAGTTCATGCACAGGGCTTAGACAGAACCGCTAAGCAAAGAGCTATCATTGCCTGTTAGGGCTGGAGAGGGTTATCAGAGCCCAGGTAACCTAAGCTGGCCCACTATTCTTCTGACTCCAGACACTGGAGAGCAAGTCAGCGAGAAGGACACAGAAATATTCCTTATTTGATTAAGCACCCCATCTGACCCGTGCCAGCATTATCTCAGATAGCAAAGGCGGTTCTGAGCTCACAAGGCTCAAGAGATGCCAGAGTTTAAGGTGGTATTGCAAGGCGAAATCTAAAGACAGCCCAGTGCCATGGAAGCACATTAAGTCACCTTCGGGGTGAATGGCTTGAGGGCCAAGACTATGCGTTAAGGATTGAGGGGCTGTCAGAGGGGCAAGCGCCCAGGAGAGCAGAGGCCTCTGTCTGCCAAGGGCCCCCATAGCCCCTGCTCTTCATGTGCAGGGGACAGAGAACCTCTGAAGGCCCCGACAACAGCCAATGTAAATATGTGCATTTTCATAAAACGAATCACACACGCACATCCCCACGCCTGTTTCTTACCAAACCACAAATTCCAGCACAAACTGAAACCTTGAGGCAATTTGTTTTTTTAATGTTTTCCCATGATAGGTCATCTACTTCAGGGCCCACAACCTTCCTCTGTAGGGCAAATGAGGCGTCTTTTAGGCTTTTGGGTTCATGCAGGCTTTTTCGCAAATATTCAGCTCTGCCATCAAAGTGTCAAAACAGTCAGATCAAACGTCAAAGAGCAGCTGAGGCTGCGTTCCAATAAGACTCCCTTTACAGAAACAGGCCACAGATGGGATCCGGCCAACAGGACGTCATCTGCTGACCTCAGGCCTACATCGTTTCTCATCAGCTCTGCCCTTAATCCCTGAAATTCAGTATATTACTCCGGAGACACCCATCCTCAAATCAGCTTATTGCTCTAACATGAGCTGCCTCACCTGAGTTTTCTGTCGAGCCATAGAATGCAAAATATTTTCATAATTATTTGAGGAAGACATGAAGAGAGTATCAGCTTTACAACTGCATTGTCCTTTTAAATGACTATTCCCAGACAATAGGAGGAAAGAGCTGAGCAAAGAACCCTGACAATGGCCAACATCTGCTAGTCCCACCAACAGCAGATATTTACTAAGGCCATTAGTGAGAACTTACAGTTAGGGCTCCAGACCTTCTCCACACTGAAATACATGGTTCTACGGCTTCAACAAGTAAGTGATGGTTCTAGAATTCCTTATGACAGCTCCAGATTAAAGACAGCCCTGAATCTGATGGAACTTCACACAGACACCGCGATAATGCCTCCTGACGGTCTGAACTTTGGATACAATTCTTGTTTTTCATCTGCATCGTCCTGCAGAAGCTCAACAAGTTTAAATTTGGCCAGGTGAATCCCAGCCCTATACGGAAGCATCTTCTGATGGTTCGACTTTTGGATACATTTCCCAAATACATGGGCATCCCTTCAAAGTGTGACAGAACATGTGTAATTTACAATGAGAGAGCCATTCATCTGGGGCCTCTGAAGGCTGGAAGGAGATACAGGGCAAGAAAGTCTTGGCTCTATTTTTAAAAAACCACCTAATTGTTAAGACTCTCCTATTTTCACACATGAAAAAAAATTTAATAGATATATTTCTTTTTAAATTAATTTTTATTGGAGTATAATTGCTTTCCAGGCTTTCCAGGCAGCTTAGTGGTAAAGATTGTGCCTGCCATGCGGGAGATGCAGGGAACAAGACTCAGTCGCTGGGTTGGGAAGATCCCTTGGAGAAAGAAAAGGCAACCCACTCCAGTATTCTTGCCCAGAAAATCCCATGAACAGAGGAGCCTGGTGGGCTACAGCCGATGAGGTCGCTAAGAGGTGGACGCGACTTAGTGACTGACATGCACACCCAGTTGCTTTGCAACGCTATGTTAGCGTCTGTCGCACAGAAAAGCGAGCTACACGGATTCATGTATGCTGTGTCGTCTCAGTCGTGTCCAACTCTCTGTGACCCCACGGACTGTAGCCCGCCAGGCAACTCCGTCCATGGGATTCTCCAGGCCGGAATGCTGGAGTGGGTTGCCATGCCCTCCTCCGGGGGATCTTCTCCACCCAGGGATCGAATGTGCAGCTCCTGCGTATTGCAGGCAGATTCTTTACCGCTGAGCCACCAGGGAAGCCCCGTAATGTATATATATATCGCCTCTTTTTTGAATTCCTTTATTTCTTAAGCGTTGCTTCAAGTTACCTGGAGAACATTCTATATTAAACATTAGAAAAAAGGGTGGCACATTAAAAACCTGGTGGGTTTTATGGCCATCACTTTAAATAAGTCTGTTCAAACACCATTCACGAGCTTATTTTCTTTGAGCAGGGGGTGTTTATTGCTTCAGTCTCCCTACCTACCCTCAATATCGGTGATTCATTGCATGAATTAAGCCTCAAACTGAAGTTTCAAAGAATTCCTGAAGGCATCAGTACTAAAATTAAGCGCCACAGGGAGTCAGCTGTCAGTCTGTTCATTTCTTCTGCTGTTTCTTACTTCCAGCTGCAGTAACTCAATGAGCGTTGATTTTCCATTTAGGCAAGGTAACAAAAAAAGAAAAATGTACAAACCCCTAAACTAGATATTGAACGGTGCTGCAACCAAAGGCTATCAATCACTAATTCATCTTTCCGAACCAAACGATAAATCCAAAAGATTTTTCCTCTTGCTTTCTGATATTTTTAAGTCACTCTGAGGTAAAATTTATCAATGATAAAATGCACACGTTTTAAGAGTACAGTTCAGTGAGTTCTGACCAGTGAGAAGCTGTGAAACCACTGTGCCAATCAAGCTATTTCCACCACCCAAAGGGGCCCTTGCCCTCACCCAGCCTGTCCTTCCTAGCCCCACCCGGACCCCCAGCCCCTAAAGTCACTGCTCTGCTTTCTATCTTTGAATCTGTTTGTGTATTTAAAGCCCTACCTGTGGGTTTTGACTTAGGGGAAAGTAGCAATATTCTGAGGGTACTTTCAGATTGTCCCAGGACCATGATTTCTGAAAACAAGGTGTTTATTCAACTTCACAGAGAAAATCCTAGAGTGGCAACCACTGCTATGAACGCATGCATTCAAACACGTAGAGTAAGAGGCACTGCTCTCCGTTTGAGGGGTGGAAGAGGAAAAACAGGGGGCCCATCCTTGCAAAGAAGCCCTGCTCATAGCTACAGGACCACGTGACCTGGGCTTAAAGGTGGGCGGGGTGGAGGATCGGGTAGACACGGAGAAGGGGCCCCTGTCCGTCTGGGGAGCCAGGAGAGACGTTTGCAGGAAAAGACAGCATCTTGACTCCAAGCTGAGGACACAGCGTAGGCAAGAGGCAGAGTTCCACGTGGGGCAGATGAGGGTGGTTAGGAACGGGGCCAGCGCCTGGGTGCCAGCACGCAGCTCCAGGACCCCTGTAAGAGGGGACGGGGGCAGCCCACCGGCCTTGCTCACACGGGAAGCCGTCGGTGCCCGCAGCCGGCGTGAGCGCATCCCGGGAGGCGCTCCAGAGAAGGCGGGGGGCGCCCCTGTGCGGGGCGGCGGGCTGGGGGCGGCGCTAGCCAGCCCCCCGCCCCGGGCTCCCAGCTCAGCCGAGAAGCGGATGACGAAACGGGGGTAAGACACGACCTTGGCCACACGGTTCTAAAGCAAGACAGGAGGAAACAGCTGGGCCCCGAGCCGAGGCCACCTCCTCTCCCGGTCCTAACGGCTGAGCTCCTGTCCCCTGGGGGAGGCGCGAGGTCACCAGGCGGCGAGGCGCAGGCAGCGACACAGGCCCCACGGAGGCAGGGCCGAGACGGGCGAGCGGGGTCGGGGGCGATCGTGCAGGACCGGGGACAGGGGCCCCTCCTTCCTCCTGCACAGAGCCTGGATTTTATCTGGGCGGTGAGGGGGCTTGTGAAGACTTCATAGGAGAGTTGTTACCTCGTCGCTCAGTCGTGTCCGACTCGGCGACCCCATGGCCTGCCGCACACCAGGCCTCCCTGTCCATCACCAACTCCCGGAGCTTACTCAAACCCGTGTCCATTGAGTCGGTGAGGCCATCCAACCATCTCATCCTCTGTCATCCCCTTCTCCTCCTGCCTTCAGTCTTTCCCCATCAGGGTCTTTTCAAATGAGTCAGCTCTTCCCATCAGGTGGCCAAAGTACTGGAGCTTCAGCCTCAGGGAGAGAGGTCCCCAACCAGAACCGCTTCATTACGGTTATGCTGAGCTATTTTAAAGAATATAGCATGAAGCACATTCATAAGATTGAGTACATTCATAGAGGTGAGGCGTCTCCATGATCTATTTCCAGAGCTTGCTCATTATCCCGAATAGAAACCCTACAGCCATTAAACAGGAGCTCCCGACCTTCCTGCTCCCCAAGCGCCTGGGAGCCTCTCTTCTGCACTGTGTTTCAGGGAACTCCCTATCTAGGTAGGGCCCCGCGTAAGGGGAATTGCGCAGTGCTCGGCTTTTGGGTCTGGCCTATTTCACTAAGCATGTGTTCAAGGTCTGTCCAAGTTAAATTAAAGCAAGTTTCAGAATTTGTCCTTTTTATGGCTGAGTAATATTCTACTTTTTTTTTTTTTAAAAAAGCTTCCCAGCAGTGGGGATGAATTGCCAGCAGTTCAGCTGAAAGAAAAGGATGGGCAAGGCTGGAATGAAAGCTGTGGGGATGGGAGAAAAGGGAAGAGCAAATGAAGAGGACTTGGAGATAGGATAGCAGTACAGTGCGAGAGGGGAGCAAGGGAGAGAGCGAAGGAGGGACGAGCGAAAGACGCCCAGTTTCTGGTTCAGACCACTGAATGGAGGTAGCAACTTTGGGGAACGTGGCCCTGCTGAGATGCAATGGGTGGGGTGGGGCTGGGGAGTGGGGGTGTGCCTGGAGGCCACAGAGACAGCCAGTACACTCTACATTTTGAAACTGTCTAAGCACTGGAGTCCTGACTTCCACGGGACGCTTAGACAACTATTGGGAAACTAGCTTTACCACATACTTTTATTTATATGAAGTTATATTTCACCAAGTCAATTATTACACAACAAAGAAACAGGTATTTTCATTAATAGGCCCTCTAGAAAAAATGGAGGCAAGGGAGGAGAACAGTGAATCACAAACGTTTAAGTTTATAGAGATTAAACCTTAACCGTCCCATTCTTTTCACCTTCGAAAAGCTACAGTCAAATACCCGCAAGGGGGAGTGCGGGGCCAAAATGATCACTAGGGCATCACGTTGTCAAATGAAGACTGTCTCTGGGCCCACAGCCACCCCTTGCCTTGTAAATCCCTTTCTCACTCAACACCAGGCTGTGATTATAAAATCGACGCAGGGAAACGCTGGATTCAGCTTCTCTCCCTTTCTTATTTATTCACCAGAGCTCCTTGCTCCTCTGTAAACAGACATGTCTTTAAATGGTACAACCTTAGATGGTGGGCACTTCTTTATAAATGACACAGCATTAAAGGGCAAACCTACTCTCACTCATTCTCGTTTTATCTCAACTAAAACAATTCAGCTTTCCAGGGAGGGGCAAACTGAAATGAGAAGTTATGAATGAGCCAAACCTTTATACCCAGGACCGTGCACAAAGCATTTAAGCTGGCTGGGAGGAAAAAAAATTAGCAACTTAAGACACGGTGTTCGCCCCCGACTCTCACCAAGTACCTTCAAAGCAAAAAAACACTGTAAAAATACAGTCTCTGTGTCAGATAAAAGCAATAACTCATTTTATTTTAAAACGACAGGTAAATGACTTCTGTAATTAACAAAATTTCTTGTTAAATATTAAAGCTTAGAGGTCTCATCATCAAATAAGGAACAATTTACTTCCAAAACCTTTTTGAAAATTATGTAACCTTTTTAGAATATAAATACATATTCTAAATATAGCATGTATGTGTGGCAATATATATGTGTCATGATCTGTTAGGATATTTATATATATATATATAGGTCACATAAGATCCAATCCATTTTGTGGAAACTAACAGACTCAGACAATTCTTAAGTCAAACTGGTTTTGTTACAGAATTACTGCAATTTTTCTCCATCACATCAAATACATTCGATTCTAGGGGAAGTAAAATATTTAAGCCAGATTTTAAACAACTGATAGTCACAACATCTGAGTTAATCAGTAATGGCCAACACTTGAAAACAGTTTCTACCAATGCCTTTTGCAATAGCCTTTTCATATATTTTGGTTTGAATAAAGTCGCCCTAGAGTACTTTGGATTTGAGTAAGTAGAGAAGTTGGTATTGTTAGTCACCATATGTGGATTTTTTGTGTTAAGTACACATGTATAGACATAATACTTAACTAAAACTACTTAAAACATAAAACTGTGTATCTTTATAGGACAGAATACTTATTTTCCAAAGCTAGCTTCCCTGTTGGCTCAGACGGTAAAAAAATCTGCCTGCAACATAGGAGAGACCTGGGTTTGATCCCTGGGTCAGGAAGATCCCTAGAGAAGAGCACGGCAATCCACTCCAGTGTTCCTGCCTGGAGAATCCCATGGACAGAGCAGCCTGGCAGTCTGCATCTATGGGGTCAGAGTCGGACATGATTGAGCAACTAACACATTCACTTTTCACACATGTATAGACATATTACCTAATCAAAACTACTTAAAACATAAAACTGTGCCAAAGAACGCTCAAACTGCCGCACAGTTGCACTCATCTCACATGCTAGTAAAGTAATGCTCAAAATTCTCCAAGCCAGGCTTCAGCAATACATGAACCGTGAACTCCCTGATGTTCAAGCTGGTTTTAGAAAAGGCAGAGGAACCAGAGATCAAATTGCCAACATCCGCTGGATCATGGATAAAGCAAGAGAGTTCCAGAAAAACATCGATTTCTGCTTTATGACTATGCCAAAGCCTTTGACTGTGTGGATCACAATAAACTGTGGAAAATTCTGAAAGAGATGGGAATACCAGACCACCTGACCTGCCTCTTGAGAAGTCTGTATGCAGGTCAGGAAGCAACAGTTCGAACTGGACATGGAACAACAGACTGGTTCCAAATAGGAAAAGGAGTACGTCAAGACTGTATATTGTCACCTTGCTTATTTAACTTCTATGCAGAGTACATCATGAGAAATGCGGGACTGGAAGAAACACAAGCTGGAATCCAGATTGCCGGGAGAAATATCAATAACCTCCGATATGCAGATGACACCACTCTTATGGCAGAAAGTGAAGAGAAACTAAAAAGCCTCTTGATGAAAGTGAAAGAGGAGAGCGAAAAAGTTGGCTTAAAGCTCAACATTCAGAAAACGAAGATCATGGCATCTGGTCCCATCACTTCATGGGAAATAGATGGGGAAACAGTGGAAACAGTGTCAGACTTTATTTTTTGGGGTTCCAAAATCACTGCAGATGGTGATTGCAGCCATGAAATTAAAAGATGCTTACTCCTTAGAAGAAAAGTTATGACCAACCTAGATAGTATATTCAAAAGCAGAGACCTTACTTTGCTGACAAAGGTCTGTCTAGTCAAGGCTATGGTTTTTCCTGTGGTCATGTATGGATGTGAGAGTTGGACTGTGAAGAAGGCTGAGTGCCGAAGAATTGATGCTATTGAACTGTGGTGTTGGAGAAGACTCTTGAGAGTCCCTTGGACTGCAAGGAGATCCAACCAGTCCATTCTGAAGGAGATCAACCCTGGGATTTCTTTGGAAGGAATGATGCTAAAGCTGAAACTCCAGTATTTTGGCCACCTCATGCGAAGAGTTGACTCATTGGAAAAGACTCTGATGCTGGGAGGGATTGGGGGCAGGAGGAGAAGGGGACGACAGAGGATGAGATGGCTGGATGGCATCACGGACTCGATGGACGTGAGTCTGAGTGGACTCCAGGAGATGGTAGTGGACAGAGAGGCCTGGCGTGCTGCGATTCATGGGGTCGCAAAGAGTCAGACATGACTGAGTGACTGAACTGAACTGATGAACCTTTATAGTACAGAATACTTATTTTCCAAAGCTAGCAGCTCAGTTAAATAAAGTAATTGATGTCTTATTTGGTGAAAATGACTAGCCCAATTCACTAAAGCAAATATTATATTTACCAAATAGTCGTGGACTGATACTACCCTGTTACCTCAAGTCTATTTAATCTACCAATAACTTACAATAAAAGTTCCAGTTTCATTTAAGAAAAAAATTCTCTGTAACTTATCTTTCTTAGAATATTCATAAAATGTATCTAAAATCAGGAAGCTAATATTTTTAAAATTACCCAAACTCTATCTTTGAGTTTCAAACAGTCTGATTAATAAACATTCATTTAGTAAGTAGAAAGCAAATTAAAATAGAGTCTTTCAGACCAGAATATACCACTGATGGGATTTTAGAAGCCAACTCTCTATGGAGCCCACCTATGCTAGGCTGCCTGGTTTTCAAGCATTTGTTTTCAGCTGCTGCTAAGTCGCTTCAGTCGTGTCCAACTCTGTGCGACCCCATAGACGGCAGCCCCCCAGGCTCCCTCGTCCCTGGGGTTCTCCAGGCAAGAACACTGGAGTGGGCTGCCATTTCCTTCTTCACCTACGAAGTGGTAATTGTCTATGCTTCATATTGCTGAGCTGTTGTCATTCTGCTCTTATTTTATGAGTACCTTTAATAACACAGTAAATCTATATCTGCTTAATTCAAGATATTCTTTAAAGTGAAGAAATGGTTAAGCATATTTCAAATCTTTATGCCAGGTACACGGTGGCAGCCAGCTTCCTCTGTTCGTGGTTCTATGCTTCTTCTACTAAACTCAATGACTTTTACCAACAGAGAAAATAGCTGTTTCCTCGCTTTATGCATATTATGACATTTTTCATAGAGACATAATAATAATAGGAATAAAACAACAAATACAGATTTAAATGAAAATGGACGTGTCACTGGCCATTAGCTGATGTAGGTCATGGGAATCAGATTACATTGGTTTATTGAGACAGCCAGTCTATTTCAGAAAATAATTCTCTAATGCTCTCAAACCACCGAGTAAGTTAAAAGAAGGTCAAATTTAACCTACATCAAAAGGAGGGAAGAGGGAGCAAAGCCTTAAGGAAATTCAGATGTAAGGCGATTCACAGGGACCCACTGCTATAGCTGCAAACTCAATCCAGCCTCCCCCAGAACTCCTGTCCTTCAAATGGCCGCTTGAACTGTTACAACTGCTCGTTTTCCAGTCTAGTGGAATATCAATGAGACTGCAGATCCAGACTCGCACACAACACGATTTCCTGAGGAAGCCACTCCACAGCTGGCACCACTGAACCTGAGTGCTGTCTGTGAGTCTAGCCCGTTTATTTTTCTTTAGCTGATGGGCTCTCGGGGCCAAAAGGACTATGCATTTTTAAAATGCCATCTATCCCCGAAGCTGGATTATAATAAGCAGATAAAGAGACAGGAACATTGTGAAAACAATTTGAAGAGATTTTTCTTTCTGTCCATCAATCCAGAATGGGGCAATATATCACCCAGGTGACCCTTTCCAATCATGGCTACTTTCAAAATCTGATTGCCATCTGCATTAAAAAAAATCAACTTTATTCATAAGATAAAGTATCAAATACACTGGGAACACCAACTCGTTTTATCTTGAGTGTGGTTAGCGAAACACTCATGCAAAACTGCTCGGTTCCACACATCAGCAAGTCATCATTCATGCGATCAGCCATCCAGTGATTTATTTAACACCCACTATGCGCCATGGCACCCCACTCCAGTACTCTTGCCTGGAAAATCCCATGGATGGAGGAGCCTGGTAGGCTGCAGTCCACGGGGTCACACAGAGTTGGACACGACTGAAGCGACTTAGCATGCGCCAGGCACCGGAGCAGATGGATGTGGCCTGTGGGTATGTATACAATCTTCTTTCTGTCGTGCCTGGCTTGAAGCCCACACTCTAGCCACTTGGAGGCACTTGCGTTTCTCTAAAAGCTAATTCCTCTCTCACTGCTGAGCTTTTGCACACACTTCATTCTCCTAGCTTGGGGTGCTGTCCCTTCCTCTTTCAGTAGGGCAACACAGCCCCAAATGCCCACCACCAACTCCAAGAAGCCTCCCCTCATCTTTCCACTTGGGTTAGATGCTCCTGCTACGTTCTCTAAGGAGCCCTTTTTATAATGATCATATTTCATTTACTTGTGTCTGCCCCACTGGAAAGGGAGCTCCTCAAGGGCAAGAACCTACACGCAGCCCGTATTTGGCCCACTGAAGGGCTCAATGGCCTCTCCTCCACCTGCCTCTCCTCCAACCGGAATGAATGCCCTAAGACAGGACCTGACCTTGTATTCTTTCCTTAGTATCTAAGCAACGGCTAGCATTCAGTGAGTGCTCAGTAAATCCTTGGAGAATGAATGAAACCTAATTGAAATCAGGTCATTTTTGAAAAATTAAGGATACACGGTCACCAGTATGTGTAGGCAGTTCAGAAACCATGAGCATGATAGGATTCCCCCATTAACAGTAGGCTTGCAAGTTCTCTTCCCAGAATGGTGAGAACGGCGAGTTCACTGAAGCAGAGTCACTATGTTGGTAACTAAACTTAGATGTTAAACTTGAACTTCGATAGAATAATTTAAATCTATGCCTCGTAATGTCCACTGGAGGCTGAACAAATGTTTCTGGGGTATGTGGGTCTCAGGCAAATATCTGCAAAAGCTCCCTGGGTGATTGTGTCGTCAAATAAGGGCCAAGAGCCACTAAAAACTCCTTACTCTACCTGAAAAAGGGCTCTAATCATCTACCCCCAACAGGCACTCTTTAACACTGCTCTTGAGAGAACAAATCAGGAGGGGAGTGTGTCATTCTCTATAAAGCTACTTATGACTTTACCTTCAACCCAGTATTTCCACTTTTTAATATTCACTCTGAAAATACAAAATAACATGTTCACATGGTGATTCATTCATTTCATCATTATCTGCAGCACCAATATGCGAGAGGAAAAGTCATCTAAATCCCCGTTCATGGAAACTAACTGGTGTCTGTTCCCCAGTGAGTACCACGTGGCCATGCAGAAGGGGAAAGACACTGTGAGCTGCTCTGGATGAGGCGAAAAGAAAGCAAAGTGAAAGAGTAAGAAGGAGAGTAAAAAAAAATTTTTTTATTGCTTATTTACTTGCTTATTTCTACACAAACAATAGAATAAATTCATTAATGTAAATGGTCATCAGTAAGTGGACAGGTGGCAACGGAGAGAAAGGATGTGGGGCTGCGGCCTCTCAGTGTATCTTTTATACAGTTGTGACTCTTAGGTCATGTAAACATTTTACACATCCCTCAAAATAAATTAAAGAAGATGGGGGTTAAAAGTCAACCCTAAAATTAAATGTAAACAGAAACAAGGGAACTGCAGATGGACGTCACAGCTACTTCAGTAACTATTGAACTTAAACACGTGGCACCCTCTTAGGAGGGAACATTCTTTACTAGTAATGATGATGGTGACGATGATGCCTGTCAAGCAGTTCTGAACTTTACTTAACTGCTTTGTTGCTGGTACCGGTGCCAGTGTAGCAGGGATTCTGAAACTATTTTGAACATACTGCATGCTGAAACAAATAAGCAATTCTATGGCTGTTGTTAGGAAAGGAGGTTTTCACACCGTAGGAAAAGGGGATATAAAAAAATACTGAAACCAGGGAAGGTGAAAAGGAATCAGTTGTGCTGAATATAAGTTGGAGCCACAGGCATACGATCACAATTTGAAATAGTACATATGTGTTTCCAAGCTTAGTCCACCGTAAAAGTCGAAACAGTGACAGTCCAGTAACAGTAAGCGTGCTTCAATCCTAGATCTTGGATTCTAAATACTATTTCTCACTAAAAGGAACCGGAAATCCTTGGGAAATGGCTGAGTTCAGGTCCAGGGAAGAGAAAATACAGAGTGAGAGCTGGGATCATCCCACAGTGCCATCAAGTAAGAGTGACGGGGTGTCAGAAGCCACAGGGTTAGCCTGAAGGCGCTCAAACTGCCGCAAACCTGGCAACATCCGAACACAGGAAGGAACGGCCATCTGAATGTTGGTGTCTCCCTGACACTGAAGCTCTAAACCCAAGCTGATGGTGCTTGAAGGTAATTAGGTTGAGATGAGGTTGTAAGGGTGGAGCCCTCATGACGGGATCAGTCCTTTCTAAGACGAGGAAGATGGTAGAGCGTTCTCTCCACCAAGTGAGGACAGTGAGAAAGCAGACGTCAGCAAACCAGGAAGAAAGCGCTCACCAGGAACTGAACCTGCCCAGCCCTTGACCTTGAACTTCCCTGCCTCCAGACGGAGAAATAATTATTTGCTGTTCATGCCACCCAGTCATCCAAGATGACTAAGATAAAGTAACATTTTACAAGACACTGGATTATAAAAATGATCCGTGACTCCACAGTGATACTCAAATGGGAAAAAAAAAAAAAAAAACAGAAAGAGAGGGGAAAGAAAGAGAGGAGTTAGGGAGGAAGACTTGTTTTATAACTAACAAATGCTAGTTTATAGATGAAAAAACCATTGATTAAACCTAAAGAAAACCATTTTCCCATCTCCAACACAGTGCCTGATTTAGGCAAAGTCCATCAACGGATACTAAAAATCACTGGGTAAAAGGTTGTTGAAAGACAGCATATTAACTTGCCTCAAAGGATCAGCGCATGGATTGCTTATTAAATGGTAAAAAGTCATCCTTACAATGCACAGATTAGGCAGACAGCACCTTTAACCAAAGATCTAATTCAGCACACGTGTCACGGTCCTTCAGTGGTGACGCAATGGAATAGTGTTAATATCAAAATGTCACCCACTCCCAGAGTTGACTCAAACTCATGTCCATCGAGTCGGTGATGCCATCCAACCATCTCATCCTCCGTCGTCCCCTTCTCCTCCTGCCTTTAACCCCGCATCAGGGTCTCGATGGACAGGGAGGCCTGGGGTGTTGCAGTCCATGGGGTCACAAAGAGTTGGACATGACTGAACGACTGAACTGAACTCAATCAAAATGTCATCTTGAATTTCACCACGAGGGTGCAAGATATGTAGGGCTGGTATGGGCTCCTCAGAACTGTCAATGCCGTGGAAAGGCAAAAAAAAAAAAGTGGGGGGAGGGGGCAAGGAGACCATTCTGCAACAGATTACAAGAGACTAAGAAGATGCGGTAATTAAATGCGATGCCTGAACCTTGATGTGACCCAGGGTTGAGGTGGCGGGGAATGCTTCGATAAAGGATGTTGCTGAGTATGGACTGTATATTTAATGACATTACCAAATTGATGGAGAATTTCTTGAGTGTGATGATTGTGGTTTTGCAGGAGAATGTCCTTACACGCGCTGGGTTGAAGTGTCATGAGGCTGCAGACGTGGTGAAACGTTAAACTCATCCCATTCCACCTGTTTATTTCTTTTACTTTATTTAGTCCTTTTATTTCTAAGATTATAGGTGAGAGAAAGCCTCAATATAGCTACAGCATAGAAAAGCTGCCAGTCGCCCTTTAGAAATTAGCATGGTGATCCACAAAAATAAAACTCCTTGACTGAACTCCACCAAGATTCAAACATTAAAGTCTGGACCCTCAGCATCTCAGAGTGTGGCTGTGTTTGGAGAGTCTTCAAAGAGGTGATTCAGGTAAAATGAGCCCGCTAGGGTGGCCCTAATCCAGTGTGATGATGCCCTTATAAGATGGGGGAATTGGGGATGGGCAGGTATTCTGGAGACCATGTGAAAACACAGGGAAAAGACGGTCATCTACAAGCCAAGGAGAGAATCCTCCGAAGCAAACCACCCCGTGGACACCTTGCCTTGGACTTTTGGCCTCCCGAACTGTGAGAAAATAAATTTCAAGCCACCGAAATGTGCGCTTCTCATTGCGGCATCCAGAGCAAACTCACCCACTGAACGTGGTGCCTGTCTTGATTAAGCTTCTATTTTGCCAGGCAAAGGGTCTAGAGCAGCTCCTAGCTCACAGCGCCCAAACGCACTCTTTCCCTGGAGACTCCTCAGGGCTGGCCCGCAGGGTCCTTCCATCTGGCCCCGTTAATCTCATCTCCCCCCCACCTCCAGGCTCCAGGACACCCTCCAAATCCTGGTTCGTGCCTCTGTGCCTCTCTGAGGAAATATACACACTGGTCCTCCTGCCTTGAAGGTTTCTCTTCACACCCTCTGCAAAATCGGAGGCTCTCTCCTCCTCAGTCCCTCAGCTCTATGTCAACCTCTAGTAAGATCCTTCCCATGAAGCATTAAAACTACATGCTCACTCACAAATCCTCCCCAAACTCGGGGCCTCTAGAGCAGGCGGTGCATGTTCTTTACGTGTAAACCACAGCATCTGAGCACACGCTAAGCATCCATATCTTCAGCAAATTAAGTTAACACGAAATACAAACAATCCTATACCGTCCATTTCCGCCCCGTCTGGCTTTTCACTTACTCGGCATGTTCAAGAGGCAGGAGCGGCAATCACGGAAAGGACTCTAAAGATCAGCCCCCTAACCAAAGGCAGAGGAGTAACACTTAAATCCCCCAGTTTCAGCCTGTACTTGGAGCCAGCCAGATCTGCGTTAGCGTTAACAGAAATGAACCTCAGAGAACTGAGATTAAATGAAACATATCTCAGTGTGAGCTTAAACCAACCTCTCTTTCCAGAATAAACTGCTGTAATCCTTCAGAAGTGCCCGGCAAACCAGTTCTCCTGTCGAAACTGGCTGCAGAACATCTGTGCCCTGCCAGAGAGCGTCCCCGACAGCTGTGCCTGCGCGGCAAGGACGGGCTGCAGGAGCCACCACCGACGGGGCCGGCCCTGGAGGGCACAGTGAGGGCAACATGTGACTGGCGCCCAGCCTCTGTTCAGAGCCCACCTCCCCCGCCCCCCGCCCCCCACCCCAGGCCCCTGCTCTCACTCCACATCCAGATCCATCAGGGTCTAACCCTTTCCTCGTGTCTCAACTGCTCGCCTCTCGACGACTCCCTCCTGGAGGACACTTGCCGTGTTGGAGCCTTTTATAGGTTGATGCTCCTTGATCCTCCACTGACTGTTTTTCCCATTTACTCCTTCGTTCGCGTCCCCACTGGAATACGCCTTTGTGATAAAGACAACTGCTGCTGCTGCTAAGTCGCTTCAGTCGTGTCCGACTCTGTGTGACCCATAGACGGCAGCCCACCAGGCTCCCCCGTCCCTGGGATTCTCCAGGCAAGAACACTGAAGTGGGTCGTCATGTCCTTCTCCAGTGCATGAAAGTGAAAAGTGAAAGTGAAGTCGCTCAGTCGTGTCCGACTCTTAGCGACCCCATGGACTGCAGCCCACCAGGCTCCTCCATCCATGGGATTTTCCAGGCAAGAGGACTGGAGTGGGGTGCCATTGCCTTCTCCGTTGCCATCTTATACAACTTCAATAAACATTATGATTATCCACCGTGTTGCAGAATACCAAATAACTTCCCCCTCCCCTAAATCATTTGCAAGTTTCAGACCGGAGGTCCCATTACCCTCATGAACTCAACGTATTTCCTAATTCACTGCAATGGGACCACTGACATCAGGAAATTAACACTGACACCCTACCACAGACCACACCACATTTAATCAAATGTCCTAAAAATACGAACGGGTAGGGCCCAGAGTCACAGGCTGCGTTTCCTTGTCATGCTTCATTCTTCTTCTTCCATCTGGAAGAGTTCCCAGTCTGCCCTTTCCTTTATAACCTTGACAATCCGAAGATCACCATCAGTTTTATTTTGTAGCACAAAAGAAACAAAAGTCGCATCCGATTCTTTGAGACTCATGGACTGTAGCCCACCAGGCTCTTCTGTTCATGGGATTTTCCAGGCAGGAATACTGGAGTGGGGTGCCATGCCCTCCTCCAGGGGGTCTTCCTGACCCAGGGACTGAACCCGTGCCTCCTCCGCCTCCTGGACTGGCAGGCGGGCTCTTTATCACTAGGGCCCACCTGGGAGTTTGTCTGATGTTTTCTCAGGAAGAGATTCAGGTCATACATTTTTGGTGGGGAGAGGGGAGATATTACAGAAGCAATACCATCATTTTCCCCTTCTGTCTTAGCAAGTGATTGTGTTATAGTTACCTGATCACTCCTGTCTCCCAGGTTTCTCCAAAGTTACTCTTTAATCCCTCCTTCTGTAATTAACAAGTATTTTGTGGAGAGATAGCCTGAAGCTATGTAAATCCTATTCTTTATCAAGCTTTAACTCACTGATTTTGTCTTTACTTTAACATTTCTTTCCTGAATTAACCATTACATGATGATTACCAGTGATGACTGTTAATTCTGCCTTTTATTCTACATTTATTATTATCTATCTTTGATAGAATATCTTATTTTCCTTTATTCATACTAGTATGGATTCACTGACGTTATATTACTCAGTGAATCGTGATCCATTACTGCTATATTTATTTTGATGCTGAAAATGACCCAGGTTTGGCTATTGGGAGCTTCTTCAACCTGACTGCTATGTCCTTTTGAAAAGACCCCATCATTCTTTGAGCACTTCCTTACTTTCTGGCACAAAAAGGTGTTTTAGGCTCATTTATATTTCCCCTCCCCCAGGCCCAGAAGGGCGTTTAGAAACCAAGACTCAGCTAGTAGGTGTGCTCACGGCCCCTGGACATCTCCACTCCGGGGCCTGTACGTAGACACACCTAGAAAACATATGTAACCTCAGAGCTCTCCTGGAATGTTCAAAGTTTTGCTCCTATGAAGTAGAAAATCCTCAGCATCAGTCAAGCCTCCTGGAACCCTGCAGCCTGAACTGGTCTGTCCTTCTCTGTAGCCCACAACCCCAAGGACCTGAGCCTGCAAAGTGGGGTCCATCCGTCACAGCTCCCCACCTCGTCCAGAGCCTCACACTCCGGGGTCTGGAGCCACCTAGTTCCACCTGATGAGTCGGCCTTGGTCTCTCTCCTAGGCATACACTGTTTGTTTCTAACTCCTTGACTTCACAGGCAAACTTTCAGAGTCCCTGGGTCCCAGGCAGCCCGAGAGACAGGCTTGCACTGAACACAACTCCATTCCAGCTTCCAGAATCCAGCATCTCAGCCACCTGTTTGCTTTAACCCTCGTTGAAAATCAGCACCAAAAAATATTTAAATTCTTAATTGTAATCCACCTTAAGCCTACACTAAGGGCTTCCCTGGTGGCTAGGAAGGTGAGGAATCTGCCTGCAATGCAGGAGACCCAGGCTCGATCCCTGGGTCGGGAGGATTCCCCTGAAGAAGGGAATGGCTACCCACTCTAGTATTCTTGCCTGGAGAACTTCACGGACAGTGGAGCCTGGCGGGCTTCAGTCCCCGTGGTAGCAAAGAGTCAGACACAACTGAGTGCCTAACACTTAACCTACATTAATCTCTAATGGATAAAGAAAAATTTTCAATTGTGAAGCAAAGTATCTTTCTGGTTTGTGAGGGGGATATTTTGGATCCAAGGTCGGTGCTCCTCAGACAGTTCTGAGCTTCTTTTCTTTTTCTACCTCTGACACTCCGGTTTTCTAAATCACTGTTTTTCCTCCCTCTACTGACCTGCACAGCTTCTATCCCCGGAAGCACGTGTCTGTCCAGGTAACCTTGAGATGACCTGTAAGCCTTCTGGCCCCAGTACCTACTGCAGGAGCCTGATTAAGGATGAGGAAGACGCAGAGAGCGTGAGAAGCAGCCCTTCATAGGAAAGGCGATCAGCAGTCAGCCTCAGTCCATTTTAGATTCCATCTTCTGCCTTTTAGAAATTCCTACAGGGTTCTCTACATGATGGATGTTTAATAACATTGTCAGGCTAACTAGCAGTGATTTCTAGTGGGTATCCATAAAAAGTCACCACGAAGGCCTATAATTTTGGCCTTTAGAGCTTTCATTTTTCCAAGGTGGGAGAGTCAGGTAATAAATATCTTCAGAACCACAATGTGATATGACAATAGCTATTAGGGCTCAAGGAACCAATATCCATGAAATAATCCCTTACCCATTAATAACAGTTACACAGTGTCATAGCCCGCAACTCGGCTGGGCTGCAAACCTTCCATCTTTACTGAAGAATAAATAAACAAAGAAGCACCAGCTGCGCCTGACTTTTCTTAGTGTGAAGTAGTAAGATCTTTGTTTCTATCACTGCAAACATGAATCCATGAATTCTGAGTCAAGGCCTCCCTTTTCTAGCCTAATGATTCTCAGGTTTGGAGGGTTACAAACGATTTTGAAAAAGTGATGAAGGGTACATCCCTCCATGTCTGAGCAGGTAGAGATGCAGGAAAATACACATAAGCGCACAGACAGAACTGTGTCCATAACTTCACGGAGTCTGATCGCTGAAGCCCCACATAAGGAATGCCCTAGGCCATTACTTCTCAGACTTCAACGTGCCAATGAACCACCAGGGCTGCTTTGAGTGGCTATGTTCTAGAATAGAAATGAACATACTTTTTTCTGTACAGGGGGAGATGGTAAGTTCTTTAGGTACTGTGGATCTTACTGTATCTGTTGCAATTATTCAGCTCTGCCACTGTAGCAGGAAGCAGCCATATACAATAAGCAGCCATATACAACACAATGCCTGTGTTCTAATAAAACTTTATTTATAGAAACAGGAGTCAGGCTGGATTTGACCCAAGGGCTACACTGGAAGGTATTACTTCAAAGTCAGAACAAAGACAATAACAGCAAATCATAAAACTCAACTCAGTTATTTTTTTTAAGGGTTTGCATTTATTTTTACCACAAATCTTGTCATAGGCACTCTGCTATTTACTTACCCAGCAGTTCCCATTGCTACATTTTTTCCTACTGAACAATGTGTTATGAACAAGCCATTGTTCCATTTTTCAACCGACACAATAAGGATCAGAATAATTCCACATTATGAACATTTCCTGAAAGACCTCTTGTGGCCCAGTTGTCTGACTCGCAGCGAAGTTCTATTAATTGACAGCCGACAAGGGCCCGACGCAGAAGCAGAGCACACTCTCTCGTGCTCCCAGCCGCCCGCTGCTTCTCTGCTGTCATTTCTTTAATAAGCCTGGCAGCTGTCAGACTCAGGCCAAGAGTCACAGGGCTGTGTTTCCCCGGAGACTTGTTTTCATAAAAATTAGGGCCCACAGGAGGCTCCTCTCTGGCTGACCCTTCCTTCGTGGCCAAAGGTTAAATGTGTAGCTACAGAGTGCCTTCCCAGGCGACCGTCACCCAGTCACCTTGTTTCCTGATAGGCTCTGGACGGACCTGAACGGGCACCCTGAGCATCCATCAAGCACAGCCACCCGACTCCTCAGAACGGGAGTGGGTGAGGTGGGGTTTCCTCCCCAGCGTCCTGCATCGTGAAGCTCAGACCTGGCTAGGTGCTGGCGGACCGGCCACGGAAATGACGGTAGAGTGGCTCACGTGGGCCTGTACCAGGGGAACGCGGACAACCATTTCTGAGCGATTGGTAAGACTATTTTCTTTAGAACTCATGCACACTCCCACAGAAAAACCAGCTCCAGCTAGAAATGACTTAGGTTCCCAGTGTTACTTCTAGCCATTTCTACTGCTTTCTCAAGTCAAGCCTCACCAAATTAGTTATCAACTTCCCTTAGGAATGGTGCTCTGGTATAAAAAGCCCTAGATCGTATTCTAGGTGTCTAAAAGGCACAGTAAGACTCTACAGAGCACAGATCAGGCTATCATTTCGTATGAGAACCAAAGTCAAACTCATGAGCAAATGTCTTTTATAAAATCCCAAGTAATTCAAAGAGGTATCAGGAACAGAACGCTGGAAATAATAAAAACGATCCCCTACCGCCACCCTTCACGTGGCAGCGGCCGGCCACCGCGCAGCCTGGCGTGATAAGCCGCCCCCCGCGCTGGTGGGATCTGCGCACTCCTTTTGCTGCTCGGTGTCAGAAGCGTGCTTGGGTCTGCTGTGTTCACAGCAGGTCGTGTTACCTGGTAGGGAAGCTCCCTTTCCTACACTCCCAGCACACAGTCTACCAAACCACTCTTCTCGCATCTACTCAGTAACTCTGGAGGGTGATGAGGAGTAAGAGGTATAAAGCAACTCCAATAATATATAACATATTTTTAAGGAGTATTGAAAGTGGGTCATGTGTGCTTAAAACTTTTACCTCCAAGGAGAGCAGTAAGATGCAGTGAAACTTGTTCTCTCAAGGGAATTTGCAAAATGCATATTATCCTAGTTTTTAAAGTGCTGATGACCACTTTAGATATTCACAACGGCATTGCAAAAAGGCATTTATTCACCTTTCTCACCCTAGTGATGAACAATTTATGCAAGGCAAGTAACAAAGGGCCTATTTCATTCATTTTATTCCCTCTATTCCTCCTAGGGGCCAGGAGTGGATCTGAGGGCAGAACGATGCTGGTGACACTGTAGGATTTTTATGCCAGGAGAGAGGCTGGGTTAAGAAGATTTTCTTGTTCATTTACAGGGGTGACAGCTCTGGCTGTGCTGTGGAAGAAGGGAAATGCTAGGGATGTGAGATAAAACTCGGTGAACAATGAAGCTGACTCAGAGTGCCAGCTATCTTGCCAAGCCCACACACCAGCCCCATGCCCGCGGGGCATACAGAGCATGCCCTTCAAGCCGCCACTCAAACCAGCCACCTGGGAGCATCTGTGCTAGAAAACATCAACCTTTCATCTAATTAGGCGCTGAAATTTAACATTTAGAGTCAAAAAGTTTTCTTCCCTTATAACAGGTTCTGACAGTTTTTCTATCAGCTCACCTTACATGGGTAGATACATTTATCTGTACTTGCAGACACTGTCCAGTTTGGGTGACTACCCTCTAAGCACTCACACACCCTACTCTTTGGGACACTGGCTTCCTATAGCAGAGGCAGAGGCAGCTGGGCTGACAGTCCTCCCAGTTGAAACCATCTCCTAATAATCTCTGCATATGGTGAACCTGACCATTGTTTTAGTCCTATGAAAAGTGGAAAGTGTTAGTCGCTGAGTCATGTCCAACTCTCTGCAACCCCACAGGATTGGGTAGCCATTCCCTTCTCTACGGAATCTTCCCGACCCAGGAATCAAACTGGGGTCTCCTGAATTACAGGCTGATTCTTTACCATCTGAGCCACCGGGGTAGCCCGTTTAGTCTCGAAAGCCCGCTCAAAAAATTTAGCCAATGCACACTTTATAATTCTCAGTGCAACAGTGTTGGCTCTCTTATCCTTGGCTTCTTCCGAAATCTTTTTTTTAAAATCCCCAAAGACTATCTTGAAAAGTGGCGACAACATCATGAACTAAAACCACCAAAGGCACAAGGGTCAGTCAGCACCAAGGAGTGGACCGTCCCCACCTACCCCTCCGCCTCTCCCACCTCTACACCCGCACAATCTCATTGCATCCAGTCTCAGCCCAACCTCAGGCCTCGCTTGGTGCTGTTCCTACTGCAAAGAGCCTTTTCACCATCTGCTTGGCTGGACACCTCTTCGGCCGAGAGGTTGAGGTGGGGTGAAAGGTGGTCCCAGGACACACACACACGCTCGGAGCACAGCCTTCCCCCGCCCGCCACGCTTGTCCCACGTCTTTCCTTACTCGACGTCTGCTGGAATGGAAGCCCCCTGAGGACCTGTAGCGTCACCTCCTCGGTAGGAAGGCAGACAGAGCAGTGCGCTGACACCCAGGAGCACTGAACTGTCCGAAGAGAGAACTCAGCTTGGCCCGAGCCGGGGCCCTGGGCCTTGGAAGTTCACTGTCCAGAACCGGAAACACGACTTCTGCGGCTACTCAGCTTCAGGCCTCACTGCTTTCGGGTTCCTTGTCTGATACGCAAAAACACCTACACCTATCTCAAAATGCTGTTCTGAGGGTTACACGGGTTAGGAAGGCACCCGGTGGGCAGCCTGTAACAGCTGCATCGTCTAACTTCACTTTAGGAGCAACGGTGACATTGCCAACAAGAAAACAGAACTTTCAGAAATAAATAAAGAGAAAGAAGCGAGTGGGAGGGAGCATGAGGAAGACGCAACAGAATCACGCTAGACAGAAAGAACACGCCTTAAGGGCAGCAAAGCCTTTAACACACCAGCCACCCAGCTTTGCTAAAGGAACGCTTTCCATTTGCAGAACGTCTGCTTTCGCGGCTGGCTTGAAACCCTCTGCTTGATGGCATACCATGCAGCGTTGCCCTAAAAAGGGTTGGTGTCATTATAGTCAGGCTGGTAAAAGTGCCAAAAGTCTCTTGGCTCAGAACAAATTCCTACAAGTGTCTTGAATCTGTTAACTACACAAAGATGGTTTTGCATCAATGGAAAATACAGGCACTGTGTATTCTGCCTTGAGGCTTACTCTCAAAATCACTACAGCCACGGTGTAAACATTTCTTTTTCCTAAAACATACCTCAGAGGAAGTCTTTTTCCTAAAACATACCAAGGGTGATATAATTTGAAACGAAAAACTGCCATTCAAACGTGGACAACAGCCCCATCTGAGTTCACCATGGGGGTTTCCCATAGACTTCTCATGGAATGGAATTCTTGCCCCCGCCCCCAACTCACCCACAAGCCCGCTCTCCTCACAATCCTCCCCATCTCAGTTACTGACTCTGCTGACTCTGAGTCCCCAGAGCAGCTCTGTCCTTCCAGCAGCTCAAGCCAAACCCCTCAGCATGCTCTGGGTCGCCTCTCTAGGACACACCTCATATTCCATCACCCCCCTCAGCTTCATCTTTTTAAGAAGGTCCTAAATCTACTCTCTGCTCCACTGACCCCACCTTGGTCCAAGTTCCCAGCCTTCTCATCTGGCACACTGGTCCTGTCCCTGATGGCCCTGTCCCCTTCACTCCTGCCGCCTGCTCCCAGTACCGCGTCCAGAGGTTAGCCGCTCAGTTGTGTTAGCTGCTCAGTCTTGTTTCATTCTTTGCAACCCCACAGGCTGTAGCCCACTAGGCTCCTCTGTCCATAGGATTCTCCAGGCAAGAATACTGGACTGGGTTTCCATGCCCTTCTCCAGCGGATCTTCCCCACCCAGGGATCGAACCTGGGTCTCCTGCGTTGCAGGTGGATTCTTTACCATCTGACCCACCAGCAAAGCCCAACGAGCGTGACAACAAAAGTCAGAGCGAGGGCTTCCCTGGTGGCTGAGGGTCTGCCTGCTTACGCAGGAGACACAGGTCCATGCCCTGGTCAGGGAAGACCCCACATGCCTTGGAGCAAGTAAGCCCGTGCGGCACAACTACTGAGCCTGTGCCCCAGAGTCCGGGAACTGCAGTCACTGCCCACACCCCGCAACCACGGAAGCCTGAACGCTCTGGAGCCCGAGCTCCTCGACAAGAGCACAGATCCACCCTCTGCAGCAGAGAAAAGAAGATCCAGCACAGCCAAAAATAAATAAAGAAAAATTAAAAATGTCAGAGGAAGCTGCAATAACCACCTTCCAGAAGCCCCACAAGGGTCACTCGTGTGAGAAGCAAAGCCCAAGCCCGTGCAGGGCCCGCTGGATGCCGTGCCGTCCGACCCCATCGTGCGCCAGGGGCCCCCCTGCCCACCCTGCTCCCTCCGTCCCGCGGGCCCTGCCCTCTGCGTAGACTTCCCGAGACACACGCGCGTCTCTCCCCCTCAGTTCCGGCAGGTCTGTGCTCAGCCCCCTTCTTCGACAGCCTCCTCTGCCGGCCTGAGCACAGATCAGGCCGGCGGCATCCGAGCATCCCCTTTTCCCCTTTGGTTATTTTTCCCCAGACACGTACCACTTTCTAATACTTTATGTAAGCGATTTCTTCGGTTTTGCATGGAGTCTAAGCCCCCAGAACATGAGTTCCCTGTTCGTCTTACTTGCTTCCCCAGCATCCAGAACCACTCCGAGCACACCCTGGACAGTCGACTAAAAACCTGCTTCGGGGCTTCTGCCACAGCAGCCAACTAAAGTCCGAGGAGACGGCAGGAAAAACAGGTCCCACTGACTTGGTCCCAAGTCTCTCTCTGTCCCATGACACTAGTTAGTTTCAAGACTTTTCAACACTTTGGCAAGAAATATCATTGCTTCCACAATTTTTCTGGCCACTAATAACGACACCACGTTTGAAGGACCCATACCTTCTATGTCACATATAGGCTAAGAAAAAAGTGAATACCACTCCTAGACCATCATCTTCCCCCAAAGAAAGCTGGAAGTCAGTGACCGAACAGTGAGCGGCATCCACGTGCTATTGAATACACAGGGACCTGTCCGTGTGTGGCCGAAGCTGGGCACGGCTGCGTTTTCCTAAGGAGGAGAGAGTTAAGGAAGGGGCTGTGCAGGGTGGCGGGTTCTATCAAAACCCCCAGGGATCAGCCTCCATGGGGGAACCCACCACCTCCGGTGCTGAAGGGCGAAAGAAGCATGCTGTCAGCAGTCTCAGGAAACGCTTGTCCTGTAGCCTCCCAGCAGCAGGCGAGAGAGGCAGGGACACCGGGCTCAGGCAGGGCCGGAGGAGGGGCAGGGGACGCGCCCTGACACCTCTCTTCTCTCGTCCTTCCGCCTCCCACCAGTGGCCCGGCTCAACCTCAAGCCAGGGGGCAAGGGAGCCCAGATGACACAGCCCAAGAACCTGGGAAGATCAGAGAATGATCCGGAGAGAAGAAGGGGGAAGGTCCAGCACACCCGTGTTAGCCCACGGCTCTCCTGGAGTCTGGCCCAGGGACGAGCATGGAAGGGGGCTTGAGCTTTCCGCACCTCCTCTCACTGCGAGCTGCTGACCCACTAGGACTTAGCAGCCAAGCCTTAGGAGGGAGGTCCTGTCTTTGGAGGGGGTGGGGGGCTGTTCACCGGCTCATAACCTAAGCACCAGGTCCCTTAGCCAAAGCAGACGGTCTCCAGCACCCAACACCCAAACACTGAGAAGGAACTGCTCTGTGGTATGGTCAGTTTCCTTTTTAGAAAATCTCCATTCCTTCCACCCTGACGTTGACCCTGAAGAATCCCCTAGACCCACGACTGTAGTCCCAGGAGCCCTGCTCTCTCTTCCAAAGTTGTTTCAAATGCAGAGTAAGTGACCAGTCACGGAGGAGGTGCCCACAGCATTCCAGAAGGCCATGGGCACCCGCTCCCAACAGCCCCGCAAAGGGGCTTCTGCGCGGACGCCAACGCCTGTGCAGTTTTCCAAAGCGGGAAAAGAAGAAAAGGAAGCTTTAGAAATGACTCCAGATTGAAAATTCTTAAACTTCTGACTTAAGATGACCCAAAGAAAACCAGATCTCTCTGTCATCCACGAAGCTGAACCACTGTAGGCTGTGCAAGTGAGCAGACGGAATCCCCACCGAATGAGGTGGAGGGGCACCCGGCTTCTGGGTTAAGTGCTATCGGGTGATTTACTTTGAGGCCTCAGGCAATCCAGAGTTTCTCAGCAGCTCCATGTCCCTAACTCCGGGACTAATACGATGCTTCCTCATTCAAACCTGCCAGGGACAAACCGAGGTGAGTTAGCGAATATATCCTTCCTGTCTCCTTCAGAGCATCTTCGTTCCCAACCTCCTAACTGTGGATTTTGTCCCCAGGCAGTAATACAGCAGTATGGAAAGCAAGTCTGAGTCAGACTCGTCTGGAAATAAAATGCTAGACCTTTCAATGACGAGCCATTTGAACTTGAACATCATTTGAACTTAAACAATACATCCAGCCCTGCTGTGCCTTAGTGCCCCTTCTCTGTAAAAAGTGAAAACTGAGAAAGCACGACCTCATACGACTGCTGGGTGATAGCATGAGAGCATGCGTGCAAAGCCCTCAGGACACTGTCTGGCATGGAGTGACCACTCGAAAGCAAATGTAATCATCGCAATCATTACCATCATTATCATTCTCCTTATCATTTTTCATAAGCAGCTCTAAGGGGGTCTGGTGAAAGTACAAACTTTCCTTGAGCATTCTCTAGAATTTTTCCGTCTTTGAAATAATTCTCTTCTGGAAAAGTAGAGTTGAAAATAACACACACAGTCGTCGTGATTCTACCAAACTTGATTAGTAGCTCTAATCGCTAACGAAACCCAAGTTGCTGAAAAGCAGGACCAAGCTCCATAGGCTTGATTACAGCACAAGAAATGCATACCAAGGAAAATCTTGGGAAAAGAAGACTTTGTTTCAGACCACTTTCTATGAAAAAAAGATAGAACTCATGTCAGTAAGGGAAATAAGTAAGTCAGTACCTTTGTGAATGGTACCTAAAAAGATAAGTTATAAAATAATTCCAAGAATCATAAAATAACCAAGTGCTTCTCTGAGCCCAGGGGTCTGGTGCAAGCTTCCTGAAGCTCCCACATGGCAACTGTGCCCCACTCCTCACCCGTGAGGTCTCCTGGCACTCAGGGATTTCCAACTGGGCAAGGACCAGGGACCCCAACAGCTGGCGTGGCACCTCGCAAATGGAGATGCCCAATCACCCATCTGCTTTGATCCATGACTGACCACACAGCCAATCAGATCAGAGGACCACGTCCACTCCGGGGGACCACTTGGAGCGCCAGCAATGAGCCAACAATCTTCCTCTGCCCTACTCCCTAAGTCTCTCAGTGGCTACCCGTGATTATAAGAAACAGCCTTTCCTCAGACCCTCAGCTGCCTTCCTTTCTCCCTCCTATAAGGAAGCTGGTTAGTCGCTAACTCGTATACAACTCTTTTGCGACCCCATGGACTGTAGCCCGCCAGACTCCTCTGTCCATGGGATTTCCCAGGCGAGAATACTGGAGTGCGTTACCAGGGGGTCTTCCCGACACAGGACCCAAACCCACATCTCCAGGACTGGCAGGCAGGCTCTTTACCACCGAGCCACCAGGGAAGCCTTGTGAGGACCCTGTGATTTCATTTGCTGTCCAGTCACTCAGTTGTGTCCAACTCTTACTCAGGTAACGCAGGGGGACCTTTCCATTTCCATACCCTTAACTGCCTCCACAGAGTCCCTTTACAATGGAAGGCAATATTCACGGATTTCAGAGATTAGAACAGGACGTCTTTGGGGGCCCACATTCAGTCTGTCAGAGTCGGGCCCACGTCACCGCCATCCCCACGATGCTCACCCCTCTGCCCACCATCGTCACCTTTCAAAGGAAACTGAGGCTCAAGGCTGCATGCCTTACCCGCGTTCCCCGTCTGGAATGGGGCTGAATTCAAACCTGATCTCGTAATTCCAGGCCCCACTTCTTGCAGCCACCCCTGCTGCCTCCCCGGATAAGGCAATGTTTGCGATATTATTTTCCAGGCTCTCACCACCCCGTTAACAAGAAGTGTTTCAACTCTGCCCCGGTCATTATCACTGCTCCTCAGCCGTGAACACCAAGTGGAAATTTCCAGTTCTGTGCACCCTCGCTGGTAAGCCTGCCTCGAGTCTGACCCCTTCCCTTTGGTCCAGCAAAACCAACAGGGCACGGAGGCAGAGATTCATTACACAGACCTATCGGACAGACCGGTCTCACAGGAAAGTCTATGGGAGAGGAGGACTTCCCTTGTGGTCCAATGGTTAAGACTTCGCCTTCCAGCACAGAGGGTGTGCATTTGATCCCTGGTTGGGGAACGAACTACCAAAGCATAAAACGGAAGCAAGAGAATAATAAATTCATTAAAACTCAAAGGAAGAAAAGAAAGTATAAGGGCAAGGGACCCAGCTCTCAGTTTTAAAGGAGGAAAACAATCCGAACTTGCTGAAGCCGAAGCTCCAAAACCTTGGCCACTTGACGCGAAGAGCCGACTCACTGGAAAAGACCCTGATGCTGGGAAAGACTGAGGGCAGAAGGGGGCGAAGGAGGATGAGACGGCTGGATAGTGTCAGACTCAATGGACATGAGTTTGAGCAAACTCCAGGAAATACTGAAGGACAGGGAAGCCTGGCATGCTGCGGTCCACGGGGTCGCAAAGAGTCGGACACGAATGAGCGACTGAACCACAGCAAGAAGACCTACTCACACCAGGAACAGCCTCCAGTAACATTTACAGCCAAGGGCTTCCGTTTCCCCCATGTTTGAAACGATCTATTTAGAAAATACAGAGCACTGTCCCCTTGGCGATCATCCATGGTTCCTTCTCTCTTTCTCTCGAGTGAGAGAACTAGCGAGGGCTGAAAGCGAAAGTCGCTCAGCTGTGTCTGACTCTTGTGACCCCATGGACTATGCAGCCCATGGATTCTCCAGGCCAGAACACTGGAGTGGGTCGCCTTTCCTTTCTCCAGGGGATCTTCCTGACCCAGGAATCAAACCAGGGTCTCCTGCATTGCAGGCAGATTCTTTTCCAGCTGAGCTTTCAGGGAAGCCATCAGAGAGGGCTGAGGGGGTGGCATTTAAAGCCTCATGGCTGGTCCCCTGGTGCGCAGTGTGGCTGCAGCTGGGTCATCAGGATATTCTAACACCGTGAAACCTGGGATCCCCCATCCCCTCCTCTCACTCACACATCATGGAGGAGAGAACCTGATGTTGAATTATAGGCAATTTAACAATGGGAGAAAATAAACAAGCTAAGCAAATCTCACTGCCAAGCTTATACCTTGCCTGTGTCTGTGTTCAGTTTAATGTGAAAACAGTGGTGAAGAAAAAAAAAATCAATGTTGCATTGCATCAGAATGCAACTGGTATAGTATCAGCAACCTACATTTTCCTGACTAAGAGAACTCATTGTCTCTGTTCCCAAAACTATAACACAGCAGCAAATCAGGGCTTGTAAAGGTCATGCGGAAGAATTCAAACCGCAAAGGTAAAGAATCTTCCTGCCAAAGCAGGAGATGCAAGAAGCTGGGGTTCAATCCCTGGATCAGGAAGATCCCCTGGAGGAGGAAATGGCAACCCTCTCCAGTATTCTTGCCTGGAAAATTCCATGGACAGAGGAAGCTGGCGGGCTACAGTCCGTGGGGTCGCAAAGAGTTGGACTCGACTGAGCACACAGGCACACCCCTCCCAGGGCCTCCCTACTCCACACTCCACATGACCACACAGTGTTTCCAGGCTGTTAAGGAGCCCTGGGTCCTCGCCCTGACTCTGATCACTGACTCACGGTAGAACCTGGACCCATCATCACTCAGTTTCTCTGAATCTCAGAGTCCCCATCTATACGGTGAAGAGGGCTGGTTAAGATAACCTCCGAAGGCCCTCTAATTCCAACTGTAAAAGCTTTCCAAAGATCCATTAACAAAATTCACTGGCTGACTTCTATATGAAATTAGATTCTGATTGAGCTGGTGAATAAAAAGAAGAAATGAAGCTGACGCCCGAGACTCTTAACAACTAAAAGCTGGAGAACACAAGCAAGCTGGTGAGCAAACACGGTGGAATCCACACCAGGTCCCTCTGTTAGGAAAGCCACGGGGCCTGGAGGCCCTGAGAGGTTATCCGCAGGAAGGCCTTCATTCCTGCTGCCTCTTGCACTCAGAGCCTCCCAAGCACCAGCTCAGAAGGGATGGGTGGGGGAGGTTTTTCCCGGGACTCAGATCCCGCACAGACATCGTCACTAGGGCCCTTCTGGCCACTGAACACAACTTTCAAGGTCACCCTAACCCAGGGATTCACTGGCACTGGAGAAAGGGCATCACTTTGCTGCTTTCCACAGAGAGGGGAGGCGACTTCTGTCCTCTCGACCCCGGAAAAGCAGCCACAGAAAAAAGAAAGCTGATTGAAAGAGCTGTTGAGCTCTCTCAGGACTTAGCTCCCTGAGCTGCTAGCTCCATGGAACAAATACACCAGCTTAAGTGGGAAAGCTCAGGGGGGGAAAAAAAGTGACAAGAAAATTGAGGACTTGCTATAAAACTCATCTTCAAAAAGCCGTAATTATCACAACAGTGTGCCACCGAAGCATTATTTACAAAAATCCTTCTGCACAATCCCCATCTCTGAACCGCCCTCATCTAGAGTCACGGCTATTACTCAGGATAGCATTTTAAATTAATTAAGTAGTAAAACGAGGAAAACCCAGGATTTTTCAATCAAAACTCTGCCGTGAATATAATTAAAACTGACATAGGGAAACAGGTATCAAAGAGAAGGAGTCTGACTTTTTTACCTTCATGCTGCTAATTCCTACTCATCAGTTGTACAATTCAGTTTTCAAAGACTGTTTTGTGCATGACTCGTTGGATAACCCTCAATACTGGAAGGGAAGACGGTGTATTAGAAATGGAAATTCTTGTATTTTGCTGAAGAGAAAAAGGAGACTTAAGGATATTGAAAGGTGAGCCCAAAGTTGAGTCACAATGAACCCAGATCGCTGAATTCCTTACTTCAAACACTCCTCCGGGACACCACCCAGTGCGTCTCGTTGATTTCATTTCCATGGTGAAACCTAAATAATTTTTATATCAAACACTGTCATATATTTTGCCTGGGCTTTGCCTTTGAACTTTAGGGCCTCAGAATACTCTGATTTGAATACGGGCAAAATGAAGTAAAAGGGCAAAAGACTTCCCTCATGGCTCAGCCAGTAAGGAGTCTGCCTGCAATGCAGGAGACCCGGGTTCGATCCCTGGGTTGGGAAGATCCCCTGGAGAGGGAAATGGCAACCCACTCCAGTACTCTTGCCTGGAAAATCCCATGGACAGAGGAGCCTGACAGGCTACAGTTCATGGGGTCTCAAACAGTCAGACTCAACTGAGCGACTTGACTTCAATTCAAAATGAAGTATATTTCCAACTGCCACGTAAATGAGATTTTTCTCTCCAAGCAGCTGCAGGTCCGTCGCAGTCTATCTTTGTTCCTGCAGTCCGCCTCCTAACCCACTGTTACTTATAAACGACCACGCCTACCGTTCACGGTCCTGTTCTAATCACACAGAGGCACAAAAGTAGCAAATAATCCCACTCTCCACTTCCAGGCCCTGGCCAGCAATCAAAAATCTGACTGTGGGTCTTTGTTCATTCTATTTTTGGGTGATACCATATCTCAAAACACCTCTCAGCCTCAGCCCTGTTAATCAATAGTTGTTTAAAAGTAAATTTGTCGTGGAAGTGTATAAACACCTCCATTCAATAGTGTTTGCCAAAGTAATGCATTTACCCGTGATTATAAATGATCAAATAAGTTAAACAACAGAGCAGCAGCAAAAACTGCCCCAGTCTGATAGAGAGCAGGCTTCTGGACACGGGGCGGGACTGGGGGAGGAGGGGGAGGGCGGGGCGGACGGGGAGAGGAGCTTGGACACTGCACCCTGCCATATGTGAGAAAGCCAGCCGCTGGGAGCTCGCTGTCTGACTGGGGAACTCAAACAGGGCCCTGTAACAGCCTAGGGGGCGGGAAGGGGAGGAGGGCGGGAGGGAGGTTCAAGTGGGAGGCGACAGACACCTGCGGCTGATTCATGCTGATGTTTGGCAGGAGCCAACACAATACTGTAAAGCAGTTATCCTTCAGTTAAAATAGTTTTGTTTAAAAATATATATATATATTTTTAACTGTTCTAGTCTGTGCTGAGGTGGTGGGTATGAGCCTGGCTTTATTTCTGGGATCTTCACTGTTACTAAATCTACTGAAATAAATGAAGCAGGGCTAGAACCCAGAGTGGAGCTGGGTAGGCAAATGCTCTGCCCCAGACATGGTCTGTCCCAGCCCTCCTCTCTCACAGCCAGAATCCCCACCCCCTCCCCAGCCACCCCGGTTTCCAGAACCAGCCCCACCCTCCGTGGAGACACTGGGGTGGTGTTGGTGCAGCCCCCCGGGACCACCCCTCCCAACCCCTCTGCTGTGGCCTCCTGCCCCGGCTCCACTGCCTATACCTGAACCCTCTCTTGGTTCCTTAGCCCTCGGCTCTGAAGCTCACTGGACTCCTGGCTTCCTCTCTGTCCCTCAAGCCACCTGGACCTGCTGTCCCTACAACCACGTGACTCTGAAAGGAAATCAGCTCCAAATATTTCGGACTGACGCTGAGACTGAAGCTCCACTCCGGTGGCCACCGATGCAAAGAGCCGACTCGCTGGAAAAGACGCTGATGCTGGAAAGACTGAAGCAGGAGGAGAAGGGGGCGACAGAGGGTGAGGTGGCTGGATGGCATCAGTGACTCATGGACTTGAGTCTGATCAAGCTCCACGGGTTGGTGATGCACAGGGAGGCCTAGCGTGCTGCAGTCCACGGGGTCGCAAAGAGTCGGAGACGACGGAGCGACTGCACAACCACCGTGTACCCCAGGACAGGAGCCTGTCCTGAGATGCTGGCGACTCTAGAAGCAGTCTCCAATCCTGTCCCCTCACCTCCTACTGCAGCCCAACTCCCACCCCCCCACACCCCTTCCCACCCACCCCCAGACCTCCTGCAGCTTCTCCAGTTTATCTGGAAGTGGACTTCCGCTAATGGCCCTCACCAGGCACTCCTTCCAGGCCAGGCCTGACCCTAAGAAAAGATCAGTAGCTTCTTCTCAACCAATGCTCGGCACTTCAGACCTTGTTCCTACTTAAGTGCCTCTGTCTGAGCCTAACGTCTATTGACTCATGGAGACAGAGCTCGTGAAGGCTGCCCTCTTCATCATCCTCACTGTTTACCTGGGATCGGCCAGTGGCCTGCACACGGCCATCTATTAATTGCCTGCAGACACCGTGAGGCAGCAGACTGCACTATTTTCACACAGAGACGAGAAACCTGGGATCCCATTTTAATAAGAAATGTGCAGAGATTCTGCTGGCAAGACTGGGGCAAAAGCAGGACCAGATGCAGGCTGACCTGGCTTCCTTCTTACTGTGTGAATCCTATCTGGGGAAACCCTATGCTGGGTCAGTGACCGAGTGCAAGAGGACGGGGAGGCACTTTCTAAGCCACGCGGGCTGCTCTGATGCCCCTCGGACACGAGCCCATTACTGAGGGGGCTGGGGCTCCCTGGCGTCTGAGTCACCTGTGTGCCCCGTTGAGAAGCCGTCTCGAGCTCATTTCACCTTGCAGAGCAGGACAGGGTAGGCATTTGCTCAAATTCCCACTTGAGTACTTCTGATAAAACCAACTGTTTCAAATAAAACTGGAAGGGCTTTTGTACTTCCCACTGGTACCATCTAAGTTCTGGGTTTCAGGCTTAGTTGACTTAAGTGAAATTGGTAACAGAGCAGGAAAGGGCTGTTTGGGTGCTGATTCAAACCCTAAGCTGCTTCCGAAGCGCTGCGTGCCTCTCAGAGACCGTGTTCCCAGGGCTCCACGACACAGCCATCAGAGACGCTCCATCACAGCTCCCAGCTCCGGCAAGCTGAGCTGCGTCCCTGTCCAGGGGGCACGTGCCGCCCTCTGAAACGCGCCTGAAGCTGTGGCCTGAATGAGCATCAGGCTGTCTGCTGGGGGAGAAGGCAATGTAATGGGTTGAGCTGCGTCTCCAAAAAAGACGTGCAAAGCCCGGGAGCTCAGAACGCAGCTGGACTGGGGAACAGGGCCGCCGCCGGCGTCATCAGCTAAGATGGGGTCACACCACACTAGGGCGACCCCTAACCCAACAGCACAGATGTGTTTGAGGAAAGAAACACACGAGGAGAGGAGGCAATGTGACAACAGAGGAAGAGACTGCCGGCGACAGCAGACGCTGGGAGAGGCCAGGATCCTCCTCTGCAGGTTTCAGACGAAGCGTGGCCCTGCCCACACCTTCAGCGTGGACTCCCAGCCCCCAGAAATGCGAGACAACAAGACTCTCCAGCGTGTGTGACTTCGTTACAGCAGCCCTAGGAAAGGAAAGCAAACAACTGGGGGCTCACAAAGACGTCCTGACCGAGACGCAGCGCCGAGGAGGAAGGAGGAAGGAGGAAGGACCGACGGTCTCCAGCAGAGGATGGCTCGATTCAGGAGTTTCTGACTTTACAAGGGAGTGAAAGCAATGCGCATTTGGGAGAAGCCGAACTTTGGGTTTTGGGTTTGCTCTTTCCCCAAGCGAGCAATTCCCGGTCCCCTCTGGTGGCGCCAGGCAGTGGGCTGAGCACGGCTGCACGTCAGCCGCGACCACCAGGGCCAACAGCCACCCTGTACCCAGATGGCCATTCTGTCTTTCTCTCGGGACAGCGTTCAGGGAATTACAGGAGACAGTCAAACTTCAGTACAAAACAGTTTCGTGAGGGGCTCCCCTGCTGGCTCCGACGGTTGAGTCTGCCAGCCCTGCAGGAGAGCCGGGTTCCACCCCTGGGTCAGGGAGAGCTCTGGAGAAGGGAATGGCTCTGTGTTAAATGGTTTTGCCCAACAGTGGGCTCGTGGAAGTGTTCTGAGCATGTCTAAGGTGGGCGAGGCTGAGCTACGGTGTTCAGCAGATTGGGTGTATTCAAACCACTTTTTACTATATTTCTGACGTATGATGGGCTGATTGGGATACAACCTGGTTGTACGTGTTTGTGACCAGGAGCACCTTTCATAGTTTGGCCGCCTACCTGGCTGAACTGGAGGAAGACAGACAAGGCCCAGCATCCCTGGAAGGAGCCTTCCTTCCCCTAAGAACCTAGACCATCTAACTCAGGCACCAAGGAGGGGAAGGAGCAGGGCAGGGGTGGGAGCAACAGAAATGGACGGTTTTATTCCTCCCACTTAATCCAAAACCCTGCCTCCTGCATCCTGGCCCTCAGTCCCTTCCTTGCTCACATGCTCACAGAAGGACACTAATGGGTGTTTTCACAGCCATGATCGGGTGTAATCGTCATACCACAGGGAAGGAGGGAAAGTACTATCACTCCCATTTTACATACAAGGAAACTGAGGCTCACACAGGATCACAGACGCAATGACCGTCCTGTAAAGAAGGCCAGTTAACAAAGCAAAAGGCATGGGAGTGGGGCACGGGGAGTGGGGAGAAAAAAAAAAGCTTTGTATTTCATCTTAAAAAAAAAAAGATGAGCTCAAACAAAAGTTCCAAAGGGAATCAGATCTGTTGGCCTTGAAAAGTAGCCCTTTATCTTTTTCAGTCGTTCAGATAACGTTGCCGTGGACATGAGCCGCTGATTCTCTGACCAGATTGGTCAACTGTCTTTGAGGAGAAACCCCAGACACATAAGAACCCTGGCCTTCTGTTTCATTCGGGGCTTCCCCGTCTTCAGAAGCGTCTGTGCAAGCAGAGGACCTTTCCATAACCATCACCCTGCGCAAGCCAGACCTCAGGGAGTGAGAGGCTGGAGGACCGCAGACTCGTGTCCAACAACCTGTGATGACGGAACGGACCGGACCCTTCCCCAAAGCATCACTGAACAAGAGCAGAGCTGGCAGGGACGGAGCGGGCTGGCAGGCACCCCAGGAAACGACAGGGCTGAAAGGGTTAGGCCACAAAGCACTGGGGACAAGAGTTGGGTGGAGAGCTCTGACTCCAATCAGCTGACTCTTCCATATATTTTAATCCTCCCCCTCTGGAAAACACCCATCACTGGTCACCGAGAAAACGTGCCTTTCCCACCCCCAAACCTGTGGCCAAGATGTCGGGCAGAGACCTCAGGAGTCACCACTCACCACCCTGAGAAATTTCCTCTGTGAAGTGCCTTCACTCCCCATCTTGTCAGCTTGAAAATATTAAACACCACTGAAGGAAATTTAAGGTTTCTTTTTCAGATTTAAATGTCTACTTATTTCAAAATGAATTAGTAGTTCTCTGGGTTTCATAATGTTTAATTCATTAATGATAACTACAGCTCGAGAATTTGAAAGGGAAATTGCTTCCAGGATAAAATTAAATGTGAAACGCTGAGCAGTGATTCACGGCTGTTCCTATCTAAATCACTAATCCATGCGACAAACCTGGTCGGCAGCACAAAAAAGCAATACTCTTTGCCCCCACTGCCTCGGAGACTTTGCCGAATTGTTTTGCAAACCGTCTAAACCCAAGTCCTAAATAATCCCCTGCCAGCCACCTCCACTTCGTTGCAGAATCTAGTTCTTAGCATCTCTACTGCCTCAGAGAGGTTCAGGATGGACTAATACTTCGGTGCCTCGGAAAAAAGAGTTTTCTCCACATTCGAGTCTAGACGTACAGTCCGATGAATTTCCAAGGCAACTCTTTTTAAATTTAAGGCAAATATCTAGGTGGTATCTGTCCATGTCCTCCTGGAAGAAACCTGCATAAAACTCTAAAAATGAGAGCTTTCTTTTAGTTTGCAAGGAAGGCTGGCCAGCTGAGTCAATTACATATATCTCCCTGCTGGAACAACTGAGAGCTGGAACAAACCCTGTGGCGCAAAAGACAAGATAATATGAAGTTTCCAAAGCTGCCTGCAGCCCAGGTTATGCTGCCTCCTAGAATGTCACCTAGGTCTGCTCCTGCAGCCAGCACCAGGGTTCACACCCTGACCAGGGTGGAGAAGCAGGGATGCTCCTGACCACATGCCCCCAAAGGAACTCAGAGACCAAGGTCCCACAGGGCACATCTCCATGGGAACCGCGGTCCAGACCACCTTGAAAGCCCAAAACTGGATCCCCCGTCTCCAATCCCCCCTCACTCCCCGCACCCTGCATGCTGGTCCTCAGTGGCCAGTCAGACCCCAGGCAGCCCTCGGGAGTGCTCCTCCACGCCAGGGCTTTCATATGATGCTGCCTTAACCCTGGGGACAATCCAGGGAAGGCGCCCTCAGGGTCCCCATGCTGCAGGACAAGGCAGGTCAGCAAAGGCATTCGAGGCACTTGCCCAAGTTACAGCGCAAGAACACGGCAGAGCCAGGACTCACACCGCACTTTCTGCCCAGCTTCCCACGCTGTGGTCTCTCTGATCACGCCACCCTCAGCTTCGAATATCCGACTTACTCCTTGTGACCAGGCAGTAGGGCCCGCACGCCCGCCGAGGTCTGCAGACGCTTGGGCGGCTTGGTTCCACTTCCAGCTTCTCCATCTTCCCCACACTCTGGCTTCTCCAGACCACGCACCTGTTCTCGGCCTCTCCTCCCAGGAGGGCCCCCGAGACCCCCTTGGGTATCTCTCCCCTCACCCCACTTTCTGCTTTCACGACTTACTCTTGACACTGGGGCTTCCCTGTGGCTCAGCTGGGAAAGAATCCGCCTGCAATGTGGGAGACCTGGGTTCAGTCTCTGGGTTGGGAAGATCCCCTGGAGAAGGGAAAGGCTCCCCATTCCAGTATTCTGGCCTGGAGAATTCCATGGACTGTACAGTCAATGGGGTCACAAAGAGTCGGACATGACTGAGTGACTCACTCTCACTGGGGGCACACGTGGGTCTCCCCCTCGAATCCACGAACTGCTTCTCCAGGGCAACGGCTCCGGCTCTTCCATGACCGGCCCCCACACCCGCAGCAGGGCCGCAGAGAGGTGCTCCCTAAACCTTTGGAATTGACGAATGTGCCATGACAAACACGTTCAAAGCCAAAGCAGACAACAGACTCAGGGGCTTGTGCCAAACTGAGTCAGGACCCTTACGAGTGGGGAGGAAGAGACGGGCAAGGGGTTTTGTGCACTTTTTCAAAGCTCTGCCTGTCAGGGAGCTTTTTTTTTGCCATCAAGCATTCAAACATGGCAACCACATGATGGAGAGAACACCTAGCTGTCTGCTCACTAGCTAATGGGTTTATGAAGCAAGCCTGTTTCTGATTTTAAATCGGCAAGCGATAGTCTTTAGAGGGGGAACTCAAGAGTCACTCATGTGTTACAAAAGCAAAGAGATGACAAACAATCCCCAGCTCCAACTGGCTTTTATTGTTGTTTCCTGGCAGCAGAAGGGAGGGCACAGAGATACTTGGAAGCAAGGGGTTTGTAGCTGTCAGCATTTTTAAGGCGGGAGTGTATCCAGTCCCCACAGCTCCTCTGTTGACCCTTCTGCAAGGGTGAGTTGATGTAAAGCAGCCTGGACTCCCCACAGCACCAGTCCCAACCATTCAGGTGTCCATTCCTGACCACGAACTTGGCTCAAATAAACCCCGATGCCATGACAACACAGAAAGCAAAAATAACAATTGCAACTCGTGGTAATAGCTTATTATAATGTTCCTAAATGTTCCTCAACCCCTTAGAATAGTTGCAAATGTCCAGTGCCTGTGATTTCTCCGAGGTACTGTCAAAACACACAAAAATACTCTCTATTGTTATGTAAATGTAACCTTCAGCTCATACCCTAGCTAAAACAAACACTACATTAAATCATTTTCCCTCACCCTCTTAGAACTCAAGGAGCCCCTGGCCCCGGGTCTCTTCCATGAACTCCTCCAAGGAGATTCCTGGTAGCAGGGTCACAGGATGCTGCTCTTCCTTTCCCTCCACTCGCCTGCAGCTGGCACAGGCCTTCAGAGCAAGCTCCTGACCCTCGGGGTCGGCCTTCCCTGAAGTGGTCCCCTCGGTTCACAGCAACTCTGTGCTCCGTTCAGGGATGTTGCTCCCAGGGAGAAGCATTTGCCAAATACTTTCTAACTCGTCTCTTTTCTTCCCCATTTACTCAACGTCTCAAGAGCAGCCACGCTTGCTCAGAGTCAGCTTAGAGACCTCCGGACAGAGGGCAGTCCAGTCCAGACACCCTTAGCTGACCCTGCAGGGCACCCACTGCCCTGGGCATCCAGAGAGGCCACCTCAGGTCACCAGGATAAGCATGGGCTTTAGAAGCACCTTCCAAGTTGTCCGCTAGATGGATGTGACGTGTGCAGCGTATTTTGCCTTGCGGTTACGCAGAAGAAGGGTGCGGAGCAGGACGGTCAGGACCTGGCGCTCCAGGCAGTTCCACAGAAAGGGCAAAGGCCCACAGCCCTCTTCCAAGGGACTGAAAAGCAGGCAGAGTTGCCCATTCTTGAGCTTCTTAGGGTTCCCACTTTAATGATTAAACGAAAACCTGAAAAGCATCCATTGTTCATAAAAACGACCTTCCATAAGCACGTCAGGTTCTCAGAAAAGGTTTTCAGAACATTCTAACATCTTGGTTAAGCTTGTGTGTTCTAGGAATATCCTAAGTTCTCCATTTCTTTGTAGGAAGGACTAGTTCAAGGAACTCCAGTCTTAACCATTTCCGTCACCACAAAATTCTAATGAGGGAAATCCACAGAAACGTGAAACTTCTCTCAAATTTTCAACTGCTAACTATACAAGGAACAATGAAATAAAAACGAAATGAGAAAGTATATAAGCAGAGGCACCTTTGGACAGGAAGCCACGACAGTAGTTGTGTATTGGGCTTCATAGCAAGCATCTGTGTTCCGTGATACAGACTTACACGCTGAGCTTGTTCCTTCTCAGTTCCACTCAGGAGGGAAAAGCTGAGTCCCACCAGTTCGAGTCCAGCATCGCCATCTGTCCTTCCTACCACATCCTTCCACCCCACTCAAGCCTCTCCTGGAAAGAAAGAACTGAAAATACAGAAATAGCACCTTACTGGACCCGCAGCTAACACGAGTCCCCTGCTTTCAGGGTCATACAGCTGGGGTGGGGTGGGGTGTAGACAGCACAGCAGGAAGCCTTCAGTGACCAGATTTCACTGCAGCTGTGATGTGGCCTGTGCACTCCAAGCAAGCTTTACCATCACAGCCTCTGAGGATGGGATTTTTTCTTGCAAACACACATAAGCAACGGCAGTTTAAAAAACCTTCCTGTCCGCGTGTGCTCACCTCCCACAGAGCCCGTCTCCACCAAGTGCTCTCACCTGCTCTGGTCTCTTCTACCCAAGGACGAGAACACCCTCCCCCTTGACCCAGCTGTTCCTCACCCCTGCTTCTTCACCACTGGCAAGGCCCCTTCATGCCCCTGCCATCCCTCCAAAGTCGCGCCCCGTGTGTCTCCCCAGAGCCACTGCCTGGAGATTCTGCTTCAGGACATCACTTGTCTCTCCTTTAAGGATGTGGGAAGAAGAAGACTTCTTTTAAGTTCAACCAAGAAACGGAAAGGATCAAAGTCCTATCTTCCCATCAGAAAGTTTGCAGGCCTCACTTACTCAGATCTAAGAGAGAAACAAGTCAGGCCAAAGTAAGGGACCAGCTCCACCCCAGGCAGAGAGGCCCAGCTGGAACTGAGTGCCCCCCACCCCCACGTTGAAGCTCCCCTAACTCCTCCCATCACCCATCCTGAAGTCTCAGCAGAGCCTGTACCAGCCGGGTCACATTACTCCCTGCGTCCTCTTTCTCACCTTCCCTCTGTCTGACTCCTCCGCTCTCCTGCACCCGCTTCTCAGAGGGGTTGGTAGAAGCCTGAATCGCAGGGTTAGCTACCACACCCTTATGGAGGTGAACGTGTAACCCTACCCAAGGGCACTCACGTTTTAGCAAAGGATCTTGCGGCTCAGCTGGTAAGGAATCCGCCTGCAATGCGGGAGACCTGGGTTTAATCCCTGAGTTGGGAAGATCCCCTGGAGAAGGGAAAGGCTACCCACTCCAGTTTTCTGGCCTGGAGAATCCCATGGACTGTATAGTCTGTGGGGTCACAAAGAGTCGGACACAACTGAGCGACTTTCACTTTCATGGACATAAAACCCCAAAGGAACAAACAACTAATTTATACTGATTGTCGGTCTCAAACACATCATTAAATGTCTCTGCCTACTTCAGATTCCTCCCTCGGCCTTGTTCTGAGAATGGGTGAGCTAACATTGCATAACACTGGAAACAGCACCCAGCACCTTACGTGGGCCACGCACTGGGTCATCAGTGTGAACCTGCACAGCAGCGACCCCGCCAGATGAGGACGCGGACTGACCGCTAGCATCGCAAGGCTGATCGCAAGGAGCAGAGCAGGGATACGGCCCTGAGACCCCAGGAGCCAGTTCCTGCCGTCTTCTCCGCACCGCAAGGACTGAATCTCTAACGGTGACCAAGGCCGGCAGGCGGCGCGAGCATGCGCTGGCGGCTTCCGTGGTACCCCGGCGGCAGACGGCCAGAAGGAAGGGTGGACGACCGGAGCGGGCATCGGGTGACTCGGGCAGCGCGGCCGGAGCGCACAGGCTGAATGTCCCATCAGCGCTCACTCGCGCCGCCTCTGCAGCACAGCGACCTCAGGCTATCAACTCACCCCACGTAGACCCAGATTCTCCTGAGTATAAAAGGGAAGCCGTTTACGAGGGAGGGTATAAGCCCCTTTCACCGTGAAGTGTTCGTGGCAAAAGGCGAAAGTTTTCATGAGGGAGCTTCCAGAAAAGGGGCTTGAGGTCAGGAGGGCAGCAGAGCAGTTGGGGTCCATTACTCCCGACACTTAGAAGGGGGATTCATAGAGCAGCATGCTACAAATGAACGTTTATCTTAAAAAAACTTAATACCAGAGCCAAAAAAAATTGCTAATGACCTTGATACATACGGCTAAAATTTCTGAATGAACTCTGAGCAGTCTGACTTTTAATCGCCAAAACACTGCTGAAAACCTACTCATTTCCATCATATGTTACAAAACCATGATCAGGCCTCCTTTCTCTCTAGCTTGTCCTACGTAGGAAAAGCACTGACTATTCCCCCAGAGGAGACTTCCCTCGAAATAACCTCAATATCCTCATCTGTCACATAATTCAGCAGTTACGCACTGCACTATAATCTTGGGATGAATTTCTGATATAGAAACAAAATAGCCATAAGATAAATTCTATCATAATAAGATAAATTATAATTCTATCCTGACCAGAGCACAGGGTAACTGAAATGAAAACTAGATTTCTAGCATTTCATATGTAATATTATGTTCATTGAAGATGCTTGTTGTCAGTATATTTTGCTTCTGATAGCAGTTATTTTTTCTTTTTCTGGATTTTTTTTTAATATGGACCATTTTTAAGGTTTCTATTGACTGTGTTACAATATTGTTTCTGTTTCACATTTTGGTTTTTTTGGCATGTGGGATTTTACCTCCCTGACCAGGAATTGAGCCCGCTGTATTGGAAGGCAAAGTCTTAACCTGAGAGACTTTAACACCAGACCACCAGGAAGTCCCGACGGCAGTTGCTTTTTGTTGGTACTTTCCAATACTGCAGAGTTTTGCGAGATCATTGTATTATAGTGGACCGGTGCACCGATGCTGCTGACCGAGCTTCCATTCTGCCAGTGACAGCGCAGCTTTGAGCAAGATGCTAGATCTCTCTGTGCCTCAGTTTGGTCATCCAAAAAATGGGGACAAAACCTGTTCCTAAATTACTGTAAGGATTACACTGGGTGACTTGAGTTTCACAAGACACCAGATAGTGACTGCCAAGTACTTAGTCAGACCACCTGACATGCCTCCTGAGAAATCTGTATGCAGGTCAAGAAGCAAGAGTCAGAACTGGACATGAAACAACAGACTGCTTCCAAATAGGGAAAGGAGTACACCAAGGCTGTATATTGTCACCCTGCTTATTTAACTTATATGCAGAGTACATCATGGAAAATGCCAGGCTGGATGAAGCACAAGCTGGAATCAAGATTGCCAGGAGAAATATTGATAACCTCAGATATGCAGATGACACCACCCTTATGGCAGAAGGTGAAAAAGAACTAAAGAGCCTCTTGATGACAGTGAAAAAGTTGGCTTAAAACTCAACATTCAGAAAACTAAGATCATGGCATCTGGTCCATCACTTCATGGCAAACAGATGGGGAAACAGTGGAAACAGTGGCAGACTTTATTTTTCTGGGCTCCAAAATCACTGCAGATGGTGATTGCAGCCATAAAATTAAAAGACGCTTGCTACTTGAAAGAAAAACTATGACCAACCTAGACAGTATATTCAAAAGCAAAGATTTTACTTTGCCAACAAAGGTCCGTCTAGTCAAGCCTATGGTTTTTCTGGTAGTCATGTATGGATGTGAGAGTTGGACTATAAAGAAAGCTGAGCACCAAAGAATTGATGCTTTTGAACTGTGGTGTTGAAGAAGACTCTTGAGAGTCCTTTGGACTGCAAGGAGATCCAACCAGTTCATCCTAAAGGAAATCAGTCCTGAATATTCATTGGAAGGACTGATGCTGAAGCTGAAACTCCAATACTTTGGCCCCCTGATGCGAAGAACTGACTAACTGGAAAAGACCCTGATGCTGGGAAAGACTGAAGGCGAGAGGAGAAGGGGACAAGAGAGGATGAGATGGTTGGATGGCATCACTGACTCGATGGACATGAGTCTGAGTGAACTCTGGGAGTTGGTGATGGACAGGGAGGTCTGGTGTGCTGCAGTCCATGGGGTTGCAAAGAGTCAGACACGATTGAGAAACTGAATCTAACTGAAGTACATAGTAGTAATTTTTTCACTTTTAAGAGTACAAATCCAATTCAAAAATATTTAATACTTTACCCACAATTTTGCAGTCTCCATACTTAAAGACTGGCAGGCCTTACCTGTTATAGCACTGGGGCCAACGCCCTCACTTGCTTCTTTCTCTTCCAACATACTAAACTCTCACTATTCACAAGTTAGTTATGATCATCAGCCCACTGAACATTCTCTGAAGGAGTAAAAGTTCTTTCTCCGTAACCCAGAGAAAGTGGGCTTGTTTTCCGAGAAAATGAAATAGGCCAGAGCCCGGACCAGCAGATTCCAGTTAATCAGTACTACCTGCTAGGAGTTTTTGAGGCTGACGGAGCCAATATTCTATTAGTAAACAAACCTCAGGAAAGGAAAATTAAAGCTGCTTTGCTCCCCAAAGTATTTGCCTAATCTATCTTAATAAGCATAGTTTCATTTTGTTTATCCACAACCATTTTTCATACCATACTAAATGAATTTTGTCTGATTAAGTTCATTTTATAAAAATATAAAAATGAATTTCATGCTTCCACTACTATTTGTACCCACTTGGGCTCTGAGTATATTTTGTTCCCGGAAAACCTAACTCAACATCTTACTTTAAACCCAAAGGGAAAACCCCTGGGTTGAACAAAAAGTTCGTGGCAATGTGCCCTGAGACTGTCCTTGCAGCCACAACCTAACACCACATCAAGAGAAGAATCAATCAATATAGTCACTACGTCTTTCCAATAGTAGACAAGTATAAACAAAGTCAAAGGTAGTGACTAACATATTACACTTCTGAGTGCAGACATAAGATTCAGCTGTCAAGATGTAGGGTTCCCAGAGAGGAGACTTTCTGAGGACACTGCCTTTAATCGACCTGAATCCATGAAGATATCCAAAAGGGCATGGGAAATACAAAAAAGAGTTAGAGCTCTGCTCCCTAAGGAGACTGCTGCTGCTGCTGCTAAGTCGCTTCAGTTGTGTCTGACTCTGTGTGATCCCATAGACAGCAGCCCACCAGGCTCCCCCGTCCCTGGGATTCTCCAGGCAAGAACACTGGAGTGGGTTGCCATTTCCTTCTCCAATGCATGAAAGTGAAAAGTGAAAGTGAAGTCCCTCAGTCGTGTCTGACTCTTCGAGACCCCATGGACTGGGGCTCACCAGGCTCCTCCGTCCATGGGATTTTCCAAGCAAGAGTGCTGGAGTGGGGTGCCATTGCCTTCAGGCATAACAGTTCACACTCATATTTACTGGTCAAAAAAATAATAAGTTAGGTCATCAGAATGCAAAGAAGAATAAGGTGGACCCAGCCCTCAGAGAGCCCACACCCACCTTTGGACCCCAGCTGGCCATGCCCAGGACCTGCACTAAGGTCTGACACACACAGAAGGCAGTGAAGGTCATTGTTAGGGGCCGTTATCAAGGCTTCCAGGGGGTGCAATCAGTAAAGAACCCACCTGCCAATGCAAGAGAGGCGAGAGACACGAGTTCAGTCTCTGGATTGGGAAGATCCCCTGGAGAAGGAAATGGCAACTCACTCCAGTGCTCTTGCCTGGAGAATCCCATGGACTGAAGAGCCTGGAGAGCTACCGTCCACGGGGCCGCAGAGTCAGACAGGACTGAGCGCACGCACTGGAACACTAACTGGGGATCCCGTGAAGGGGTCTGAGCAGGGTTCTAAAGGAAGAGCTATACTCTGAGTGACAGGATGGAGTAAACAGAGGAACAGAAAGTGTGTGCGCACAGCTGTGTGCGACTCCTCGTGGCCCCATGGACAGCAGCCCACCAGGCTCCTCTGCTCATGGGATTTCCCAGGTAAGAATACTGGAGTGGGTTGCCATTTCCTTCTCCAGAGGATCTTCCCCATCCAGGAGTCAAACCCACATCTCTGGCATCTCCTGCATTGGCAGGCGGGTTCTTTACCACTACCGCCCCCTGGGAAGCCCAGAAGAATAGAATACAAGCACAGAACTGAACACAAGTGTGAGCAGGTTGGCTGGCCCCAAGCCAGGGGCTGGTGAGTTTCCCAACTGGCGCAGTGGTAAAGAATCCACCTGCCAACGCAGGATCCTTGGGTTGGAAAGATCCCCTGGAGTAAGAAATGGCAACCCACTCCAGGATTCCTGCCTAGACAATCCCATGGACAGAAGCCTGGTGGGCTACAGTCCATGGGGTCACAGAGAGTCATGCACGCAGGCAGAGCGACCCGGCTCAGATGAGGAGAGGGTCTTCCAGCCAGGTTCCCCGTATTCCAGGCAGGGTCCCACAGACAGCAATCCTCACGCACAGTCTGTAAAACATCTTAAATCTAGAAGAAATCGTAACCAGTCTGGGAGTAATAAATAGAAATCCAGCTGTGTGACAACGTGAAGTCCGGCGCTGCAGGCGGATGCTTTACCACTGACCACCAGGGAAGCCAACGTGGGCCACAAACCACTTTCCGTTTCCAACACATTCAAGCATCCTCTGCTCCAGGTAACCTTTCCCTTGTTCCCACCATTCTTTTGAACTCTGTCCTCTCACAGCCAGCCCTCGAGAAGGTCTGTCTCCCACTGGCGACACGGTTCAACCTCAGACTCGTAATGACCACGTGGATGTGGGTTACCCTCCAAGCGGCGGCTCTGACCTCGCTGCTAAATTTCCGCAGTGACTCTTGATGTCTCCCACGTCGGTCCTTCCCCTACAGTTTACATTTGTTATCTCTCTTCTTCACCCAGGACCTCAAACTTGAAAACCTGTTTCCCTCTCACCCCTCATTCAATCGGCCTTCGAAATCCTATTGATTCTGGCTCTGAAACGCCTCCCGTGTCCACCCGTCCCTCCCAATCTGCTCTGGCCCCCACTGGCCTCCCCACCTTTGTCCTTCGCCCCGATCCACACTCACCGCGGCCAGATTAAGCTTGTGAGAGCACAGCTCCACACCTCGTCCTCCCCGGCCCCCACGTCATCAGTGGCTTCCTGCCAAATAAATCCCAAAGCCCCTCTCCATCAACCATTCTAATCCTCCCCCTACAAGTCCTGCTCACCCCACACTTCAGTCAGAAAGCATCTTTTGTTGTCCGGAAGAGAAGATCCACTCTCCCTTAGACCTTGTTGCTGCAGAATTCCGCTGCACCTGCCCGCCTGTCTGAACGACTACCCCTCTTCCCAAGGATCGTTAAATGCCACTTCTTCCAGGAAGCCATTCTCTGGCAGGGAGCCATCTGTCCCCCTCTGAATTCCAAGGCCACTTCACCCAGTTATCACCCAGCATTTGAGTCCCGTGCATGCACGTTGTTCTTCCTCCTACAGAGGTAGCCTCCTATGTGTGTGTGTTAGTCGCTCAGTCGTGTCCGACTCTGTGACCTTAGGGACTGTAGCCCACCAGGCTCCTCTGTCCATGGGATTCTCCAGGCGAGAATACTGCAGTGGGCTGCCACTTCCTTCTCCAGGGATCTTCCCGACCCAGGGATCGAACCTGTGTCTCTTATGTCTCCTGCACTGGCAGGTGGGTTCTTTACTGTCGGAGTCATCAGGAAAGCCCCACCTCCTCTATGAAAATAACCAGAACAATGCTCTAAATTAGCACTTTCTTACAAGGAAGCGTTTGTGCCAAGAGTTACGGAAGACACAAGACCATCAGCTGACAGCTCAGCAAGGAAACGATGCTCAACCCATGCAAAAAATAATGCAATAACATCAGTAACTCTTTTTAATTATCATATACAGATGTTAGTTGAAGCCATAAAAATACAGGACATCTCAGAGAAAGTGAGTCATCTGAACAGAATGGAGAATCTGCAGCAGCACGCCGCAGTGGCTTATAGCATAAAGCCTGGAGCCACTGGCGGCCGGGTTCTAATCCCAGCTCTGGCACTGAGTCCTCTTGTGACCTTGGGTAAATCGCTTAGCCTTTCTGAGCCCCAATTTCTTGAAAATGGAGAAATTAAATGAGAGATATTAATACTAGCTTCCCCTTAAGACTACTGTAATAATGATGCGCATACTGTACGCAGGACACCTAAGAGCCCAGCACAGAATTAGTGCCAGCTGTATCAGCCTGTCGTTCAGTCGCCCAGTCGTGTCCAGCTCTTTGCAACCCCATGGCCTGCAGCGCGCCAGGCCTCCCTGTCCCTCACCATCTCCCGGAGTTTGCCCGAGTTCATGCTCACTGCGGTGGTGATGCCGTCCAGCCATCTCATTCTCTGGACCCTCTTCCCCTGCCCTCAATCTTTCCCAGCACCAGCGACTTTTCCAATGAGTCGTCTATTGGCATCAGATGACCAAAACACTGTATTAGCTACTCTTATTCTTATTATTGTGAAAATGTTTTATATGGGATGAAAAACAGGAGAATCAAAAATATTTGGTACTCAAGATGCCTAGCAGGGTTTCTTCTAGAAAAAAGAGAGACTTTACCGTCTTAAAGTCAACAAGCCAAATCTGCTCTGTCTGCTGAGTGGGAGTGTTTGATTGACAGGAAAGGGGACATTCACCGGGGGTGGCTCTTTGGACAGTGGACTTAACATTGTGCAAACAGGGCAGGCACGGAGACCACTGACTCCAACACAAAGGCTTCAGCCAACGAAGGGCTCACCCACAATCCGCCGCGGTCTCCTGCAGACAAGCCTGCGTTGTCATCCAGACGAGTGCTGGAGGAAACCGTCTGACTTACGCATTCCGGACAGTGGCTCGACGCAGACACACCGCAAATACAAGCAGCGGCTTCAGAGGAAATCCAGAACAAGGCGCTGACTCTGGTCTGATAAGCGAGCCTTTGGGTTCAGAACACAGGTCCACTGCATTAAGCAGCACAGAAGCAAACGGGAGTCCATTCTCAAAGCCCGTCACACCATATAGCGATCACTTACTAACGGTGTGGGGAACAGCTGTGGCTGCAGGGTGTCAGCATCTGCCATCCCCGCCCCTCAGTATGAAGATGCAGCAAACATAAATCGCCACAAATATTTGAACTTGAACTTGTGTTGCAGACACATCTTCCTACCTGGGGAAATGAGAACTGCTGGGACATCTGATGTTTTATTACGTTTTACTGAAAATATTTATAGCTCAGGGCTGCTTGTTATTCACAGGTCAGAATTATTAGACTGGTGGAATAATAAATCCACGTTTATCACCCTCTTATTTTCTGATAAATTTTAGAAAGCAAAAGAATTTTAGCAGTAAGACTGATGTTACCTACACAAGAACAAACAAACAAATAAACTCTCATTGTCCACGGTTAGAATGTCTGTTTTCACTCACTACCTGGAGTACTGGCACGGCTGCCCCAGCACAATCCCAAGCGTCAGGGAAGGGTAGGGAGGCAGCGGGTACAGCCGTTTACTCGCTAGGCCTGTCCGACTCTTTCCACCCAACACGCTGCAGCCCACACGGCTCCTCTGGCCATGGGCTTTCCCAGGTGAGGGTTCTGAAGTGGTTTGCCACTTCCTTCTCTGGGGGATCTTCCTGACCCAGGGGCTGAACCCCCGGCTCCTGCATTGCAGGCCGACCGTTCTACCCTTGAGCCACCGGGGAAATTCCCCAGGGAAGGTAGACTGACTGCCAAAACACGTGCCCCCAGGCCTCCCTGGCTGACGCCGTGTGGTTTAACGTCTTCACACTGCAGCCCAGTGCAGCCTGGCATGCGAGGCTCTGCTCCACACGGTCATTCAGGACCCAGGCTCCTTCCCCCTGTGACTGCCCCGTACCCCAGGGCTTCCCGGTTCTCCCCAGACCCCCCCTGCAGCTGGCCAGCAGGCCAGGAAGAGAGCCGATGGGCAGAAACACCCTACCTCTAGACGCCTCTAATTCCCACACACGTCCTCTTGGTGAGAACCAGTCATGGGGCCCCACCTCGAGGCGGAAAGTAACCCAGGACCGCGGGTGTCCACTGGGGCAATTCTGACTCTCAAGGGGAACGTGGCAACGTCTGGAGACTTGGTTGCCATAACTGGGCAACAGGCACCTAGTGGACAGAGTCCAGGGATGTGTCCCCCAGGGCACAGGACGGTCTCCCCACAACAGAGAGTTAACCAGCCCCAAACGGCAGTAATGCTGAGGTTTTGGAAAGCATCGAGCCAGTCACCAGAAGCACACACACATCAGTGCTTGGATGGCTCACCATTTCCCACTACCACACACTCTCAGCAGTCCCAGCCAATCCACGTATAGTCTATCCATCCGCTGCTTGTTGGTTCCTCCATTCACTCACCCAAGCTCCTAAACAAGACAAAGTCCTACAGTCAAAGAATTCACAGTGGAGCAGGTGAGGCAAGCATATGTAGAATTATCAGATATGGGGATAAGTGGGATTTAAGGGGAAAAATGGAAGGAAAATTCAATTTTGCTTGAGAGAGTTGGAGGAGAATCCATAGGGCAAATGGAACAGGAAAGATGTCTTGAAGGAAGCGTATACTCATGGTTTTCCATCAGAAAGCTGTGTTTTTATTGGCAGGGAGGGGTGGACAAAAAAAGTGGTTCCAGGAAAAAGGGAACTGCAAAAACAAAGGAATGCCAATATGAAAGGATATGATTTATTCCCTTTTTGTTTGGGGGGAAAATAAGAACTAGGAGAGGAAGGTGAGTAAAAAATGCCTGTTTGTTCAATGTTTTTTAGCAATGTATTCATGAAAGTCTCAAGTTCCCAGCCACACACATTGGCTGTCAGTCAAGAGATCTTTAGAGAAACACTTCCCACCGTCAGACTCCATAGGAACTTGTTAGCACAGGGTAAAGTCAGGTAATAGCCGGAAACCTCACTGCAAATTTCCCAACAGGACCTGTCGGGGAGTCCTCCAAACCACGCTGCCTCCAAGCCAACATGCAGCTGACTCAGGCAGATGGCTGACCAAACGCGTCCATCCTTGTTCCCAAGGACAGGGCAGAGGGTGGATCTCCTCCTAAATCACACTGCACTGAGCCTGCTGGGTTAAAACAGAAAAGCGTTGTTTCTTCCCATCTGTAATCCCAGTTGCGAAGGGCTCCCAGCTCCCCAGCAGTCTCCCCGGGTTCATATCCCGGCTCTGGCGTAAATTCACTGTGTGGCCTTGAAGAAGTTACATAAGTTTCCGGAATCTTAGGAAACTTCCCTCCCAAATAATATGCTTAAAACTCTCGGCACTTCACCTGAAACAGATAATAAACACATCTACCGTAGCTATCTCCTCCCCCCACCAAAACTGTCTTTCAATTGTCATAAAATACACTGTAGAATCCAACCGAGCTTGGGAAGAAAGCACCCAATGGATTTTCATGTTGTTCTGTATATTATTAACAGCAACTTCAATCTGCTTGGGCAAGACGCTATTAATCACAAACCAATACCACCATGTAAACAATGGTGGCTCTTATTTTTAAAGCTAAAATTAAAATGTTAAGAATACCACAGTCCCACACAATCATTCACCCTCACTTTTCTTTTCACTCACGTTCTTCCTCCCTCAAACTGTTGTCTCCTATTTTTCTCTGCAACCAGCTTTGGGAAAACAAAGTGTATCTAACTGTACCATAGACTATACTGAACGACACCAGTCACCTAGCATTAAAAAGCCTCATAAGAGGAAGATATCTGCTTCTTTGCAAGTCAGAATCTTCTTCTTTTCAAGAGAAGTTAAAATGGGAAGGAAGCAGGCTGCAGAACCCAGAGGAAAATCAGCCCATGCAGAACCGCTTCCTCCTACGGTGAGGGGAGGCACCGAGGGCCCTGGCGAGGCCAATGCCAACCACGTGCACGAAAAGTGGAAACAGAAGCACATGGAGACGCCTTTTGCAGTCAGTCAAGAACAAGGGATAAAACAAAAGCTGAGCCAACTGAAGACTGAGGCTGAATCACCCTTAGACTTCAAAACTGATTATCACTGCCCTCCTAATTTACAAGGAATTCTAAATTGTCTGGACAGCATCTTCTTCAATTTCCACTGCAGACTGGACTTGACCCCGAGAGGATGCTATTCTAAGGAGTACATTAAAGAGAGACTTGGCCCCTGCACGGACAGATTTCACAAACAAGGCATAATCAGTCTGGAGTCAAATCCGAAGTGTTCTTTTTAATTTCTTAGTAAAGACATTTTTCCTTGTACGTCAATGAACTTCTTGTAGGGAAGTATGACTGGCCTGAGATGCAATTCTCAAAGACCTTATTTATTATTCTGATATAAACTTAAGGTGTATGAACAATTAATTGTTGAGAGCTCTGACTCCACTGTTGGGGAAACAAAAAGTAAACTACAGATTCTGCAAAGAAACACTAACTGTCTGAACTAATATTTAGCATTTTGTGTGTAGAAATAAACACAATTTTAGTAAATGAATTCTGTTTCCCAAAAGATTCCTCTTCCATAGATAAACGGCTTACCTTCTTCTTAGGTGAAGTTAGAAACCATGAAGAAATCTGTCTTATCAGGCACATAAGGGAATAAGAGTTCTCAGTGTACACAATGATGAAACGGGAGTCTGATGGAAAGGTGATGTAAACGTCTGACAATTGCCCTTGGGTGCTCTGTGCTTGAGATTTACAGAACTGGCAACCAGCAAACTAATTACTGTTTCTGGCAGCTTGTTGCAGGTCCTAACATCCCCAGATAAACAGTTAACACTTCTCAAGAAGAAACAGAAAACAAAAGATTACCACTTGAAGCTGCAGCTAAAGACTAGAAAAATCTACGGCTTATCTAAGAGCCTGGTCAGGTTGCCACCAACCAACCCTCCAAATGAGTCATGAAGATTCCACCGGCCAAGGGAAGCCCAGCTCTGGACACTGCCACCCAGGACCGCGGAGCCAGGTCTGATCCCCTTCCCACCCTCCGCTTGGAATTAACAGACTCAGCAGGAGGTCCCTCCCAATCGCTGGGAGGAAAGCTCTGTGTACACAAATGCCCCCATCACAGCCCACCCGACCATCACGGTTCACACGGGCACGTTCCAGAAGCATCCTCACTGCAACAGAAGGCAAGGCAGCTCGCCTGCCGGTGTCCGGCGTGTCCACCAAGAAGAAGAAGAGACAAATCGAGAGGCGCCTAAGCTCCTAGATATAACAAATGCACTCAGGATAGCAGCGTGATAAGGAAGCCAGAGCATTAGGGCCCAGCCTCAAATCCAGCCTGAACTGGAACTCAGCTCTCAAAGCTGGTTCTGAAGATTACATTGATTGCAGCGTTCCTTCAACAAGTATTTACTGAACGTTGACCATGTACCAAGCTCTGGGCAACAGCCCTACCGGGCACAGCAAACACCACTATCCAGGGGGAGCTTTTTAAAGATTCCATTAACTTTACAGTTTACACTGTCCAGCTTTCGTGGCTTTTTTAGAGCGCTCTCTTCTTCAAAGTAATACTAATGCTAATAAGATTCCATCCAAAGAGCAGATGCCTGGATAAAGAGGCTGACCAGCCACGCGGCTTTCTCCATCCTTCCCCCATCCGGTTCTCTCCTGCCCACTCCCTTCCGACAGCCGTGTCTCTAACGACAGTAAAAACCAACAAAAGCCTGCTTCCGGATGCAGACGACGACAGCGGAACAAGGACAGGACCCGAAGTAGGGTAACCAACTGGCCCCAGGTTCTGGTTTTTAAAATATAAGTCCTTCCACCCAAGTACCCTCTTCGTCCTGGACAACCAAGTCGGTGGGTCTCCCTACCCCCAAGAAAGCACACCCCAGCAAAAGAAGGTGCGGATGTTACCGGAGGCCCTTCATCTGCCTGAGTGAGGCCAGTGGGGAAAGACGTTGAGCTGGTGCCCTGTAAGGAAAGCCTGTGGGCTATCTCAGATCCTCGCAGCCTCCTCAACATCCCTCTGAGAAGGTCTGTCATTTTAAACACCACGGCATTTAGGCAAAGCTTTACAAAGACTTTCCAATGACAAGACTCCAATAACATGACGTACACAAGAAGTCCTCATATAAATGCTGTGGCTATAGGGATGGGTGTACTTCCCTGGCTGGCGTCAGAGTTCCTTGACTTTATACCATAACTATTCATCCCAAGATTTCTGGAATCCAGCACAAAGACTGGGGGATGGGAAATAGTAAATAGAAGAGACCTTAACAGTAGCTGCCACACTGCAGTGCTCTGATGTCCGGGACGACACACTGAGCACTTTGCAGGAATGGCCTCATGCATACTCACAGTTACTTAATGCGGCTGACTGACCTGTTTTCCAGGTGAAGAAATCAAGGCTCAAGGTCATAATGGCAGAGTTCATATTTGAACCCAAACTATTTTGCTTCAAAAGCTCCATGTTTTCAACACTTCAACTGAATTTAGTTCAAGTAAGGTGGGCGATGAGAAATCTGTATGCAGGTCAGGAAGCAACAGTTAGAACTGGACATGGAACAACAGACTGGTTCCAAATAGGAAAAGGAGTACATCAAGGCTGTATATTGTCACCCTGCTTATTTAACTTACACGCAGAGTACATCATGAGAAACGCTGGACTGGAAGAAGCACAAGCTGGAATCAAAATTGCCGGGAGAAATATCAATAACCTCAGATATGCAGATGACGCCACCCTTATGGCAGAAAGTGAAGAGGAACTAAAAAGCCTCTTGATGAAAGTGAAAGAGGAGAGTGAAAAAGTTGGCTTAAAGCTCAACATTCAGAAAACTAAGATCATGGCCCAGTAGATGGGGAAACAGTGGAAACAGTGTCAGACTTCATTTTTTTGGGCTCCAAAATCACTGCAGATGGTGATTGCAGCCATGAAATTAAAAGACGCTTACTCCTTGGAAGAAAAGTTATGACCAACCTAGATAGCATATTCAAAAGCAGAGAGACATTACTTTGCCAACAAAGGTCCGTCTAATCAAGGCTATGGTTTTTCCTGTGGTCATGTATGGATGTGAGAGTTGGACTGTGAAGAAGGCTGAGAGCCAAAGAATTGATGCTTTTGAACTGTGGTGTTGAAGAAGACTCTTGAGAGTCCCTTGGACTGTAAGATCCAACCAGTCCATCCTAAAGGAGATCAGCCCTGGGATTTCTTTGGAAGGAATGATGCTAAAGCTGAAACTCCGATACTTTGGCCACCTCATGAGAAGAATTGACTCACTGGAAAAGACTTTGATGCTGGGAGGGATTGGGGGCAGGAGGAGAAGGGGACGACCGAGGATGAGATGGCTGGATGGCATCATGCACTCGATGGACATGAGTCTGAGTGAACTCCGGGAGCTGGTGATGGACAGGGAGGCCTGGCGTGCTGCAGTCCATGGGGTAACAAAGAGTTGGACACGACTGAGCGACTGAACTGAACTGAAGGTGGGTATACATATATATATATAGTAACAGACCAAGAACTGAGAGGAGAGTACCAGATACACTTCTTTTCTTCTCTCCACTTTTAGTTTTGCCACTGCAAGAAAAAAAAAAAGGCAGAAAACCAAATCAGTTATGAGTGAGGCTCATACATGGAGCTAAGGCAAGGGTTTCAGTTAGAAGAGCAGCACTGTGCCTGGCAAGCAGCAGACACTCAACATTTGGGTAAATTTAATAAACACAACCACACCTAACATAAGGTTTCAGTTACTTTACCCCCCACCATAGGTGACTAGAAGGACCTCTACCAGAAGCTTCTCAAGGGGGAGCGTGACGGAACAGGAGGAGATGGACAGGCACTCACCCCAGTCCCCGAGGGCTCCCTACTGCATGGCTGAATCAGCTGTTACTCACTTAAAAGGATGGTTATCCTCATGGCTCATACAACAAAGGGGAAATTCTCTAGACAAAGTACAGAGATCTATCCTCACGATCGCCAACCACTTTCAATCTCATTTCACCTCAAAGGAAGCAATCTGCAAACCTACAGAGCAACACAACTGCAGAAGAATATCACACTAAGCACTTTGGTTTTGAGACATTTATCTCCCTTCCATTCGTTACCCGTCACACAGAGAACACCATGTTAACGTTAATGTATTCCTGGACATTTTCTCCAAGCAGCTGGACACATTTCCTCTTTCACAATAACATAATCCATAATGATCAAGCATTCCTATCATGTGAATGAGTATTCCAAAACCTAAAGAGGTGAGGGAAGCCAGGTGCCTCTCCCAAAGGCACTTATGGCCACAAGTGAGCTAGGAGGCAGGTGAGTAGCCAGCTGTGGGCAAGGGCCACCCACTCATGTCAAACTCAAACCCAGTCTCGTTGAGACCGTGGGCCGGCCTGCGAGGGTGTCGAGTTCTAATGCTTATGACTGTATATCACCAAAGAAGAGGGTTTTTTGGTTTGTTTTATTGTTGTTTTGGAAGAAACAGGCCAACTCACGTTGAAAACAGGCCACCAATGACGATTCATTTTGTTAGAATGATGACTCTCTGTGAGAATGTTCGCCTCCCGACCACTGGGATGCACACACTGCAGGCTGGCAGCTCTAATCCAATTCAACACTTACTCATCATTAATGCAAGCTGGGGAAGCTCTTAAAAATTAGTTTCCCTCTTCTTAACTTCCTTTAATTCTACAGGCCAAAAGCATCTATAATCCCTTTATCCCAATAAGTCAAGTCATTTCTCTGCTATCAATGATTTAATACTTATTGAGCCCTTACTTTCTGCAAACACGGTGGGCAATACAAAATAGGGTCAAACGAAATTATAAGAACTGAAATTCTGCTGCCTCAGTCTCTATGCCTGCCAGCCCGCAGACCCCTTGGAAAGAACTGCACCCTAACCCTCTCCCCCAGGTGAGCAATGACTTGTGATATGTGGTCTGATGACAAAAGGCATCCTGGGACATCTTTTCAACACATCTCGCATTATACAAACTAGCTTGAGTGGGCCTCTGTTCTCTGCAATTAAACAGAAAGAAAAAGACACTTCAATCTTGGGTGATAGTACAGGGCAGCTGTGACGAGTGCCCTCTGTAGAATGAATGAGACGAGAGACAGGCAGTTTGGCCAAAGGACACTGCAGGAGTCAAGGGTCACTGTGAACTGAAATGATGGAGCTAAGCTTTTTAGGGGAGCTAAGAGCTGAGTCACCTTTATGATGGGGTATCATGTGGGAGCGGACGTTGCAGGCCACAGAATATTCCAGAATTAAGAAATAGGCTATGGAAAGCATTTGGGGGACTAGTAGGCTAACCACTCCAGCTAATGTGGTGTTTTCAAGCCAGGCAGAGCGAAAGTCAAAGTTGGACAGGAAGCTGGGGGTGGGAAAGCCAGGCGTGAGAGTTCTCAGCTAGGAGGGAGAATTCAAGGAAGATGTGGGAACTGTCACTAAAAACGCCCAGTTCATCTGCTAAACAGCAGAACACCAATGTCCCTATTTGCACAGCATGTATTTCCACAGTATCTCGCAAAGCTCTTACCAAAATCTCATCAGTTCCTATAGAACCTCAGTGAGAAGTACATGATGTGTGGTTATCTGGATTTACTAATGGAAAGTGAGGCAGAAAAGTTACATTTCCTTTGGTAGGTGGGAATAAGATGGGGATGGGGGCACAGAAAGAGACAAGCCAAGCACAGAACACAGCGTCCATAGCTTCTATTTCATCATGATCTCACCCCGCCCAGCAGCTCATCTGCATCTGACCATCCCCTTCCTTGCCTGAAGCCTGCTCTCCCAGGAAGCCCACGTGATGTTAGAACAACCTTTACCATGCAGGATGTTGCAATGAGCTTCAGCCATGCAGGGATTTATAAATCAAGTGGAAAATAAGGCATCCTTTCCACTCACCCTTGCACTCCCAGCAGACCACAGACATCCCCCAGCTCTGCCTCCCTAACACACACACACACACACACACACACACACAAAACTCTACAAAGAATGTGCTCCAAGACCGCAGTAGACACCTCAGGGCTCCACCAGGAAATCCCAGGCCTCAACAACTACCCAAAGGAAACGCAAGTCCCATTTACAGAGGAGGACTCTGTCCTTAAAAATGGCAGTAAGTCAACTGGAAAAAGAAAACCCTAAACCATGTAACAAGTACTTATTTCATCCTGGAATACGCGGTGCGGCTCCCAAAGCCCTGAAGAAGGGTCTGGAACCCCAGCCCCTCCTCCCTTCCAGCTTCCAGGACACAGAGGCCCCCCGTGGCAGCAGCCACGTGCCCTCCACCAGCATCTTCGACCCGGATGGCCGACTTCACGGCGAAAGTGAAACAGTAGAAACTCAGGGGCCAAACATGATCAAGACATGCATTTCAGAGCTTCCCAGAGACCTTTCCAGACTGGTCCCGAGGGCTTCACTCCCCCCGGCTCACTCCGCCTCGCCCTTTGCTGGGTCCTGGGGGTCTCGGGTGAATCTGCACCGATCTCCCACGGGTTTCTCACCTGCTCATCTCCACTTCTGAGCCCTGGTGGGTGCGCGCCTTTGTCCCTCAAGGGAGCTGGACTGGAGAGCAGCCTCTGGACTTTCAGTCAATACTGAGGTCGTCCGGTCACTGTGACTCAGGGGCCAGCGGCCAGTTTACCACACCACTTGTCTGCAGAGTGGCTTTCGGTCAGTCACGTCCGACTCTTTGCAGCTCACGGACAGCAGCGCAGCTACGGAGAGCCGGCTGTAAAGACAACCTCAAGCACGTGACTCGTGACCAGAAGCAGCACTATCTCACTCAGTCCCAGACTTATGCTAAAGGGACCTGTCAAACCCTAAACATCCTAACTGATGAATTCATTCAGGCCCACTCTTGCTCTTTTTTGACCCTCAGCTGCTCCAAACAAGCTCAGGAAGGCTTAGACAAGAGGCAGATGGCGAGGGAGAGGGAGTCTGGGAGCTACACCTCTCTGTTACATAACGCTCAGCACAGAAACCTCCCGGAACCAGCCTTGGGAACACCTCCTGGCCCATCACTTCAGAATAAAGCACGACTCAAAAAGATAAAACAACTGTCACGTTGGCATTTGATGACCAATGTGCAATCCTACTAGCGAACAGAACATCAGCATATTAGTAAGAACAGGTTTGGGTAGGGTCAGATTCTTTAAGAGCCACTGTTCATTCAGTCTACACGCATGTACCTCGCAACGCACGAGCCTAGACCCTGTAGGAACAGGCGAGGCCACGCGTGGAAGGTCGTTGGTGCTGCTCCCCTAGACCCCGTTTCCCCCGTTCAGTGCAGGAGCAGCAGGTTACGGGTAAACGGGCTCACGGGACGAGTCCGCTGAGGCAGCGTCAAGTCACTTCCTGGTGGGAGCGAGACCTTTCATCTGGGCCCCCCCGTCAGGATCACGCCCCACGAAGCTGGGTCCTCGAGGGACTGCCAAGAGCAGGCCCAGCTGCTGAGCGTGCTGGACACGCAGCGTGGGACGGAAAGAGCCGTGTGCAGCCGTGAGATCCGGAAGGCACCTGTCACGGCCGTGCGACCCAACCTGTCTTGCTGATACCTCACTGCTTAACAACGACGGAAGCCTGCCAAGGTCCCCCTCCCCCCCATTTTCTAAGATAGAAAAGCAGGATTTACTTCAAAATTCAAGTGCAGCAGGGCCCAAAGAACACCTTGAAATGTAAAGGGTGTCAGCAGCGCAGACGGGCAACGAACAGTCTCTGAGAGACCTCTGAGAGAGCAAGCGATTAAAGCAGAATGGCCACCAACACACGGAAATTCAACCATCTGCACGGAATTCAGCAGAGGAGCTGCAGCCCTGTGAGGAAACACTGGGCCGACCACAGGCCCAGCCGCGTGTGAAGCAGTGAAACACTGAGGCAGAGGCTGGACGGCCGCACAGGCCGCCTCCTTGGAGGCCCAGGACCCCGCTCTGGTCCCCCGTCGCTAGTATCCCCTGAGCCTCGAGTCAGGTCTGCAGCCCTGGGTCCCCCCCGGAAGCTCCCTGGAGGTGGTTCGCTTTTGCGGCTCCACACTCCACCCCAGGCCGGCCCTTGACAGCTGTCACCGAGCCCAGCACCCATCAGGTACTCGATCAACATCTCCCAAATGAAGTCAGTGAACACTGTAGGAAGAACTCAGCTCTGCAGGCCAAAGCCAGTCTCGTAACCTCTAGGGCTCCTCCAACCTAAAAACGAAAATGCACCACTGCCCACATCTGGGAGTGGGGAGCCTGCGCTCAAAAGGACAAGTTAAACATCAATGTAACGCTTGATTAAGAATTATTACCAGACTCAGCTGAAAACCACCGTGAAAGCTAACCCTGAGCCACGGCTCTCTGTTCCTGGACGTGCGTTTACATGTGCAGGCAGCCGTTTTTCCCATGTGGAATTTTATGTTGTGAGGTATTTGTTTTTTCTATTAAAAAAAAGCCACACCCTTTGTTTCTATTGGATTACTACCGTCCTTATTATCCCATCACGTGGCTTTTCCTCTTGGGCACACACCCTGCATCATTGCTGACGTCAAAATCACTTGTCAAAATACCTCTACCCTAGCCCCATTACACCTCTGACTTTCCAAAGCACAGGTCTCTGTGTCAGCCAGGACAGGGTGGAAACTCACCTGCTTTTCCCAGGCACCTGAATGCTCTGAGTAGAAGGGAAAAAAATGCCAGCATCACCGACATCTTTTGAAGTCACCTTTCCAAACAAAATTACCCTAGAGGGTAACGACAGATCTTTGAAGCTTTTAAATTCTTTTTTTTTTTTTTAAGGGATTTGGGGGCGGGGGGAAGGTGAAGAGAGAATGGCCACAGACGTCGCGTGGGGACTGCAGTGTGAGAGAGCACACGGGCCTCCAGTCCTCGCCACCCCTTCCGCCCACAGAAGAAATCTGGATGCACTCCTATCCATTCTTCCCTGCTTCTCACAGAGGACGCCCCAACTCTGCCCTCCAGGACACAATACCCACACCACTGCGTCCTGAGCCATCTGAAGGTGAGGCTTTCACAGAGCCTTATCAAGATAACCCCAGGTCTGGTTAGGTTGCCATCAAAACAGAACTATCCTTGGAAAGAAAAGAACAGGCCACAGTTTCTGGAAAAGAACCAACAACCTAAAGATAAAAGCAGACTGAGGGCCTAATGGTTCATGGCTACATAAATGGAAACTTCGCTGAAGCTCCATTTTCCCTTCTCTTTCTGCTCTCCCAACAGCCCTCCCACCCACCTCCCAGTAACTTAACTGCTGGCACATCCCTCCTGCTGTTCAAATGTTATTACAATGAAGAGATGGGGGAGGCGATAGCATTTCATAAGGTTACTACAGGTGACCAGTGCCCCAACAGAGCACTGGTCAGACTTATCATCAGACTTCCAATGATACCTTTCCAACACAGGATACTCCATTTACAGACTGAAGCCAAAATGTATTTCTACCCATAGGAAAGCAGACACCTTCAAACCCCACATTCCCATACAACCGCCGATTGCATCAAAATTCCCCTAAAGGGAACCTGTGTAATTTATACAACTCCAAAGGCAGCCTGCCCTCAATGACTTCTTCAAAAGGAAGGTTTAAAGTCATTTGCAATTTCTTTCTCTGGACCAGGAGTTTCGGCGGTGCCCTCTCCTCCACACAGACAGGAATGGATGGTGTGACGCGGAAACCATCCGAGCTGCCCCTTGCAGGCACCGCTGACCCAAACGACCCGGGGACACCCAGGCGCCTACCCGGATTATCGGGGTTTACCTGCATCTGTCCCCGAGGCCCTTTCACCCCCTTCTGCGTGATGACATCAAGTGGAAATGGCACGCGTTTGGGAGGCAAGTGGCTGACAAGCAGGAATCACAACTGAGCCCGAGCTTTGTTCAGCCTGCAGTGAAATACACGCAGTAAGGGTTAGACCCGCGCAGCAAAGAAACGCAAGCGTCCTCCCGGGCAGAGCGGCGGAGCGGGGCACCGGGCGGGTGCAGGAGGCGGGGGTGTGGCGGGCTGGGCCCCCGAGGGGCCGAAGCGCGTCCCAATTGTCTTTATAGGATCAGTGACCACCGCCCCCCGGTCCTCTGCAGTCTCCCCCGCCCCTAAGTTATCCTCCGGGGGTAGAGCTTCAACTAGCAACGATAACCCCTCGGAAAGAAAAATAAGAGAAGGCGCAGGACAGCATCGCGGAGCACGAGCAAAAGGCCCTAGGTAAACCCGGGTACGCGGGGGCGCGGGGCGCGCCGCCCCCGCCCAGGCCGACACTCCAGCGCCGCGGCCCCGAGCATCCTGCCCCGCGCCGGGTCCGCCGCCTCCCTAGCTCACTGCCCCACTGCCCTGGGTCTCTCCTCTCTCCACCCCGGGCGGCGCTCCCCGCCCCACGCCCACCCTCGGCGGGAGGGGCGCCGGCCGCCTCCCGCGCAGCGCCCAGCGGGTCCGGCCGCCTTTGTCCTGCCGCTGCCCTTCCCGGAGCGAGCGCTCCGGGCGCGGGGTCGGCACAAAAGACCCCTAACATCTGGCCCTCCCCCGCCGCCTCTCCTCCCGGGAGGGGCCGGATCCGCAGGGACAACTTCAGCGGGCGGGCAAGGCGCTCGACAAAGGCGCCCCAGGGGCGCATCCCCGGGGGCCGAGGGGTCGGGGCGCAGCCGGGGCGCGCGCACACGCACACGCACGTGCACCCCGGGGCGCGCGGCGCGGGCCCGAAACCAGCTCCCGGGACCAGGGCTCCAGAGGGCATCCGAGGACTCGGCGGAGCCGCCGGGCGCGCCGCTCCCCGCCCCGGCCGCCGGCCCGACTCCGCCCGCGCTCGGAGAAGCGCACTCCGGGGGCACCTCCCCCGCGCCCCGCGGCTCTGCGCCCCGCTCCAGGGTCCAGAAGACGCCCCCCGCCGCGCCCCCGTAGGCGCC
>NW_024070206.1:1597811-1676028 GCF_014754425.2 Oryx dammah | reverse complement strand
CCCGGCCGCCCTCCGCGCTCCGGGCCGGACGCTGCCGCCAGCGCTCGGCTCCGAGCCGGAGCGTGTGGCGTCCCCGCCCGGGCTCCGGCACCAGGAGGCCGGCTCGCTCCCCGTGGCGCCGCCCCTCCCCGGCGGCCCCACCCCCCGCGGGTCCGCACCGTCCGTCTGTCCGTCCGGAATCGCCGACCACCCCCGCGCTGAAGAGCTGCCCGCCCTCCCCCGCCGCACCCCAGGGGCCCAACCTCGGCGGGGACGCGTCGAGGTCCCTCCTCTGCGCGCGCGGGACCCGGGCTGGCCCGAGTCAGGTGTGAAGGAGGCCGGGCTCCGCCGGCGGGGGCGGGCCGGGGCGGGGCGAGGCGGCGGGGCCGGTCCGCGGCGCGGGCCCCGACCGCGCGGGGCGGGAGACCGTCACGTTTCCAGAAACTGCGCGTCCGGATCCGCGCCGGTGCTGGTCCTTTCTGGCCGCCCCTGCGGGGTTCCTGTGGCCCAGGCAGGGCGGGCCCTTGCTTTGGTGGAGGAGAGGATGCGGCCCCAGAAGCCGGAATGACACCCGCCACCGGGCTCCCCAGGACTCGGGGCGGGGATGGGGGACGGGGCGGGGGGAGCAGGGAGGGGCACGCTAGGGCCGTGGGAACCAGCGGGACCTGGGACCTGGGGGTCCACCCTATTTCTCCACCTCGAAACGTAACTCCTACCTTAGGGACAAGCTTTGCATGTCTCGTTCCTCTAAGAAAATCGAGGCGTGCCTCTGGTGTGGATTTCAGAATAGGAGATCCGAGGAGGAAGGTCGCTGGGAGGGACGTCTACACAGACTGAAAATCCCGAAGTGTATTCCGTGACTCTGGTAGAGTGAAGCCCGCCAGCTTTCCTAGATCTCCCTCACCAGGATTCAGCTGAGTGCTCCCTAACCGTCCCGCGAAGCAGGCTTGCTGGGGTTTGCCGGCTGCTGGAATAGAGATGCCATTATGTCCTGCTGTCTTGTCCAGGGGCAGAGACCTCTCCCACATCTCACTGAAGTGCTTCTGCCAAGATGATGGAATGGACAGCCTGCGCAGCACCCTATGTGACCTACTAAAACTCGCAATGTGCTCAACAGACCCTTCTTGTCTGTTGAATGAAACCTGTTAATAGTGTTTCCAAATGTGCGGTCACTCAGCACATGCAGAAATCGGTCAAAGAGAAGCATAAAGCTTCATGGGTGTCAGCTCTAGGGTCCCAGTTAAAACGTTCTCCTGGCTGACCCACGTTCTTCTGTTCCCTGAAGTTATATCCTCTGTTGTACACCCGGCAGGAGTGAAAACAGTGTGTCTGTTTTAAGAGCAGACGTATATCTTCGCAGTAGAAAGCTTCAGGAGTCTTTATTTCCAGGCTCAACTTCAGGAGCCTGCAAACAATTTTTTTGTCCTTGTTTTTGTCGCTTTGATGAGAAGCTAATGAGCATATTGAAAGCGCTGATGTTAACCAGCAGCTTCGAATAGGATGCTGAGTGACAATACAGCAAGATTTTACTAGAAAAATTTAGCCTAGAAATATTATCGTTATACAAAAGCGACATTAAAAGCTACGTTGAAGAAGCTGCTTTCAGGGGTGGGTAATTCTTCCAAAATGTTTAAAACCTTTCTTTTCAGCTGCTTTCCAAACAATCCTTTGGGAGGATTCAAGCATTCAGCCCTCCCCTTATTCATTCCCACTGGCTGGTCTTTGGATTCACGCTGCATCATGGGTGTCCTGCCTTCTGTCCAACCTTGTAGAGCTGTCACACAGGGAGGGTTAATTAACTGTGAGCAGACTGGGATAGGCCGTTCTTAAGATTAGTTGGGGGCCAGCGCCAGGGCAGGGGAGACACAGGCAACTACATGTCGGAGAGGATTCTTCAGTGAGACGCTTGCAAGAGCAAAGCAGCTTGGAGCAGGCGGGGTTCAGAGCCAGAGCTGGCAGGCAGAGTGGTCGAAGCTTCAGGAAGGCATCACACCCCAGACAGAGGCATTGCCCACATGTGGGAGTGAGATGCGATCAGGGTCTTCAAGATCCCACACCTTGAAGATCCACGGTTATCAGCATGAGGCCCTGGCTCTGGGGAGTCAGGTAAGGATCAGATGTTCCCGAGGTCACTCAACAAATGTTCCTGGTGGCTGGTCTTTGTCCCCAGAGCCCAGCCCGCGCATCAGGACAGAGAAGGAAACAGACCCAAATCCCCACCCCCACAGAACTTTCATGCTGATGGAGGAAGCCGAGAACACACGAGATAATAAACAAGTACAAGAAATTATGTCCTGGGGAGTGAAAAGCAGAAGGGGGCAGATCAAGCCAGAAGAGGGGCGTGGAGATTTTGCGTTGGGTGAAAGCTGAAATTTTAGTTTGATGGCTGCGAGGGCCCCCTGAGAAGACGCTTTTGAGGAGGGATCTGAGCAGATTTCCTGTTATCAGACAGGGTGCAGGAAGGGGGCTGTAACCCGCCCCCCAGCCCGCCACCCCACTCCCTGGGTGGAGGCTGAAATACTGGGACTGGGTTACAAGGTCAGTCAGACCAATAACACTGATGCTTAGTCACCTGAGGCTGAATTACCGCTGCTAAAATCCAGGCAGGGATGAGTTATTCATCTTTGTACCCACAGCATCAAGCACAGATATCCAATAAATGTTTATTGAGCTGAACCCTTAAATCTCCGAGAACATGGGGTGGGTCTGAGATAAATGTGGCCCCGTGATTCCCAGGACAGCCCTTCTATCAGGAAGATACTTCCACAAACAATGTGATAATCTTTTTTTATCCCTTTTCATGACTGTCTTCCTGATCTTCGAGGGCAGAGATTATATTTCAGCTTGTTCCCTGAGTGCCTGACGCTCTAAGAGGGAGGCAGAGATGAAATAGCACAGGGAAACAAACAGACCCTCCTGGGTGCTGATGGCCCCTAAAGATCCCAGTCCAGCCCAGTAGTGAGGGTGAGGTTTTTGTTTAACATGTCTGAGTTTTACATATTAAAATCGCCTCTTGAAACTGAACTATGGTGATAGCTGTATACTTAAAACAAGCAGATACGATGGTGCATAATTTATACCTGACGTTGTTTTAAAATGTTGAAGTAGGAGCCACGTTCAGACAGCTTTCATGTGCTGTAAATAACCCCAAGAGACATGTTGAACCAAACACATCGTCATCCTTCCTAATCACTGTTTGAACCAAGTTGACGTGGATGAAATACTAGGGAAAAGTATATATTGGTCTCCACCTCTAGTTCCTGGCACAGAGCTCCCAAGTGGTACGAACACCGGGAGCATCTTGTGGTCTAACATTTGGTCTCTGGTGCTGGTTCCTGACATCACGGTGATAGAAGTATCTTTTGTTCTGATGAGGTGACCCTGGGTGGGCTCCTGGATGAGGACTGGTCACCAGAAAGACCGAGACACGGTCAGAAGCTTGGAATTTCCAGCCCTACTCCTTGTACCCCAAAGAACTTTGGCAGAGAGGCTGGAAATGCCGTTACTGATGGATCATGCCTGTGTGATGAATCCTCCGTATCATCGCCAAAGCGCAGGGTTCAAAGAGCTTTCGAACGGTGAGCACACGGGGAGGGGCGGGCCTGGAGGGGACGTGGACGCCCCGCCCCCTTCCCACACGCCTTGTCCCCTGAACGTCTTCTGTTTGAATGTCCAACTGCCTTCTTCTCAGTATTCTTTTATAATAAACTGGTGAACAGTGAGTAAACGGTGTCCCTGAGTTCTGTGAGTTGCTCTAGCAAACGAATCAAACCCGAAGAGGAACCTCTGATTTGTAGCCGCGGGGTCCCGGTTTGGAAGCACAGGCGACAATCTGGACCTGCGGCTGGAGTCTGAAGTTGGGAAGGGCTGCAGTCCCCTAGGACTGAATCCCCTGACTTCCGGGATCTGACATCATCTCCAGGTAGATATGTCAGAACTGAGCTAGCTGATGCTCAGCTGATGTCACAGAGAATTCCTGTCTTGGAGGAAGAAGCCCACACGTTTGGCAACCGGAAGTGTCAGAAGTGAGGCGTTCTACGTGAGAGGGAAGGAGAAACACCCAGGAAAAGTGAGTGTTTCCTCTGAATTTGCAAATTTACTTTTCCCTTGTGTGATTCTCGCCACCTTAGAGTATACATAGTCTTTTTAAAAGTGTAGAAAACAGTCTTCAAGTACATATAGTCTAAGATAGTTTACCGTTAATGATTGTAAAGTTAGTGCACATTTCAGGACTGATTTTTATTTAGGGGCTGTACATAAACCAATCTCAACAGACTAATTACACCAGTAAGGTGTTCTCTGAGAGAGCTGCTGTATCTGAAACAGTGTCTAATCTCTTACTTATGTAGAACCAGGTATAATCTGTGGACTATGAGGCCTCATCTGGAATGAAATAACTGAAGTATTCTAAAAACTCCAAAGGATTTCATACGAACCATATCCAGACTGCTTTTCTAACAGTGGCAGTGGGTTGAACAGTGCCATCTTTTTGCTTAACCTCATCTGTAATATGTACAATGCATTCCAAAGCTGCTGGCTAGAATTACGTGACTATTAGCAGGGGTGATATTCAACAGCTACAGGCAGCCGCCAACGTATCTGGATGATGACTGTAGACAATCTGGCCATTTCAGTGTGTCCTGGCAGGGTGTCAGCTGCCAATAACAACCCGGGCCTCTGGACCCCCTCCTCACCCGCAGTATCTGCTGCTTTCTCATCATATTTACAGGTTGTGTGTTAGTTGCTCAGTCGTGTCCGACTCTTTGCAACCCCATGACTGTAGCCCGCCAGGCTCCTCTGTCCATGGGATTCTCCAGGCAAGAATAGTGGAGTGGGTTGCCATTCCCTTCTCCAGGAGATCTTCCTGACCCAGGGACTGAAGCCGGGTCTACTGCATTGCAGGCAGATTCTTTACCGTTTGAGCTACGGGAAAGTCCTATTTACAGGCTGGGGTTGAGTAGGATCCTCACTCCCTCCAGGAAGTCAGCAATGTCTCTGCTGTAAGCATGGCAGAGGGAAGTCATTATAAACTGGACCCCGTTCCTCGTACCATCGACGTGAGACACTCGTCACTGCCTGGCGGGTGGGAGCGGCCTCAGTGGATCAGCCAGCAAAGCCAAGGCGAGGGCAGCGCCTCTCTCCGCCCCCCCCCACCCCCCACCCCCCATCATCGGTCCTGGGCTCTCTCCCTCCACGCGCGCCCTCCTCGCCGCCACCCGGGCCGTCCCATCGCCTTCCCTGTCTTTTCTTCCTTCGGCTGTTCGGTTCCTGGCACCCATCGGGCTCCTCCTCTCACGTGGCCGGGAAGCCTGCTGCTGCAGCTGCAGTTGGTGCAAAAGTGCAGCCGTGAGATGGAAGGAAGACGGGAGCAGAGAGGTCCCACCACCATTTCTCAAGGCCCAGCTCTGGATCCAGGGCCTTGCCCAGACCCCCAGGACCCGCTCCTCTGTCCTCGCCTGCGTCCCCCCAGGGCTGGCCTGGCGCCCCCGCCCCCGCCGCAGGCCCAGACCCGGCCCCCACCCTCTTCTTCCGGCAGGCTCTGGTCTCAGCCCCCTCCTGCCCCAACCATTCAAGCTCAAAGGCCCCAAACGTGTTTCTCTGCTCCTGGAGCCGGAGGACCAAGTCGGAGCACCCTCTAGTGGTCAGGAGGAGCGATGGCACCTCGACGTCTCCCGAGGTCAGAGCTTTAGAGGTCAGGGCAGGATGATGTCCAACAGGACCTTCTTCAGTACTTCTTCCCTCTTCTTGCTTTCGTGTACTTCGTCTGCTGTTACCTCCCTCTCTTCCCGTGGGTGGGGTGTGCTGGGACGGTTGCTGGAGTAAAGCATCCCTTCGTTGTTGTTCAGTCGCCAAGTCGTGTCTGACTCTGCGACGCTATGGACTAGCCCTCCAGGCTCCTCTGTCCATGGGATTCTCCAGGCAGGAATTCTGGACTGGGATGCCATGCCCTCCACCAATGGGATCTTTCCTACCCAGGGGTCAAACCCACGTCTCTTACGTCTCCTGCGTTGCCAGGCAGGTTCTTTACCACTAGCGCCACCTGGGAAGCTTGTCAGCAACCCCACCCTTCTGAAACTTTACAGACGAAATGGACACTGTTACTCTCTTGATCTTATCACATACCCCTGCCTGACTGCATAATTTCTTTCTACTCACCAGGGAGGGGGCAAGGTTCTTGAGGTGCTAGCTAACTGTGTTTCCCCTTTGCCTGGCAAAGTAATAAAGCCACTCTTTCTCTGTATTTCTGCTTGGCACTGGTGCACAGAGAGCCAAGGTGTGGGCAACATTCTGACCCCCGCCCCCAGCTCCGCCTCACAGTGTCCGCAGCAGTTTGACAAGGTCACATAATCACCTGTTTTAAAGTACATCAAGGCTGTATATTGTCACCCTGATTATTTAACTTATATGCAGAGTACATCATGTGAGATGCCCAGAATGGGTGAAGCACAAGCTGGAATCAAGATTGCCGGGAGAAATATCAATAACCCCAGATACGCAGATGACACCACCCTTATGGCAGAAAGGGAAGAAGAACTAGAGAACCTCTTGATGAAAGTAAAAGAGGAGAGTAAAAAAGTTGGCCTAAAATTCAACATTCAGAAAAGTAAGATCATGGCATCGGGTCCCATCCCTTCATGGCAAATAGGTGGGGAAACAATGGAAACAGTGACAGACTTTATTTTGGAGGACTCCAAAATCACTGCAGACGATGACCACAGCCATGAAATTAAAAGACACTTGCTCCTTGGAAGAAAAGTTATGACCAACCTAGACAGCATATTAAAAAGCAGAGACATTACTTTGCCAACAAACATCCATCTAGTCAAAGCTATGGTTTTTCCAGTAGTCATGTATGGATGTGAGAGTTGGACCATAAAGAAAGCTGAGTGCCAAAGAATTAAGGCTTTTAAACTGTGGTGTTGGAGAAGACTCTTGAGAGTCCCTTGGACTACAAGGAGATCCAACCAGTCCATCCTAAAGGAAATCAGTCCTGAATATTCATTGGAAGGACTGATGCTAAAGCTGAAAATCCAATACTTTGGTCCCCTGATGAAAGGAACTGACTTAATGGAAAAGACCCTGATGTTGGGAAAGATTGAAGGCAGGAGGAGAAGGGGACGACAGAGCATGAGATGGTTGGATGGCATCACTGACTCGATGGACATGAGTTTGAGCAGGCTCTGGGAGTTGGTGATAGACAGGGAAGCCTGTCGTGCTGCAGTCCATGGGGTCGCAAAGAGTGGGACACGACTGAGCGACTGAACTGAACTGAAGGGTGTTTACATTGCTGCTTCTCACCATGACCCCCTGTCCCTTTAAAGCTCATTCAGATTTCTCCAACTAGACTCATTTTTACCTTCTGTGCGTGAAACCCTGTGAAGCCCTCCAGGTACAAATCCTTTCCACATTCTCCTGTTTCCTGTTTATAGAAAATAGGCTTGCTTCCTTCAGCCTCCTACACCTTCCAGAGTTCCAAAAGGCTGATTCAGGATTCGAGGGAATGCATAAGCAAAGGAGGAACAATCCAGAAACAATAGAGCAGCAGGGGGCCAGGTGCGGGTTCCTCCAGAAGGCTTATACACAACAGCCTTGAGCCTCCTGCGGGAGCTCAGGCCCCCACCCAGTGGAGGCTGATGACCTCACGCCCAGCACCAGGTGCCTGCCAATCAGAAGAAAGTCAGACACCCCACAGCCCTCACCCCTATAAGAACTTCTCTCCCCAGCCCATCAGGGAGTTGGGGTTTTGAGCATGAGCCATCCATTCTCCTTGCTTGACCCTGCAGTAACCCTTCTCTGCTCCAGACTCCGAGGTGTCGGTTTGTTTGGCCTCTGGGTCAGGCGCGTGACCTTGGATTTGACAGCGTGCACTCTGACGATAGGTCATGAGATTTTCACAGCAGGTATACCTGGGGTGGTTTCCATCCCCTCCGCCTGTGGAGGGACAGGGAGGCGTGGCGCGCTGCAGTCCGTGGGCTCGCCAGGAGTCGGAAACGACTCTGCGGCTGAACAGCAACAACTCTTAAGACCCAGGCTTCCCAGGTGGCGCTGGAGGTCAAGAACTTGCCTGCCAGTGCAGGAGACGCGAGGAAGGCAGGTTTGATTCCTGGGTTGGGAAGATCCCCTGGAGGCGGGCACGCAGCCTACTCCAGTACAGAGGAGCCTGGCGGGCTACAGTCTGTGGAGTCGCCGACACAACTGAGGCTACTTAACGCGCTCAACGTCAGTAGGTCCCGCAACCCTGGAACTGCCTCATCCGCCCCGTCATACATACCTGCCGCGGCATCGTGAGGAACAGAGAGCCCGGGCCGTGCACAGTCAGCGCTTAATAAATGTTCAAAAATGCCCCGACAGGAGTTTCTTTTGTTCCTTGCAGAGTCTCATGCCCCCTACATCCCCTGTCCGGGGATTTTCTCTATCTTGTTTCTTTACAAATCTGTTGCAACCCAGTTATTCCAGTTCAGTCAGAGTGGGATTTAGGGTCATTTCCAAATCGATTTTTAAAAAAAGAGAGCGATGTTTGGCTGCACCGGGTCTTAGCTGCAGGACTTCGATCTTCATGGCACCGTTCAGGACCTTCAGCTGCAGCAGCAGGACCTTTAGCCGTGGCCGGTGACCTCTCGGTGGCAGCATGTGGGACGGAGCTCCGCAGGTCCTCTGCGGTCTCCTGTGAGTGTGAGAGTCGCTCAGGCGTGTCCGACTCTTTGCGACCCCATGGACTATAGCCCACCAGGCCCCTCTGTCCATGGGATTCTCCAGGCAAGAATAGTGGAGTGGGTAGCCTATCCCTTCTCCAGGGGATCTTCCCAACCCAGAGATCTGACCCAGGTCTCCCACATTGCAGGCGGGTTCTTTACCAGCTGAGCCCCAGGGGACGCCCTCTGATTTCCTCTCGAGGTATCTGTGCTTCTTCCTGAGCCGCTGACCCTGAACACCACGCTCCTCACAACCTGTCCACAGTGGCTGCTGGAAAGTCTTAAAACCAGATTCGTGAGCAACTTTTAGCAGCTGCATGTTTATCTTGGTTTTAATGTAATAAACTAAGTCCAGCTCCATTTTAACTTCCTAACTTTATTTTTCCTTTGCTTCATTAAAAAGACACTTAGCTTCCTCCATTTGTATCATCTTTTATGCTGCCTTAAATTCTTTTTTCAACAATAGAATGAAAATAACATAAATGAATAATCAAACATTGTCACTCGCTATCAGTGCTTCCTATGCAATTTGTAGGGCTCAGTAGTAAATGAAAGCATGGCCCCCTGCCTCAGAATTATTAAGAATTTTGCAATGGTGACAACAGAGCGTTACACCAAGCATTGCACTCTGCAGAGTGTGGGGTCACGTGTCCCTGAAGCCAGCCGGGAAACAGACACCTTTTATTTTACCACTTACTAATGACATTTATGTTCACTTCTCTCTCAAAGTTTGTTCAAGAACCATTTAAGGCCCAATTTGCATTGTGTACACAGGTGCATCGGAGGAGGCAGAAGCAGAGAGTTGAGAAAATTAAAGGTGTCCTTGGAGATTACATTTAACTAAAACTAATTATCCTATGAAATTATTCTCAGCCAGCTTCTTGGTTCACCTGTCTCTGATTCATCTTCGCATTTCCCCACAGGCTGATGCCACCGTCCTATAGGAACGCCAACATTTGCTAGCTGGTAGTTGGATACATATAGAAGGTTAGGAAAGCACTTTGGGGTTTGATCTGAGGATGTCTGAAGTTGTAGATTCAGTTTGGTAGGCAGTCAGTTAAGGAGGATGGCGAGAGAGGAAGATAAATTTAAGAGTCAAAGATTTATTTGAGATGCTGGAAACATTTCATTTGGGTAGAAAAAATCAGCAAGCAATTGGAGATGTGAGGTTGATTTACTAAGGGTTGGTCTGGTTAGATGTTAAAGCAACTTAGGTAGAAACTGGTGGAGAAGGCGATGGCAGCCCACTCCAGCACTCCTGCCTGGAAAATCCCATGGACGGAGGAGCCTGGTGGGCTGCAGTCCACAGGGTCGCCAAGGGTCGGACACGACAAAGTGACTTAGCAGCAGCAGCAGCAGTTAGAAACTGATGTGAATGAGATCACCAAGGAACTTCATAAAGAAAGAGAAGAGGTTCAAGGACCAAACCATGCAAAATGTCCTTCAGGGTTTGGGTGAGAAAGAGGAACCACACAGGTGCTTTCTTTGTGGCCAGCACCCCTCCTGACTCATCTGCCTCCAGGTTCTGGCTCTCATCAAAGACGCAGGTCACTGACCCCGCCCCTATTTCCTGAATACAGCCTTGACTATCCCAGCTCCTGGTTCTGTCTCCTGAAATACTATTTCTCTTCTCCTCCAGGCCCAGTTCTCTGCAAGGCCCATCTCAGGTGCTCCGCCCCTTCATCGGAGGCTTTGACCGTCCTCCCACAGGGACATGATCGCTCCTTTCTTTAACCCTTATTGCAAAACCCTATTGCACTGTAATAGTTGTGAATTGAGGTAACAAATTAGTCCCAGATTTAGCAGCTTAAAAAAATATATTATCCCCAATACTTCCTGGGGGTCAGGAATCCAGGAGTGGTTAAGTCAGGCAGTTCTGGTCCAGGACGTCTCATGTGGTTGCAAGGTATTAGTAGGTCCTGAGAGGGGCCAAGATGGGGCCCCCACACACCAGGCTGAGGGTCCAGAGTGTATCAAAAAGGATGGCGTCCCTCACACTGGGTGGAAGACCGGACAGATTATCAGCCAGACTCCTGACTCTCCTTCCCTGGGTGCCAACTACACCCCGCTGCAGACCCAAGCGTTTTCGGCAGCTTCATGGATGGCTCCCCGTCCAGCTTCATGGAGATGAGTCCTGTCCCACACGCTTCTGCCCTCGAGGCCAGAGTTGCTCAAAGCTGTCAGGCTTCCCCACCCCGACTCTCCTGGCAAAGATGAAAGAAGGGAAGGGTACAGTAATGCCTCTACTCAGAGAAGCCAGTCCTCTGTCTTTGCCATACAGCCTTCCTAACTAGCCTTGGTATGAAGCTGGCTTCTACCAAACCAAGTCAAAGGACCTTGATGTGAGCTTGATGGGACTCAAACTCACTGCAAGCTCTTAGAGGATATGGGTCTCACAGGTCACACCTCTCCACCTACCTCAGAGTGGGTCCTCCCTGAATGTTTAAAGGTCTGGCTTTTTTGCTTTTACTGTCTTTCTTTTTCAATATATATATAGATATATTCTGGTCACACCAGGTGGCGTGTGGGATCTTAGTTCTTTGACCAGGGATCAAAGCCATGACCCTTGCTTTGGAAGCTCGATGTCTTAACCACTGGACCACCAGGGAGGCATTTTCTTTCTTTTAATTACAGAAAAGTTGATTTACAATATTGTGCTAGTTTCAAGCGTACATCCAAGTGATTTGCTTATACATATGTATGTGTGTATCTATACTCTTTGTTTTTTCATTCTTTTGCTTTATAGTTTATTATAACATACCAAATATAGTTCCCTGTGCTATACAGTAAACACGTGTAGTTTATAAAGGTTTGAATTTTTAAAAAGTGAAGCGGGGCTCAGCAGTGAGATACTGGAGTCACTAAGTGTAGCTGCCACTTCTGGACATTTATCAGTGCAGGTAAGGGTAAGCCAGGGCCACCTGGAAGGAGCGGCATGTTTGAGAGAAGTTTCCAAGGCTGGTGGAAGCTTCAGTGTGTCTGTCCACTGAGAAGGAAGAGGACACTGTAGAGCTAAGGAAGAAGTCTAGGAATTATTTATTTGACTGATGTACTTGCTTAAGGTTGACTTAAAAACTGAATTTGTTTAAAATGTAAGTTCATGAGCATGCGTAGGACACACGCATACATACGTGCATATGTGTTCACCCACGGACTCGACGGACGTGAGCCTGAGTGAACTCCGGGAGGTGGTGATGGACAGGGAGGCCTGGTGTGCTGCGATTCATGGGGTCGCAAAGAGTCGGACACGACTGAGTGACTGAACTGAACTGAACTGAACTGTACATGTATGTATCCATATATGTATGTATGTATACATGCACACACAAATAGCTAAATATGTAGTAAGAAAAAAGATAATTTTGATCAAATCCAGGTAGCACAAATTGTATAGGTCATATTCTCTTACAACAACAATTAATGCAAATAAGAAAAAAGTTTAAATGAAAAATACTCCACTATCTGACAACAAATATACTTCTTGTTCTGTTACCATAAAAATACAACTGTTGAGAAGAGACAGAAATTTGAACCACACAAATTAAAACGTAAAATATTTCACCACAATTTTGCCCAAAAACAAACTCCAAAGTTTTAAAAGCTCTTACTGTTAGTCAAGAAACGTTGAAAAAGAAAATACAACAATTTGAATTTGGAAGCTAGAAAAAGATCATATACTATCTATAATGAAGAAAAGGAAGAAAATAAGAGAGGCAGAAATCTCTAAGAAGATTAGCAATTGGTCAACAAATTCAAAAGCTTTATATTTGAGGAAAAACAGGCAAAATTGGTTACCTACAAATTAAATGAAGAAAAAATAGAAATGGCACAAGTTTAGAAATGATAAAGTAAGCAACAATTAATGTGGAAGGAAATTTAAATAGATTAGCGTATACATGCATACCCAATTCTCTTACCATGTTCAACTCTATGCTAATAAATTTCAAAATCTGGCAATTTGCTGAAAAAATGTATATTTCCAAAACTGATACCAGAGATAATTAATGGACTAGAGTAATAGAAATAAAATAAACTGACAAAAACTATTAACTACTTCCACCCGAAAGTTCCAGGACCAGATCATCGTACTAATAGATTCTTTCTCAAGGAATGGAAATTAATGTCCTCCCTGATTTGTTTCAGAGCATGTAAAAAATGGAAATTACTCCATTTGTTTTATAATCCTTCCCTTCGCTTTCTTTTACCCCATCTTTCAGCATTTATTTATTTTATTGGTCTTTTACACTCAGTTAACCTCACATTCTATCAAACTTGCTGCCTCACAAAAATTGTTTAAAAAGTCTTTTTGCTTCTGAGAAGCTTTTAATAGGCCGTGAAACATGTTTATAGATAAGAAGTAAACAGGAAGATGTTTTCTCATCCTTTCCAGAATCCAAACTTTCAATAATAAAAATCTATAATGTGGGTGGTTCCTACCCTGCTTTTTAAGAAAAGCAAATGGTTTGTGAATATTTTCCTGTCTTTTTGTATTTTAACTTTAATATGTAATTTGTTTGGATTTGTTTAGTTTACTTAATGTCTTTCCTCTTTAAAATCTCTGCAGATACTCAAAGGGCTATGCCAAAATCTCCACTTTCCAATTCTTCTACTTGCACTGACTTTTTCCCATGAATGTTATGTCTTAGCAGTATTTTCCTGAATACCAACTGTTTAATAGTCTATATCAGCTCTTAATAAACAAGTCAGAGTTATGAGCAAGGGAAGAAAACTTTTGACTCCAAGAAGATTGCCATCTCGCTTGGCACACTTGTTGGAAAACTAAACAACCTGAAAACCTCAGAAATGTTTCCGATTTGCAGAGCTGTGTTCACCAAGTTCAAGGGCAAAACTCCGAGGAGGAAAAGTGTGCTCCTGTCCTTCTCTGCTGTGCCTCTTCTGTGGGGGCTGCAATAGGACTATCTTCTCCACCCAGCCACAGAGATCTGAACCTCCCCGACAGGAGAGGGGCGCAGATTTACTGACGGCTCGCGTGGCTAACTGGGTGCATCTGAAGTCGTTCATCTTCGAACTTCACAGCGTCTGGCCACAGATAGGTATCCCCTTCCGTCTGCCTCCTTCAAATCCTGTTCTTCTTTCTCATGGACCTAACTGCATTCGCGTTAACACCCACGCACACACACGCACACTTGTACACACTTATACATATTGTAGATGTTTGCTGGAAGGTGCGGCTCCGCTTTTTGTTTCTTGGGGCCTCGCACGGTAAGTAACATATAGTTTACACTGAGCAAATGTTCTTTCCAACTAAATCAAGTCAAACGAGCTGAGTGCAGCTACAGTGGAAGACTGGAGCAGAGCAAAGGCAGCAGCGGAGGAAAGCGTTCCTACTTCCGCCTGGGGCAGTGAGGGAAAGCCAGACAGAAACCACACAAAACCCTGTTCTGAGGAGCTATACCAACCGTTTCAACACTGCGATTTAATTGCACGGAGCAAACATTTAATTTCAATAATAAATGCTCACACATTTTTTTTTAACACAGCGTTTTAATCTTTGAAACCCTTCCAGGCACTAAATAATTGAATTTTCTAGATTACATTCTTCAAAATTCATGCACATTGATTTACTGTTCCCAGCAGAGCAGTCAAATGAAAATAGAAGCAAATTAAAGACAGCACAAAGCTCAGGACTCCCCTCCGCTTCATTCAGACCACCCACTTCCGAAGAGGTAGCTCTGAAGAGCGACAGATGGCCCTGCTTCTGTCTCAGAGAAGTAGGGAGCACTCATGCCCACGTGGACACCAGCCTCACCTTCTGTGCCCAGGGAGATGGTCCAAGAAGACCTCAGCTCCCCTAGGCCGTAAGTGCAAAGGGGCGGCCTCGGAGCTCAGCGTGGGCTGTTTCTTCTTAGCACTTACTTCTACAGTCATTTCTTTCTTTCCCAGTAAACTGAAGAACTTCCAAGAATGATGCGGGCCTTTGAAGAACTCTGATCCCACGCAGCGATGTTTCTACCCTGGACTATACCTGCTGCGGTCTATGTACTTGTGAACAGAGGTTTGACGGGACTTTCCTTGTTGACAAATATTGTGGGCAGCCCCAGGCTGAGAGCAATCCCTTCATCCATCTGTGGCTTAGGTGAGCAAGACTGGGAACAGGAAAGGGTAAACCAGAGAAAGTGTACCAAGTGGCGGAGGAAGGTCTTCCTCCCCCTCCAGGCCGGAAGTGGGGGCCACTGAGAGACCCCCGCACAGAGGCTGGGGGTCTTGAAGAAGATGGGGGGACTTCCCTGGTGGTCCAGTGACTTAGTCCTGAGCTCCCAGTGCAGGGGGCCCAGACTCGATCCCTAGTCAGGGAGCTAGATGCCATATGCCACACAAAGACCAAAACTCTCCTGTGCCCCAGCTGAGACCTGGGCAGCCAAAAAAAAAAATCAACTGACTAAGAAAGAATAACAAGAAGAAGATGGTGGGAGGGCTAGGAAAGGGCAAAGAAGGGAAGGACCCAGCCCTTCGTGACTGTCCCTGAGCAGAGGGTGAAGCCAGAGGTGTGGAGGGAAGACACTTGTGGTTGAATGGGAGACTGAAGCTTTGAGTTAGACCCGAGAAGACACTTTAACTTTTGAAAAATGAGTCACCGCTTCCCAAGTGAGATGACTCTTGTAACTGAAAGACACGAGACTTGCCCGTGGAGCTGAGAGAGCCGCAAAGGGAGACAGGGATATTGCCACATCCTGGTTAAGCCACTGAGATCGTCCCCGTCAGCAAACTGGCTGCGTTGCCTTGAAGCATCGCCTCACGTGTCCTGCTGTGGCCAAAATGAAGATGCTGCCACACGGCCGATTCCGCCCACGTTGTGATGACCCAGCTGGCATCCACTAAGTGCACAGCCCGCAGGGTGCCGGCCGGCCTGAGGTCGCTGCAGCCGTAGACCTGTTTCCCCTTTTTCTCAATAACACTGAATATCGAAATTTAGATCAAGCTGTCATTAGCTTGACATTACGACTTATCTGGATAATCAAAACCTGGCACACACTCAGCGTAACTGTTGTTTTAAAACACTTTCGGTTCTCCACTCGGAAACAGGCCAAGGGACTAACCTCCATGCTTAATAAGGACAAAGCTTAGCTGGAGAAACAAATTTCAGCCAAGCCTTCAAATGCCCTGAGCTTAAACTACTTTTTTTGCAAATAGTTTTTTTTTTTTTTTACAAGGACAGGATGCTTGAGTGACATATTCCAAACCCCTAAGTGATGGTGGAAATGGACTTGATTTTGAATCACTGAGACATGAAATGCTCAGGTCTCATTCAACACCTGTGAGGAGCCGGGAAGGAGTTTCTTTCACTGTGAACTGCTTTCATTTTCACCTCTTGGAAGAGTCAGCAATCTGACCAAAAGAAAAAAACAAAACTCTAAACTGAACAGGGGACGGCTATATAAATTAACTAATAAAGTCTGAAATGCTTTGTAATCGTATGATAATGACAGCGTGTACAATAATAAAATGGCTCACAATTTGAATTTACTATCCCTACTTACTCCTTAAAGCCCTAGCATTTTAGAGATGAGATTATCTATTCACAAGGCTTCTGCCCAATTCATGTAAAAGGATTCTATTATGGGTAAACTGGAGATAAAATGAGAGTTTTAATATGATAACAGGTCAGTGGTTTTTGAATTGTTAATGTATAAAAGACCCCAGAGGCATATGCTGAATATATAGTCTGTGAAAGACAAAATTAAATAAACAAAAAGCAATTTACAAGCTGGAAAACATTTTTTAGTTCTCATGGAGCGTTATAACACATGTCCTCTAGCGTCCAACTTAACAGGGCTGAGCTGACACCACAGCATAGAGGCAAGTGAATTAATTTCTCTTCACAGACCCAGAACCTGGAAGAAAATGGTCTGTGGGAAAACATTTCAGAATTGAAAATGTGAAACACAGGGCAGACACAGGACTCCTGGGGGCACAGAAGTTCCTTGGAATGCGAGTCATCCTGGTGATATCACAAAACCATGAAGATGGGATGTACTTCTTATGCATTTGTATGGTACACTGAAGGGCTCTGGCCCTGCTCTACCCCATCAATCCTGTTAACTAACTACAAAGGAGGGCCCATTCTACAGATGAGGAAACTGAGGCTTGGACAAGTTAAGGAAGGCCAAGGCCGCACGCTAGAGTGCTGTGGAGATGTGATTTGCACTCAGCTCTGTCTGACTCCAGAGTTCAAGTTCTTCACTCTGCACCACTCTGCCTCTAAATCATCAAAAGAAAGCAGACTGCTGTGGAAGGGACCACAGGCGTGGGATTGACAGTCAGCAGCGATCCCAAATAATGTAGGAGAACACTGCAATACGATACAACAGAATGTAGCGATGGCCCTGATCTGAGACCCTCACAGTGAGCGTCTCGGATCCTCTGACTGGCGTTTCCAGTTATTGGTGACAATATGGATGCAACTACAGAAAATTTTCATATATTCAAAACAAAATTTAAAAAACGTTTTTTAATTTCTGGCCGTGCCATGCAGCATGTTGGATCCTCCTCAACCAGGGACTGAACCTGTGCCCCCTACTTTGGGAGCACAGATTCTTAATCACGGGGCCACCAGGGAAGTCCAAAACAAATTTTTTCCCCTTTCCATTATAATTTAATATTGTGTCCTTATACTTCTTACACTTCTTCTTGCTTTTCAAAAATTTTTTAAAAGGTAAAGTTTCATTCAAAATAAAACTGAGCTGAATTTTACTTTTGCAGACACTTTCCTGATAAATCAAGAGATTAAATAGTTGTATGAGATTTATACTCATTGTTGGGCTCTGGAGTACTTTATTATTTTATTATTCTCAATTCTGCATTGCTATTTTGACTATTTTTATTAAGTCCTACTTGCAAAACTTAATAAAAAGCAAAATATAGTTCCTAGCATATATAATATAGAGTGTAGAAATTAGAAATATTTATGCAGTAAACATTTACTTTTTTCCAAAATTTGCATAATCAATTTAGCAAGTTTCTGTTGTTTAATGCATGCATATAGAAAAATCTATTCTTTCATGGTATAGTCAACATAATCCTTACAAAGAATGTGGTTAGGATGGTTATTTCCTAGGTAATGCTATCTTTTATAGTAAAAATCACAACTTCTGAGACTGCAGTAGTATTGGGATTTAAAAGTTATTTAACAATAAATGTCTAGGGACACCACAAGTGTTCTTTCAGGCTATAAAGTATTCAGTTGCTTCATAAGAACAAAGCAAATAGTCTTCTTTATGGAATATTTGCTAGATTAAAGGATTCCTTTTTCCTCACTTCAGTTTCATGTGAGATGTGAATCTCTATTTTTAGCCAGGGAACCACATGGACATCAGTGGTCCATCCAGAACGGTTGGGCGTCTAAAGACATGAGATAAATACAAATACATTTGTAGTCCCCTGAGTGGCTTCCCTATCCATCCCACCACCACCCTCAGATCTGTGAGTTTTGTGCTTACTCTCAATAGTGTTCAGAAATTTCAAAAGAAACTGATATAAAGTTGGACCCTATAGCAGACCCTACTAAAATGAAGTTGGGTTTTATAAAAATAGAAATAAAAATTAATATCAGTGGTTTAGCAGTGAAAGAAGACGATAGCAAATTTTCCCTGGGAAGGCTGCCCCCAGGGCGCTGAGGAGGTGAGCTCAGCAAGTGCGACACAAGAGACGCACATTCGATCCCTGGGTCGGGAAGATCTCCTGGAGGAGGAATGGCAACCCGCTCCGATGTTTTTGCCAGGAGAATCCCAGGGACAGAGGAGCCTGGCGGGCTATGGTCCATGGGGTTGCAAGAGAATCAGACACGACTTAGAGGCTAAACAAGAACCAACAAAGAAGAAGAAACGGAGGTTTGGAGAACTTTCAGGAATTTGAACATAGTCAATGAACTGGTAAATGCTGAAAGGTGGGGATCAGATCTGGACCTGGAAATGTGTACCTTAAATCCCTGTTCCTAAGACCACCTCGGGCCAGCTGCATGCGGCAGGTCAGCCGTGCCCTGAACACCCCAGAGGTGGACAGCACAGCGGTCGCGCCCGGGACCGTGGGAATGCAGCCACAGCGAGCAATTGTCTAAGAGGGACTGCCAGACACGGGGGAGGCTCACACGCCGCCGACCAGATAACAATCTGACTACGCTCGTTCGCCCTCCACCGAGCATTCCTCCACATCTACACAGCCTGGTCCACTTGTTCTTTCTCACAGTAAACACACTACATGCCTTCATAACCCTCAGTGGCCACTTGAACAATAAAACAGTGACTTTGCTCTAATAGAGCTTATAGGGAAGTGGTGGTTGAAGTTGAAAACACTTTAGTTCTTGCCTGAAAAAGTCAAGAAACTTCCTTGTGGTTTGTAGACACTAGCGCTGCATGAATTTAGGATTTTTCCTCTAAAGTATTAGAATTGTAGCTCAGAAGACCCAGGACAGTGACCACTAACTGGCCCTTGTGAATTTTTTCTCATTTACCCGAAGGCTTGGAAATGAAAGCTCAGAAATGGGAGGCAGAGACAAAAGAGGATATTTCTGAAGCATGCTCCACGGAGGAGAAACAGAGTTTGGTTCCGTGTTCTTCACAGTTGCATTTTAGGGGCAAATGAGTGGTTTCAACAGGTACAGAGGCATGGGAATCAAAAGCAGACATCAGAGGCATGAAAGCTCATGGAGTGTGTGAGAGCCATGAGGTTAACGCAGCCAAAGCAGTGTGTGTGTGTGTGCATGTGTGTGTACACGTGGGTGTTCACCCACATCCAGACGTGTACACACGTGGGGTCATCAGGCAGTGCTGGCTGATGGCACAAGAACGGTAACGGGAGCAGCTGAGCTCAGGCGTTCACTACTCACACGACACGCTGTTTGGGAAGGAGCTGCTTAGAAGGCTGGTGGGGAAGAAGCCCTCAGACATGGACTAGCCCTGCCTTTTAAACAGCCCCAGCCCTGGGGGGTAGGGGTAAGCTTTTCTATCTTAACTGAGGTTTAAGTAAAGAGGCTAGTAGAGGCTTTTCCAGTTATGCTAATATCTGATGCCAATTATCATTACAGCCTTAGTTTTAAACCTGATCTTTCTGCCCTTCTGCAGTCATCATTCATAACCTGACTCAAATATAGAGAAGCTTCACAACTTTCATTGCCAAATACATATATATATGTTTCAATTTTTAAAGTTCTTCTATTACAAAATTAAGATCACTTTTATTGTGAATTTTTAATAGAAAAAGAATTTTCCCCTAAACATATCCATGGCATTAACTTCCACAGAGAGAATTTTGTGATAGTCAGTGGTTATCTCTAGACTAGAGGTGGGTAGACAGTTTCTATTCGATAGCAAATATTTTAAGCTTTGCAGGCCCTACAGTCTCCATCATACCAACTCAAAGGTTGTAGCAAGAAAACAGCCAGAAACAACATGCAAATAAGTGAGTGTGGTTGTGTTTCGGTAAAATTTTATTTAGAAAACAAGGCAGAAGCAGATTTGGTCCTTGGGCCATAGATTGCTAACTGCTGCTCTAGACCGACAAAGTTTTCTTTACAATCAAGAAACACTTAACCCATTTTTGTAACCGGTCAATTTTACTTGTCTTACTGTTCCGTTTTCTCTGTGCAGACCATCTGGATTAGTCTTGTTATGCGTATTTATGCAGTCATCTGTTGGGGGCCAGCATGAGGAACTCCGCCCATGGCAAAGGTCATGAGGAAGGAGGCTTGGCATACGCAAAGGCGTGATCAAGCCTCAGGAAACCCCCTGTTCCCGAGCATCTACCCCAAAACCAGAGTCTGTTTTATGCTCTCGCCTACGCCTCTGACTTTACAGGGGGCTCTCCCCCATAACCATTTCTCTCAGAGAAGGAGTAAACGTGCAGGCAATAAAAATTCCTGGGCGTGACAAGAGTGTTTCAGCTTCTGGACTCCTCTGAAGGTTATCTAGCCCGACTGTATAGGTTCGTCCGGCCACATGTGATTGTTACTAAAGGCAAATTCTTTTGGGGAGTTAGAAATTATTAGTACAGTGGGTTGGTTAGGAATTATATTGGTGAAGGGTTTTTCATTTGTTGTGCCAATAATTGCTGCTAATTCCCTGCTTTGGGTGGGACAAGGATGTCTCCAGTCAAACCTTTCTGCTGCAACCATAAACAGCAGAGTTTTGGAGTATTTTGAGAGTCTTAATTAGCATAGGGCTTTTTCTTCTCTTTGAGTCAATGATTGCCGCCAGGCCTCCATATCCTTAGGCACCTAGGAATATATTAATCAATGTATTTGGAATATAGAAAAGGAAATATAGTAGTTTTAGATGTTAGCAATACTAGACTTTTTGAGTTAATGGATTTTCTCTTTTGTAATAGATCACTGTGCTTTGTTATAAATCACTGTGTCTTTGTTATGTAAAAATGTAACTTTATCGCTATCTTAAGACTAAATAGATCTTAAGGGGAACATTGGTAAAAGGATTTTCATTTGTTGGGCTGATGTTTGCTGCTAAATCTCCATATTCCCTGCCCGTATAATGAATATAACTAACATATAGGAGAAATAAGTATTAACCTTTAAGCATATAGGAGAAATAAGTATTAACCTTTAAGATTAATCCTGTTAACCTTGGGTTAAATAAATTCCTTTCTTGATTGTAACTCACTACACCCTCACCCTATAGGAATGCAACTTTATCTGGAGGGTGGTGCCTGGTTTAAGAAAAAACACCCTTGGAAGAAATGAGGTTTTTGGTTATCAGAAAGAAAGGATCATAGGTCTCACTCATGGCCAGAAGATGATGTAATATCCCTAAGACCCCCGCATGACTCTGTATTCATCCCTATGTGTAATAAAAGGTATATAAGCAAACCCAAAAATAAAGAAATCGGATCAGTTTCCGGAAAGACTGATTCCACCATGTCATTTCTTTCTTGCTCCCGTTTCCCTGGCTGAATTCCCATCTGGATTCAGCCTCCTTTTCTCCACTATACCATCTGCTATTACACTATCCGTTTCTAATCTCTCTCTATATCTGTAATTAAATATGTATTTTTCCAAAGACGCCGACGCCGTCCCCCCGCCTTCGAATCACCCTGGATCCACCCGGGCTGGACCCCGGTAGTCATCACTTCCTCCGCTCCTGGATTAGTACTGTGTAGCTTAGAAAGCACTCCGAAGAGGGGTTCCTTCTCGGTCCAGCAGTTAAGAATCCACCGGCCAATACAGGGGACACGGATCCAAACCTTGGTCTAGGAAGATCCCACATGCCGCAAAGCAGCTAAGCTGGTGAGCAGCAACCACTGAGCCCACAGGCCACAGCTTCTGAAGCCCGCGCACCCTAGAGCCCTGCTCTGCACGGAGAAGCTGCGGTGGTGAGAAGGCCTCGGACCACAAGGAAGAGCAGCCCCCACTCACTGCAACGAGAGAAGGTCTGCACAGCAATGGACTCTGTGCAGAGTTCAAAAAATAATTAAAAGAGTGTTCAAAAGAGTAGTTTTTACCATTTTACTTTCATTTTTAACAAGACACTTACAGAGTTCCTTTAGCTCATGAGTCTTTGTAGAAAGTGTGGGTAGGCGTCCACACTCACGGCCCCCTATGGGGACAAGTCCACAGAGAGACAGTCTGGCCAGCCTTGGCTTTGTATTTTAAGATTTTGTTAAAAGCTTGACTGGGAATTTTCTCTGTACTTTTCAGTTAAAGGGCCACAATCCCATTATTCTACTCTAAAAATATTCTTAATCAGGTAAGCCAAGAATATGGTAGCCATTTACCTTATAGAAGCAAGAGAATTCATGTCTCAGAGTCAAAAATATCTCGCCCATTATCTTGTAATAACCTGTAACAGAGTATAATTTGCAGAAAATGTTGAGTCACTATGGTGCACACCTGAGCCTAACACAACATTGTGAATCAACTACACTTCAGTTTTCCTAAAAAGTGTCTCAGATATTGGTAGGCCCCAATTATCCGTAGACCTCTTGAAGTAAAAGGAAATGAGATGGGCACTTTATGGGTGCAAAATTAGGCACAAGAGTGAGTTTTACTCTAGCTGAGAAAAGAAATCTCAACAAATAATAGCTTTTAAACTTCTAAAAACTCAGAAATACTATACTCATTTTATTTCAGATTACTTTCAGGATTTCCACTAAGATACTTCCTTCCTGTCATATTTAAAATTTTTGGCTGGTTAATAATTACAGAAAAATATTTTAATCAAAAATTTTAAAATGCCCAAAAGCAATTCAAATTGCCCTTGCGTTGTATATTGTGTATTTGACACGTGTTACTGCATTATTCGCAGTGTAAGAGTTTTTTTCTAACCTTTTATTTTTAAATAATTTTAGAGTCACAGGAAGTCACCAGAGTTTTGCTGCCGGGACTTTGCTAGGCCGTTGTCACTTGTCTCTTTAGGCCACTCTGCTGGGTTGGGGGTGATTTTGCTACTTCATCTGGAACCACCGAACTTCAGCAAGACAAGACGCGTCAGAAATTTTTGAATTATCCCAACTCAAATGCACTGGGATACGCAAAAAAGATGCAGCTTTGCACAGAATCGTATGTGTCTCTAGCACTACCTGCAAGCACTGGGAGTCACACAGACTTGGTTTCAAGAAAGTCCCAGAAAATAATGAAGTTGCAGCAGCAGAAGTGGTCTTCATTCATTGCAACGCAAAGCCCCATACACTTAGAGAAATGTGTGGTCACACAGGCACAGTGCTTGGGCTTGAAAGGGGCCTCGAAGCTTTCAGCTTCCTCTGCTTCGCGGAAAGCCCACCTCTGACCTTCGGAGTCACTTAGTTTAGGCCTCGCATCAATCATGTGTCGTTGGCCAGCCTCTGCACAAACATCCCTGTGACATTGAGCTTATCACCTCCCAAAGCAACCCAGTCCATTTTCAGACTGTATTAGTCAGGGTTCTCCAGGGAACACAGCCAGTGTATATGAAAAGTGAAAGTGAAAGTGAAGTTGCTCAGTCGTGTCCGACTCTTTGCAACCCCATGGACTGTAGCCTCCCAGGCTTCTCTGTCCATGGGATTTTCCAAGCAATAGTACTGGAGTGGATTGCCATTTCCTTCTTCAGGGGATCTTCCCGACCTAGGGATCGAACCCAGGTCTCCCACATTGTAGACAGACGCTTTACCATCTAAGCCACCATATATACTCGGCTCGCAGAGGATGGAGGTCAAGAAGTCCTGTGATCTGCTGTCTGTACACTGGGGACCCAGGAGAGTGGCGGTAAGACTCCCTCTGAGTCTGAAGGCTGGGGACCCAGGAGAGTGGCGGTAAGACTCCCTCTGAGTCTGAAGGCTGGGGACCCAGGAGAGTGGCGGTAAGACTCCCTCTGAGTCTGAAGGCTGGGGACCCAGGAGGGTGGTGGTGTGACTCTCTCTGAGTCTGAAGGCTGGGGACCCAGGAGCAAGGTAGGAAGGATGACTCCACTCAATTGGAGAGTGTGAACTCGCCCTCCGTCTGCCTTTTTGTTCGTTCCAGATTCATGATGGATCGGTTAATGCCCACTCACCTTGGTTTGGGCGTCTCCTATACTTGGTCTGCTGATTCAGATGTGAATCTCTTCTGCAGACACTGTCACAGACACACCCAGAAATAATGTTTAACCAAATATCTGGTACCCTGTGACCCAAACAAGCTGACATATAAAATTATCATCACGGGCTTGAGTTATTATAGAATTCTTCCTTATGCCAAACTAAAACCCACCTCCTAATATCCAATAGCTAGAAGGTGATGGCACCGCACTCCAGTCCTCTTGCCTGGAAAATCCCATGGACGGAGGAGCCTGGTGGGCTGCAGTCCATGGGGTCTCGAAGAGTTGGACACGACTGAATGACTTCCCTTTGACTTTTCACTTTCATGCATTGGAGAAGGAAATGGCAACCCACTCCAGTGTTCTTGCCTGGAGAACCCCAGGGTCGGGGGAGCCTGGTGGGCTGCTGTCTGTGGGGTCACACAGAGTCGGACACGACTGAAGCGACTCAGCAGTGGTCGTAAGTCTTCCCTTTGAACCGTGAATCTGAATCATTCTTCCGCATGGCGGTCATCCACACATTTGACAACTGTGTTTGTGTCATCCACTGTCTTAACTTGAGAGTCCTACTGACTCAAAGAACATGAGTTCGAACAAACTCTGGGATTTCGTGAAGGACAGGAAAGCCGGGCATGCTGAAATCCATGGGGTTAGAAAGCGTCAGACACAACTTAGCGACTGAACAAGAGAGAAGCTGACCCTGTTACAAAAATTTGCTTCGGTGCAAATAGTTTATTTGGGACCTGCTCCTTGGAAACACCAGTAAGGGAGCAGGGAGTTAAGCCAATGGAGTGTCTGTTATCAAGCTACTTACCCTCTGGGCAACCTGGGCTCATTCCTTCCGGGAGACTCTGGAAATCAGGGTAAAACCTGGGCCTCAGAGTTATCCCATCTAAAGGGTGAGGGAGCCGGGGATTTATACACTAACCCCGGGCAGTTATTACCTGAGGGCTGTTCTTGAGAGAGATTAGACTCCAGCTTCCAGAGAAAGCTCTTAAACAGGGCGATGCTGCCAGGTGGACCCCAGCCAGCCTGCCCTCCCCTACCGGAGGGGACCTGGAGGCATGCTCTCCAGGCCATTCTGCCCTGCGGCCTCCGGGGATTGTGCACACCGCACAGCTAGGGTCTCTTCAGTCCTGTTCCGCCAGGTGGTCTTGGTTTTGCCTTTTTTTTTTCTTCTTAGAACTGAACACAACACTCTCTGTATGGTCCCTCCCTCATTCACCCAATTCCTAGTCCCAGAAAGAAACACGCCCAACACAGACTAGGCATCATCATTAATCGAAGATAAAAGAAAGCATAATCAGGTCCAGTCATGGGAGCAGCTTAAATAGCATCTAAGCAAATTCGATGACAGTGGAGGAGGCCTGCTGTGGTCCTGGTCCAGAGTGTCCACCGCGGTTCTGAATTGCTTCTACTAGAACCATCTCCAAGTCAGCCAACTGGGAAATTCTGTTTCCTTTAAAAATTCCAGACAGACTCACTCTCTCCTAGTCCCCTGTTGCTGGAAACGGTGTTCCTTAGTGCTCTGCTACATATGCAAAGAGAGCTCAGCCTAAGGTTAAATTATGGAGAAGGCATGAAAATTCTTTATGCTGGATAATCAAACAGTAAGCTTTTTGCCACAGAGTGACAGCATTCTTCCCGATGATTCATTGCCGCAGCAGTTTCAAAATACATTCACACTTCTTTGCTACTCCTGTCTTCAGAAAGTAGGTCCTAATTTCCCTCCCCTTGAGTGAGGGTTGTACTTTGGTTCTAACAAAGAGAATAGAAACAACCACGGGAGATTCCTGACGGTAGGTCCTAAAGCAATTTATAGCTTCCTCGAGGTCACTCTTTTACAAAGATGAGGGAGCCATGTGGTAAAGACGAGAGAACAGTCCTCTGGAGATTCTGCCTGGCAAGAACCTGAAGCCTCCAGCCAACAAGAGCAGTAGGAATGAGTCATCTTGAAAGCAGGTCATCCAGTCCAGGTCAAACCTGCAGATGACTGCAGCTCTGGTTGACTTCTTGGCAGCAACCTCATGAGAGGTCCTGACCAGATCCACGAGCTAAGCCACACCTGGGCTCCTGACTCTCAGAAATTGTGCTGCGGCTGCTGCTGCTAAGTCGCTTCAGTCGTGTCCGACTCTGTACAACCCCACAGACGACAGCCCACCAGGCTCCCCCGTCCCTGGGATTCTCCAGGCAAGAACAATGGAGTGGGTTGCCATTTCCTTTTCCAATGCATGAATGTGAAAAGTGAAAGTGAAGTCACTCAGTTGTGTCTGACTCCTATCGACCCCATGGACTGCAGAAACTGTGAGACCACGTATATTTGAATTTTCTTTTTTAAGCTACTATGTTTTGGGGTGATTTGACTCACAGTAATAGATAACCAATACTTGCAGAATGCATACATGGCTAACCGGTCTTGTTAGATAATGAAAAATTATCAGCTTTTTAGCTAAAAGTGACAGGATTCTTGAACCATGAACTTGAATACATGAACCGTGAACATCCAGATGTTCAAGATGGATTTAGAAAAGGCAGAGGAACCAGAAATTAAATTGCCAACATCTGCTGGATCATCAAAAAAGCAAGAGAATTCCAAAAAAAAACCCTCTATTTCTGCTTTATTGACTATGCCAAAGCCTTTGACTGTGTGGATCACAATAAAGTGTGGAAAATTCTGAAAGAGATAGGAATACTAGACCACCTGACCTGCCTCTTAAGAAATCTGTATGCAGGTCAGGAAGCAACTGTTAGAACTGGACATGGAACAACAGACTGGTTCCAAATAGAAAAAGGAGTACGTCAAGGCTGTATATTGTCACCCTGCTTATTTAACTTACATGCAGAGTACATCATGAGAAACGCTGGGCTGGATGAAGCACAAGCTGGAATCAAGACTGCCAGAAGAAATATCAATAACCTCAGATATGCAGATATCACCACCCTTATGGCAAAAAGGGAAGAAGAACTAAAGAGATTCTTGATGGAAGTGAAAGAGGAGAGTGAAAAAGCTGGCTTAAAACTCAACATTCAGAACACTAAGATCATGGCATCCAGTCCCATCACTTTATGGCAAATGGATGGGGAAACAGTGGAAACAGTGTTAGACTCTATTTTGAGGGGCTCCAAAATCACTGCAGAGGGTGATTGCAGCCATGAAATTAAAAGACACTTACTCCTTGGAAGGAAAGTTATGACCAACCTGGACAGCATATTAAAAAGCAAAGACGTTACTTTGCCAGCAAAGGTCTGTCTAGTCAAGGCTATGGTTTTTCCAGTAGTCATGTATGGATGTGAGAGTTGGACTATAAAGAAAGCTGAGCACTGAAGAATTGATGCTTTTGAACTGTGGTGTTGGAGAAGACTCTTGAGAGTCCCTTGGACTGCAAGGAGATCCAACCAGTCCATCCTAAAGGAGATCAGTCCTGAGTGTTCATTGGAAGGACTGATGTTGAAGCTGAACCTCCAATACTTTGGCCATCTGATGCGAAGAGCTGACTCATTTGAAAAGACCCTGATGCTGGGAAAGATTGAAGGCAGGAGAAGGGGATGACAGAGGATGAGCTGGTTGGATGGCATCACCGACTCGATGGACATGAGTTTGGGTGGACTCTGGGAATTGGTGATGGACAAGGAGGCCTGGTGTGGTGTGGTCCATGGGGTCGCAAAGAGTCGGACACGACTGAGGGACTGAAGTGAACTGAACTGACAGGATTCTTTCTTGTGATCCATTGTTATGGAATCTCCGTTTTCCTCCAGTTCTTAATGAAATTTTAAATCATTTATCAATCACTTTCCATGACCACTTCTTGAATTGCACGTTTTTACCTGTCTCCCCTCCCTGCCCTCGAATCTCAGTAATGTGAATGCGACCGACGATCGCCAGGCTGTGCGGGGAAGCTGAGTCCAGCTCTTCTGTAACTCCATGGGCTGTAGCTACCAGGCTCTTCTGTCCATGGATCCTCCAGGCAATACTGAAGAAGTTGCCATTTCCTTCTCCAGGAGACCTTCCCAACCCAGGGATCGAACCCGAGTCTCCTGCATTGCAGGCAGATTCTTTACCACTGAGCCAGCTAGGAAGCCCCAGAGCTGCTCTACCAGGACATAAATCCCGTCAATGGTTGACCTCTGCCACCTTGCCCTAAGGCGTACAGAATAAATTTCTTACTTGGAGTGGAGCAGAATCAGTGGGCATCAAAAAGGCTTTATTTCAATATGTTTCATCAATCATCCTTTTATCTTTCTTTTCCTCATCTCTTTCCCAATTTTATAATCTTAACAGCTGAAACTCTCAATCTGATTTTGACCTAGGCCATAAAAATGCCTTCCTGACTTTGGTGCCTTGTGAGCGAAACAGTCAAACAACCCAGCCAGCCCATGGACTCTGGCCAATTAGTGTTTCAGCAGAGTATTTCTGCGTAAGGCAAGGGCTCCCTATGCCTTCCAGACTGCCATGGGGGAGTGATAAGACATAGAGGGGGCTCCCTGTCCTTCCCCACGCCAGGGGGAGATAAGACATAGATGGGGGCTGGGAGAAGAACCTGACTGTCCTCTGTGATCCTGCTTCTCTGACCAGAGCCAACAGGCTTCCCTTTGTGGTGGGTTGAACTCACCTTGTTTTTTTCTTCCCCAAACAGCTGCAATTGCAAGTTATTGCTTGCCAGAACTTATTTTTCTCATACCTGTTCAAACATCTATGAGTGAGAAAAAGCTGATGAAAGCGAAAGGATACTCCACTGTCCTCAAATTATAGGTGACGAAAGAAACGAATGCATACTGATATCAGAATAGGGTCAGGAATCCTTTTTCTCCTACAGTTATGTCAGAACTCGAGGGTGAAATAGAAGGCTGGTTGTGGGCATGTTGCTCCATAGTCTTTAGGAAAAACGGTGTGCCTTGCTTGGAACTTCCCAGGCTATTAGAGCATGGCTCACCACAGACACTGCACTGTAATTATCCTTCCAAAGAAAGGCACGTCCTACCTGCTAATCAAAATTCTCGGCGTGAGTCAGTGAAGTCATGAGCATCTCAGCTGGTGGGTTTGCACCTCTGATCTTAGCCACTCAGTTCAGGCAGTTCAGTCGCTCGGTCGTGTCCGACTCTTTGCGACCCCATGAATCGCAGCACGCCAGGCCTCCCTGTCCATCACCAACTCCCGGAGTCTACTCAAACTCACGTCCATGGAGTCCGTGATGCCATCCAGCCATCTCATCCTCTGTCGTCCCCTTCTCCTCCTGTCCCCAATCCCTCCCAGTATCAGGGTCTTTTCCAGTGAGTCAACTCTTTACATCAGGTGGCCAGAGTATTGGAATTTCAGCTTTAGCATCAGTCCTTCCAATGAACACCCACACTCAGGTGCTCAAAAAGTCCAGACGCCACTGTCCCAGAGCCCACTCTGAGTCTCTTCCATCTGTGTGCTTTTATCTTTGGGTCTTTCTTACCTTCTCAATTCAGACTTTAAATTGAGATTTCATAAGCCAAGCCAAACTGGTGCATTTCAAAGGCTTATTCTAATCTCTTCCATTGTTCTGTAATTATGAGTTGGGTCCAAGCAATTCAGAATTGTGTGCCAACCCTGAAGTTATTCCAAATTGCTTATTTTGGGAATTAGTATCAGAAACTCTGGCACACAGTAGGCATACAATAAATGTTTATGGAATCCTGGTCTATATATACATGTGTGTTTTTTTTAAATCTGAGATGAAATCTACTTTCAATAGACGGTAGAAGCAAGATGCTCCTGGCATATGACAGACTGACTCGAAGTGTCTGTGATAGAGGGAACGCTGGACAGGATTCCTGGAAGAGGCGTGTTCGCTCAGCTTCCTTATTATCATGTCATCTCCCACTCTTCATTGATTTTCTCAAACATCCAAAGACATTAGAATAAATTATAGAGCCTTACAGTTATTTAGTCCATGAGGATATAGAATTCAGGAATCTATCCAAGACTTGTCACTACCTGAGCGAGAAGGGCCTTTAAAATATACTTTGATGGACTCGAGTGCTAGTATGATAGATTGGCCCTAGGGGTTTTCTTTTGATAAAATGAAAGAGAAAGAAGAAGAGAGAGAAAAAAGGGGGAGAAGTGAGAGAGAAGGGGGTCACCCAACCCCGAAACTCAGCATATTCATCTGAGCATATAAGACCAAAAAGATGCAATGTCAAAATTAAATTTGAAAAATTCCATCCTAATTTTATGGATGAGGAATCCTCTCCCCTGCCCCTATAAGATGAAGGGTTCCTATCTCTTTATTCTGGTGGGGGAAAAAAATGAGAAAGATTGATGAAAGCACCTCTCTTTCAAAAGTCCTCTCTTTCAGTTCAGAGCAAGGAAAATTAAAATACCAAGCAAGTTCATCCATCATGGTCTGTCTCTTGTCTCCTTTTCATCTTTCTTCTACTTTCTAGATTACTAATTTCTCAGTGACCTTGTTTTCGCTCCCTGTCTGATGGTGAGCATGTTTATAATACTTAATATCTGTTATATCCATAGATGCTGGTACTTTAGTACTTAATATTTGCCATATACATAAGAACTCAAAGAATTCATGGATATTAATTCGGTGTCCCAAGCTATTTCAGAAATGAGAGTAAGGAAAGTGAGGCTTAGAAAATCAAAAGGATAATTGCTATCTTGAGTGAAAGCTTGAGGGCTTCATCTGGATGCGGGGGCCTTCAACACATTTCATCACCAGCTGCATGACTGTAGGCAAGGGTATCCATCCGTGTAAGTCAGGTTATGCTGCGGCAACAAAGAGCCCCCAAAACTCAATGGATTATAACAATTCAGCTTTACTTCCCTGAATTGCCACATCCAGCACAAGGGGTCACAGCCTGGTGACAGAGGAGAAAGAGGGTACACACGGTAGAAAACACGCTGGCTCCAAACTCTCTCTCCCAGAAGTGGCCGCTGCCATCTCCGCTCACAGTCTGACGGCCAGAGCAAGTCCAGTGACTCGTCAGTGAGGCAGCCCAGCCTTCTCACCAGGAGAGGCAGCAGGTCCTGTCAATGTAATACAATCGACCCCAGTGAGAGACCTCACTTGCTCAGCTGTGCAAAGTTGGGTCTAAGGTACCCCCCAGATAAAACTTACAATGTAGTAATTCAGAATACTATTTGGCAATAAGGTAGGGCAGTATTGTCATTATTATTCATATCTGCCCACTATCCCAACACTCTAAATTCAATGATTCCTCATAAAAGCAACAGAAAAAGTTAGGAAATCTTCTTGCTCAGTCACGCTTGGCCCAGCTTTTCTGGAAGATGCTTCCCAGCGACAACCAGTACAGGAGCCCCTCCCTTACCCACAGTTTTACTTTCCGCGGTTTCAGTTACCTACAGGCAACTGTGGTCCAAAAATGTGAAAAGGAAAAGTCCAGAAATAAACAAATTGTCATTTTTAACTTGCACGCCCTTCCGAGGAACTGACGAGAGCTCTGGTTGTCCCATTCTTTCCTGCCCAGAACTCGAATCATCCATTTGTCCAGCACGTCCCCCCATTAGCTACTCAGCAGCCACCCCGATTATCAGAGGGACTTTCATGGTATCTCACTTCTCGTGTTCCAGCAACTCTCACTTTACTCAAAAACGACCCCAAAGCGCAAAAGTAGTGACGCGGGCAGTTTGGATTCACCAAAGAAAAGCCATAAAGTGTTTCCTTTAAGTGAAAGGGTGAACGTTCTCCACTTCATAAAGAAAGAAAAACTCATATGCTGAGGAGGCTAAGATCTACGTTAAGAACAAATCCTGTATCAGTAAAATTGTGAAGAAGGAAAGAGAAACCTGTGCCCATGCTGCTGTCTCACGGCCACAGTGTGCGAGCCGTGCTCGGTTAAGACGGAAAAGTATTAAATCTGTACACTAAGATATTCTGAGAAAGAGAGAGCACATAATTTTATTATAATATATACTTATAACTGCTCTATTTTATTATTTGTTATTGCGCTTAATTTCTTACTGTGCCTAATTTATAAATTAAACTTTATCATAGGTAGGTATGCACGTATGTGTAGGAAAAACATAGTGTACATAGGGTTTTGTACTATCCATGGTTCCAGGCATCCTCGCGGGTGGGAGGTCTTGAAATGTATCTGCTGAGGATAAGGGGGGAACGGGGGTGTTCTTTCCAACCTCAATTCTATGGATACTCAACATAAAAGGGGTCAGCAAAGTGTGAGAACTCTGTGAAATCACTCTAGCCACAATTTTCTTTAAAATGTATCTGCTTCATTCAGTTCAGTTCATGACTCTTTGTGACCCCATGAACCGCAGCACGCCAGGCCTCCCTGTCCATCACCAACTCCTGGAGTTCACCCGAACTCCTGTCCATCAAGTCGGTGATGCCATCCAGCCATCTCATCTTCTATCCTCCCCTTCTCCTCCTGCCCCCAATCCCTCCCAGCATCAGAGTCTTTTCCAACGAGTCAACTCTTTACATGAGGTGGCCAAAGTATTAGAGTTTCAGCTTTAGCATCAGTCCTTCCAAAGAACACCCAAGAATGATCTCCTTTAGAATGGACTGGTTGGATCTCCTTGCAGTCCAAGGGACTCTCAAGAGTCTTCTTCATAGTTATACCTAAAATTTCAAAACACTAATCTAGGGACTCCTCGGGTTGTCTAGCGGTTAAGAATCCGCCTTCCAGTGCAGGGGCCGTGCTTAGCTTCTCAGTCGTGTCTGACGTTGTGACCCCATGGACCATAGACCCCCAGGCTCGTCTGTCCATGGCATTCTCCAGGCAAGAACACTGCGGTGGGTTGCTGTTCCCTCCTCCAGGGGATCTTCCCAACCCAGGGATCGAACCCAGGTTCCCTGGCAGGCATTACAGGCAGATCCTTTACCATCTGAGCAACGAGGGGAGCCCATGAAGGGGACTCAGATTTAATTTCTGGTCTGGAAACTAAGATCCCACATGCTTCAGGGCAGCTGAGCCCATGCAACCCGAGCTCCACCACGACCCAGCTTAGGCAAAATTTTACACACACACACACAAATACCAAGTCTGCTAAACTTCTCACTGGAACTCTTTGCCCCTGAAGTTATTTTACCGAGAAGGAAGTCATAGAACCCCATCCAGGCTTGGCCTGTGCAAGGAAAACCCATGAGTTTCTGGTTCCCATTCAGCCTGTAGCGAGAGAATCATATTCTTTACCTGATTATACCAAAATGGGACGCTGAGCCTAAATACTCACAATCCTTTTTGATTTTTTTATTCAAAAACAGGTCTTGGGAGAAGGAAAGGGACTAAAAAGTACCAAGTGATTTACAGGCTACAGGCTCAGAATGTCTCATTGGAGATCCTTAGAGTGTGATACGCTTCAGCATTCAACTTTTCAGGTTTCAGGAAGGTAATAGAGTGCATATATCAGATATTAACACCATCAAGCTATATGAAACTGAACTCATAATTAAGTATTCTAACATCAAATATGTACCAAATATAAACACACATAAGTATAAAAAATAAAGACAACAAATAACTTTATGTGTGTTCAGAGCTGATTTTTTTCCAAATGAGTTTTCTGCAAACTTATGATAAAATTATGGGTGTTCAGAACTTTCAGAATTTGGAAATTGTAGATAAAAATTTGGGGCTTTAATTTTACTTCACATGTCAGTTCAGTTCAGTCGCTCAGTCATCTCTGACTCTTTGCAACCCCATGAACCGCAGCACGCCAGGCCTCCCTGTCCATCACCAACTCCCGGAGTTCACTCAGACTCACGTCCATCGAGTCAGTGATGCATCCAACCAGCTCATCCTCTGTCGTCCCCTTCTCCTCCTGCCCTCAATCTTTCCCAGCATCAGGGTCTTTTCAAATGAGTCAGTTCTTCGCATCAGGTGGCCAAAGTATTGGAGTTTCAGCTTCAACATCAGTCCTTCCAATGAACACCCAGGAATGATCTCCTTTAGGATGGACTGGTTGGATCTCCTTGCAGTCCAAGGGACTCTTCTCCAAGAGTCTTCTCTGACACCACAGTTCAAAAGCATCAATTCTTTGGCACTTAGCTTTCTTTATACAGACTATAGTCTGTATAGTCTCACATCCATACATGACCACTGGAAAAACCATAGCCTTGACTAGACGAAACTTTGTTGGCAAAGTAATGTCTCCGGTTTTTAATATGCTGTCTAGATTGGTCACAACTTTCCTTCCAAGGAGTAAGCGTCTTTTAATTTCATGGCTGCAATCACCATCTGAAGTGATTTTGGAGCCCAGAAAAATAGTCATCCACTGTTTTCACTGTTTCTCCATCTATTCGCCATGAAGTGATGGGACCATATGCCATGATCTTTGTTTTCTGAATGTTGAGCTTTAAGCCAACTTTTTCACTCTCCTCTTTCACTTTCATCAAGAGGCTCTTTAGTTCTTCCTTTTCTGCCGTAAGGGTGGTGATATCTGCATATCTGAGGTTATTGATATTTCTCCCGGCAATCTTCCAGCTTGTGGTTCATCCAGCCCAGCATTTCTCATGATGTACTCTGCATAGAAGTTAAATAAGCAGGGTGACAATATACAGCCTTGACGTCCTCCTTTTCCTATTTGGAACCAGTCTGTTGTTCCATGTCTAGTTCTAACTGTTGCTTCCTGACCTGCATACAGATTTCTCAGGAGGCAGGTCAGGTGGTCTAGTATTCCCATCTCTTTCAGAATTTTCCAGAGTTTATTGTGATCCACACAGTCAAATATATTTCACATTTAATATATTCCTATTTAGTGATCTGTAGCATATATCAAGTGGAGAAAAGCATGAATAGTATACTACCTTTACCTGGGGCAGGGTAATGAATATTTACTTATAATTTTTAAATTTACTTATACAGAAAAGAAGAAGAAAATGTAAACCAAAAGCTGAATGACAGAAGCAGGGGGACAGGATGGAGAGCACAGGGATGAGAGCCAGGCTGCTCTGAATGTACCTTGACTACAAAGAAATTTTTAATTTAAGAATGTGTAATCCTTAAAAGTCTTAAAATGAAGCAAATGAATGGGCTAGAGCAGAATCTGGCCGGCAGCATAACCACACCAAGAAGGATTATTTCAGTGACTCAAAACCACAGAATTTAAATGAACATCCTTTAGTAAAATGTAAAATGTGGTGCTAGTGGTAAAGAACCCTGCTTCCAGTGCAGGAGATGCAGGTTTGATCCCTGGATCGGGACAAGCCCCTGGAAGAGGCAATGGCAACCCACTGCAGCATGCTTGCCTGGAGAATCCCATGGACAGAGGAGCCTGGTGGGCTCCCTGGGGTCACAAAGAGTCAGACAGGAGTGAAGCGCCCTTGGCACACACCAGACCCGGGGCAGGAAATGAACAATATAAGCTTGAACTACTTCTCATCCCAAAAGACAGGTCAACCACTGGTGCTCCGTCAAAATGAGTAAGGGGTCAACTTAAAGACGCTCCCAGTGGCCCCAAAAGGGACAATTTCAGCATCAGTAAGAATACAGTGGATTGAAACCCATCAGATATGTCTAAGTCTATGAAACCAACTCACTGTCACTTTCACGGGATGCTGACACCAATACATTATTTCTGAAAACAGGTCAATAAAGGGAACGAATCAAGCATTTAATCTACCTTCCCTCTACAACCTATCTCTGGGTCATCACAGAGTTGATGAGGAAATATTTCTCTCTACAAAAAAAAATTATCTCTCTAGTAAACAAGGAAGGAATGATAGAATTAGAATGCCCTTCTTTTGTAATTACTAATTAAATAATTAAACCAGCCATTGCTCTTCAAGGGCCATTGGCATAAGACAAAGAGATAATTGTATGTTATATTTTTTCTGATGGAAGTCGTCAAAAATAAAACTTGAATCCAATCAAGCCTCCAAATTTTGTCTCCAATTTAGAGCAAATATAGGGGACAGAGAAAGATATAAAGTGACATGAAAGTGAAAATTGCTCCGTTGTGTCTGACTCTGCCATCCCATGGATTATACAGTCCCTGGAATTCTCCAGGCCAGAATACTGGAGTGGGTAGCCTATCCGTTCTCCAGCGGATCTTCCTGACCCAGGAATCAACCTGGGATCCCTGCATTGCAGGCGGATTCATCACCAACTGAGCCAGCAGGGAAGGCCATAAAGTAAGAGAGCAGGGGTGCAACAGACAAAATCTTACATAATAAACACATTGTTTTCTTCTAGTGTGTTGACAACTGGGGCCTCACCAACCACGGGCAACTGCTCTCCCACGGCTAACCAGCTACTAGAAATAGTAAAGAATTCACGCTTGAGCACACCTTTATATACACACTGGCCAATCCAGCGTCAACCCCCAGCCCCTCAACTGGGGCTCTTACACTGCGTGGCAATATTTTTCTGACCTATTACTCCAGGGCCAGGTCCCCGACAACTGGAGCCTTAGGAGCCCGAGACGCAAACTAGCCAACCTTTTTTTCTTTTTTACTACCCCGGGTCTTTGTTGCCGTGCGAGGTCTTTCTCCAGCTGCAGTGGGCAGAGGCTCCTTTCTAGGTGCAGCGTCAGGCTTCTCACTGCGGGGGCTCCTCTGCTGCGGGGCTCGGGCTCCAGGGCTTGTGGGCTCAGTGGTTGCAGCTTCCGGCTCTAGAGCACAGGCTCAGTAGCTGTGGGCCCACGACCTTAGCTGCCCCACAGCATGTGGGATCATCCTGGACCAGCGACTGAACCTTCCCCTCCTGCATGCCAGGCTAATTCTTAACCCCTGGGCCACCAGGGAAGTCCCAAAGTAGCCCATCTTCAGCTTGCTTGCTGCCTTGCTGGCCTTTCTGTGGAAAGTGCAATGACAGCTCATGTCCTCATTCCCTCCCCCGTCGCCCGACGCTTTCTCACGTGGCCTGCCACGTCCTCTTCCCGAGGAACTGAGTCACAGTTCTGTTCAGTGGCAATTGTCTCTTGATCTGTTAGCCTCATCCTACCTGAACAATAATAGAACCCATTCTTTATCTAATTATTTTTGGCCACAAAAGAGAAAGTGTTAGTTGCTCAGTTGTGTCCAACTCTTTGCAGCCCCATGGACTACAGCCCACCAGGCTCCTCTGTCCGTGGGGATTCTCCAGGCAAGAGTACTGGAGTGGGGTGCCATGCCTTTCTGCCAGGGATCTTCCAGACCCAGGAAGGATGGAACTCGGGTCTCCCACATTGCAGGCAGATTCTTAACCATCTGAGCCACCAAGTGGCTTGTAGGATCTTAATTCTCAGCAAAGGGATTGAACCCAGGCCCACAGCAGTGAAACCTAGGAGTCCTAACCACTGGATAGCTAGGGAATTCCCATAAAACCTACATTTTAAAACACCTTGACTGTGTGAAAACTCAGCAAGACAAATAACAAACAAATTACAAGGAAATTTATCTCAGTTTTAAAAAAATAGCACAGGGATAAAATAAGAGCGAGAAAGAATCTTTGGTTAAAAAACTCATAAGAAACATCAACTAATTCCTAAGTATGAACCATATTTTATTCTGAATTTGAACCAACTCTTAAAAGCATTATGAGACTAATGGAGAAATTTGAATGCTGACTAGGTAGTGATATTTGACATTATGAAATGAATGATCATACTTTTAGGTATCCTCATGGAATTGTTGTTATAGTTTTAAAGGGACACTTTATCTTTTACAGATTCATATTGAAATATTTGGGCTTCCTGGGTGGTTCGGTGGTAAAGAACCTGCCTGCCAGTGAAGGGGCTGCAGCTTTGATTCCTGGGTGGGACCGTGGGAGAGACGGGAATGGCTACCCACGCCAGTGTTCTTGCTTGGATAATCCTCATGGACAGAGGAGCCTGGCGGGCTACGGTCCATGGGGTTGCAAAGAGTCTGATATGACTGAGCAACTAACACTTCACTTCAAAAATCAAACCAAATAATAATAAATGTCTAAATAAACAACCTTCATGTCTCCCCCTTACTCAGGGCTAGAAATTACACTAAGGGGTTTAGGAATAGTATCCTTTTAGTCCTCAGAACAGTCCTTCAAAGGATGAAGTTTTGCCACCTCTAAGGATGTTCACAGGGAGCTCAGGGAAAGGGATTAGAGTAGAAAGGGCTTAGGGTAGTCCCAAGGTCTGAATTAACCTCGGCCGCGACGAAGGATTAGAAGCCTGGAGACTAGTGTGAGTCTCTAGATACGATTTGGTTCTGTCATCTGTGACTCCTGAGATCATCCTCAAGGAAAAAGACCCTCTGAATGTCAGTAACCTGCTCTCTCCGATCTCCTTCCAGCAACAACTATCAAAAGCAAAAGTGAAGTCGCTCAGTCGTGTCTGACTCTTTGCGACCCCATGGACTACAGCCCACCAGGCTCCTCCGTCCACAGGATTCTCCAGGCAAGAGTACTGGAGTGGGTTGCCATTTCCTTCTCCAGGGGATCTTCCCGACCCAGGGATCGAACCCAGGTCTCCCGCATTGTAGGCAGACGCTTTACCACTGAGCCACCAGGGAAGTCCCATCTAAGGCAAAGCACCTATGATTCTGTTCTTTCTCTGAATCCAACATTCTCCACCAGGGATTGCACAGCCTTTGTGTTAGCATCTCACAATATACACACTATCTGGGAAAGCCAGCATACCCAGAACTCTTCCTGAATTTGCCTTTTGGGTTTCTGCATGGAAAGAATCACAAGAACATAAAAACGCAACTAGGGAAGCTGCTCACCCCCCCCTCCTCATTCTTCTTGGCCCTGCCTGGTGCCAGGCCCACTGTGTGGTGTCTGCCACTGTTTTCTTCACACAAACATCAAATGTCCACCTGAACACAGCAGCTGTAGCCAACTCCAGCCTCCGTGGGGCAGAGTGAGCGCTGCTTTCTCCTCGGAGAATTTCACCTGACAGACTGAATTTAGAAGGTTATCCATGTCTTAAAAGGGTTAGGGTGTTCTTGGATTTAATTTCCTTGTTATAAACTTTAAAATGTTTCCTAGTTCTGGTGCACTAAATCCTGGGCCTGGAAAAAAAAAATTGCTCCTGATGTAAGTGTTAGAAAGAAATGTAGGTCTGGACTGTACATCACGGTTTAGGAGTCAGTACTTTCTCCCCTCCTCTTAGCCAGGAGGACAGACAGAAGGCATGATCTTAAGTGAGTTTAATCCTTCCAGTGAGACAACTGTCTTGCTCATCAGACGCCAAATATGACGGCATCCAAGGTCACACTCAAAAGACCCTCATCACCTATCACTTACATTCCCACTTCAAAATTAAATGCATAAGCAAGTCTTTGAAAGTATTTGAAAAGTAAGATGTTTTCCTTGTTTGATGTACAAATGTTATTGTAAATAATTCACTTAATCTATTATTTGTTATGAGTTTGACCCCTATTCCTCTGAGAGGTTTATTTCTTTTACCTGTAATTGTCACAGTTCTTCCATTCACCCTTTAAAAGCCATCTAGTTCATATTTCCATTTTTGTGATTCATTTCCCCACCAACACACACACACACACACACACATTTCTTTGGTCTGCAGACCTTAAGAGCAAATGTATCATTTAGGCTCAATCACTTAGTAGCAAGTTGCTTCTGTACACATTTATAACTTCTATTCATAATTAGTCATGATTAACTAGATTGGAAACTCTCCAAGGGCAGAAATTGTTTTCTCTATTATTTTATCTTCTAGTGCAGGGCCTGGCTCTGAATAAATGATCAATTAACACACAGCAATTAATGATTTGGGCCAGTGTCAAATGTACGGAGATGATGGTTTAATTATAATCATCCGCAATAATGACAACACTCCTATCACCTCTAAGTCCTGTCTCTACTGGCTAACTTCTTCCAGAAAATGCTTATGAATTTTGCATAATATTGCTGGCATCTTGACATTACTGTTGCATGAGATTTATAATCTTACAAACCATTTGTCACTGAAACAATGTGGAAGATAAAAGTAATTTCAGTAATACATTGAAAATATTCTGCTGTTGAAATGTTTGTACATACATCATACAAAATGAGGAGAGACATGTTTTAGAAATGTCCTAGGCTGGTGACAAGATTGGACAAAGCAGGGCCACCATGCCCTGGGCAAGGATGCCAATAACTTGCAATGCGCCACTTTTCTTGGGCTCCAATTAAAGGTTAACTGGGGCTCAAAGGGAACAAAGGGACCTGCTTACCTCTTCCTCTCAGCTTCTCTGGGGGGACTGGGCTGAGGACTAGTCACCAGCCGAGAACACCTGCTCCCCACCCAGCCCTCTTGCTACGTGATAATCTGTTAGAACAAGAGAGACACACTAACTCCAGGAGCCAGAACCCACGATGGCGGAGTGGGGCGTGGCACTGCTGCCAGTCTCCCATCGCAGCCGGAACGTGACTGTCTCTCATTCACTCATTCACTCACTCACTTACAGCACGCGCTCCCTGCCTGTGGCCGGGCACCGCTCACACTCTTGATGCCTCACATAGCGGCAGAGATGGTACACGCACCGAAACAAGTGCCACGACAAGTGCCAGGGGAAGCCCTCCTTCCTGAGCCCGGGCCACGGTCTCTAAAGCAAGTGTAGAAACCCCAAAAAGGCTTCAGCATGAAGCATTTATGTTCCCAAAATCCAGGAGCTCATTCCTCAGCCCCACAAAAACCTTGGAGATAAAATCCAATAATAGAGCATTGCCTGAAGTGTATTCCCAGGACCACTAGGTCTACAGGATGATAAATGGCTGTCACCCAAAGCGGAAAAAAAAAAGGAAAGAGAGACTAATTCCTGATCACTGAAGTCTAGAAACTGCTGATTTAATTAATGTGGGATTTTTTTTTTTTTAAGGTCCTTTAAAATGTTAATACTCCTTATGAGTCACTAGGAAAGGATAATATTCCCCGGAGTTAGATAGACGACGCTTTCTTTTTTCAGTGGACGTTTTTCTCATTGTACATGCTTCAAGATTGTTGTCGAGCTTCCCCTAGGCCCGTTCTCTCCATGGGGCTTCCCAGGTGGCTTGATGGTAACAGAATCTGCCTGCCAATGCAGGAGACATGGGTTTGATCCCTGAGTCACGAGGATCCCTGGAGGAGGAAATGGCAACCCACTCCAGTGTTCTTGCCTGGAAAATCCCACGGACAGAGGAGTCTGGCGAGCTACAGTCCATGCACAGGGGACTCTGCTTAGTGTTATGTGACAGTCTGGGTGGGAGGGGAGTTTGCGGGAGAATGAATACATGTGTAAGTATGGCTGAGTCCTTTTGCTGTCTGCCTGAAACCATCACATTGTTAATCATCTATACTCCAATACAAAATTAAAAGTTTTTTTTTTTTTAAAAAGGATATAAATTCATTTCAAAGATCAAGAAATGATGAATGGTGGATTTTTCCAATGCTTTCTTCCTAGTTCTAATACGTGGAGACAAACTACTTTTCCCATCTCCTAGGACTGTTCTCTGTACTGACCTTAGAGGGCTCTACTTTAAGTTTACAAATTGGAATACAAGCTTGGTTTCCTGTTTCTCCAGCAGAATTTGGAAAATATGTTGATGCAGCTTAAAAAGCATCCACAATAAGGCAGACGCTTAGGTGGACTTGCTTTCGTAGATCAAAGCGGCCTCTGCAAAACTCAGTGCTATAGCTGTGAGTTCTTAGCCATGGCTGCGTACTCGAATCCCCTGGGGAGCTTACAACACACCCGGATGCAAGCCTGCCCCAGATGAACTAATCAGATTCTCTGGCGGTGAGGCCTGATGATTGTTATTTTTTTAAACTCCCTGCAGACACAGAGAACAGACCCGTGGACACAGCGGGGGAGGAGAGGCTGGGACGAGTGGAGAGCGGCACTGAAACGTGTACATGACCGTGTGGGCGACAGACAGCCAGTGCGCATGCGCCGTGCAGCGCCGGGACCTCAGACCTGGGTTGGGGGACCCGTGACAGCGGAGAGGGCTGGGGCTGGGGCTGGGGCTGGGGCTGGCGGGGGATTCAGGAGGGAGGGGACACGCGCACTCCTGTGGCTGATTCATGTCGGTGTAGGGCAGAAGCCAACACAAGGTTGTAAAGCAGTTATCCTCCAATTAAAGCAAAAGGCTCAAACTACCGCACAGTTGCACTCATCTCACATGCTAGTAAAGTAATGCTCAAAATTCTCCAAGCCAGGCTTCAGCAATACGTGAACCGTGAACTTCCAGATGTTCAAGCTGGTTTTAGAAAAGGCAGAGGAACCAGAGATCAAATTGCCAACATCCGCTGGATCATGGATAGAGCAAGAGAGTTCCAGAAAAACATCGATTTCTGCTTTATTGACTATGCCAAAGCCTTTGACTGTGTGGATCACAATAAACTGTGGACAATTCTTCAAGAGATGGGAATACCAGACCACCTGACCTGCCTCCTGAGAAATCTGTATGCAGGTCAGGAAGCAACAGTTAGAACTGGACATGGAACAACAGACTGGTTCCAAATAGGAAAAGGAGTACGTCAAGGCTGTATATTGTCACCTTGCTTATTTAACTTCTATGCAGAGTACATCATGAGAAACGCTGGACTGGAAGAAGCACAAGCTGGAATCAAGATTGCTGGGAGAAATATCAATCACCTCAGATATGCAGATGACACCACCCTTATGGCAGAAAGTGAAAAGGAACTAAAAAGCCTCTTGATGAAAGTGAAAGAGGAGAGCAAAAAAGTTGGCTGAAAGCTCAGCATTCAGAACACTAAGATCATGGCATCCGGTCCCATCACTTCATGGGAAATAGTTGGGGAAACAGTGGAAATAGTGTCAGACTTTATTTTGGGGGGCTCCAAAATCACTGCAGATAGTGACTGCAGCCATGAAATTAAAAGACGCTTACTCCTTGGAAGAAAAGTTATGACCAACCTAGATAGCATATTCAAAAGCAGAGACATGACTTTGCCGACTAAGGTCCGTCTAGTCAAGGCTATGGTTTTTCCTGTGGTCATGTATGGATGTGAGAGTTGGACTGTGAAGAAGGCTGAGCACCAAAGAATTGATGCTTTTGAACTGTGGTGTTGGAGAAGACTCTTGAGAGTCCCTTGGACTGCAGGGAGATCCAACCAGTCCATTCTGAAGGAGATCAGCCCTGGGTGTTCTTTGGAAGGAATGATGCTAAAGCTGAAGCTCCAGTACTTTGGCCACCTCATGCGAAGAGTTGACTCATTGGAAAAGATTCTGATGCTGGGAGGGATTGGGGGCAGGAGGAGAAGGGGACCGACAGAGGATGAGATGGCTGGATGGTATCACCGACTCGATGGACGTGAGTCTGAGTGAACTCCGGGAGTTGGTGATGGACGGGGAGGCCTGGCGTGCTGCGATTCATGGGGTCGCAAAGAGTCTGACACGACTGAGCGACTGAACTGAACTATAGCAAAACGCAGCAACTCCCGGGTGCCTCTCACGCAGAGCCAGGGCCGAGACGCACCGCCCCGAGAGGTCCAGCTGTTGTCAGAACAGCCGGTGGCCACCCTGCCTCACTCTCAGGACTTGCTGGTTTGGGGAGCACTTGCCGTGTTATATTACCTTGCTCGAGCTGCCGTAACAAAGCACAACAGGCTGGAGGACTTAAACCACAAAAACGTAGCGTCTCACGATTCTGGAGGCTGGAAGTCCAAGCTCAGGTGCTCGCAGGGCCGGTTTCTCCCCAGGCCCCTTGTCTGCTGGGCTTGCAGACGCCGCGTCTCGCTGCATCCACATGCGCGCCTCCCCCGCGCACCTCTGCTTCCACCAGCCAGGTGGGATCAGCGCCAAACCCGACTCCTCATTTTAAGCGAACCGTCTCTTCAGAGGTCCTTGAAGGCCAGCCACATTCTGAGGTGCCAGGTGTTGGAGTTTCAACACGTGAATCTGGGAGGAGACGCAAGTCAGCTCATAACAGGTGTGTCAGGAGACCCCAGAGAACACTGCACACCGTCACACCCACGAAACGGACACTTTCTCCTGCTCTGTCAGTGGACCACGCGGCATCACGCGCAGAAGAAAACCTGTGCCCTTTGAAATAAACCACCAAAGTCGCCCTGCCTAGTTATGGCCCCCAAGACGTTAAAATTTTGAACACATCCCACAAACCTTTAAAAAAAAGAAAAAAGGAGGAGGTGAGGAAATGCTTTATTTATGACTTTTGTAATTGTGGTGTTTATAGGTATAACATATAAGTGACTATAAAGGTCATGTAAAATATTGCTGAACAGACAAATGACAACAACTAATATATATAAACAGGCTTCCCAGGCGGCGTGAGAGGTGAAGAACTCGCCTGTCAATGGAGGAGACGTAAGAGACACAGGTTCAATCCCTGGGTCTGGAAGCTCCCCTGCAGGGCATGATAAGTACAAATATCATACTAACATAAACCAGCTATCTAAGTTTGATCATCTTGTTAAGCTTGTAGTATCTTCCCACTAAACAGCTGTGCGTTTTGCTGGGCACTTTTGTACTTGTGAAGCCTGACACTTTGCACTTTGAGAGGGAAGGAAAAATGTTTTTATTGTCCATGTGCTTTTGTGTCTGCGTCTTTTTTGCAGCTCTGGAGGCGCCATCAAGAGATTTATCTGAGGACGGGCTTCACCTGCCAGAGCTTGATTGTTCACAGATTCTCTGCAAAACCCACTTACCTCACGTACTGTGCAAATCAAGAAGCATCTTCTTTCACTTACAGAATGAACCCCTGGAGCAAGAGGGGCTGTACTATACCTGCTTTTTTTCCTCCTAACTCTCTGCTCTTCTGGCTGTTTCTATTTGTGTTTCTGAATCAAGTCTGGTACCAGGTGTGGTTTGAGCTCAGGCAGTAATTTATTCCTTGTTAATGACTGAAAAGTCAGGAATCTAGGTTTATGATGATCTCCGTCAAGTGGTAAATAATGGAGACTCTGGTTTATGTGTCATCTCTGTCTGTTTGACCTGGGAATGCTGGTATCTTTGATTGTTGAAATGCTAATACAAACATTGTATACAATGAGAGAGGTGTTCTTAGAAATATCCTAGGCTGGAGACGAGTTTGAACATAGAAAGCAGTGCCATGAGGCCCTAAAGGATGAGCTTTCTTGGGCCGCAATTGAGGATTAACTGAGGCCCAAAGAGGACCTACCTACCTTCCCCTAGAGCCTCTTGGTGAGCTGGGGTTAGGGCTGGTCACGAGGCAGAAGCACCTCCCATCAGTGAGGTCACACCAGTCAGTTCAGTCGCTCAGTCGTGTCTGACTCTGCAACCTCAGCACACCAGGCCTCCCTGTCCATCACCAACTCCCGGAGCTCACTCAAACTCATGTCCGTCAAGTCGGTGATGCCATCCAGCCATCTCATCCTCTGTCCCCTTCTCCTCTTGCCTTCACCCTTTCCTGGCATCAGGGTCTTTTCTATGTCAGCTCTTTGCATGATTCTGCACAGAGATCACGTCACTCAGGAACATTTCCTGTGCTTTCTGGAGCAGCACACAGCCTTTGAGATCCACAGTGTCTGGAGCCACGAGCTGCTCTGTTCTGTTTATTTTTTATCTCTGGCTGAGGTTATAAAATTGAAGCTACAGTTCTCCTTGTGTGTGAAAATTTTTTTTCCTTTTTATTTCCTTGCAAGAGGAAGATGGAGCACTTTGTCTACCGCGCTCTGTATCTGTGGCTGCCCCATTCCTCTCTTCTCCTGCTTTTAATTTTCTTTTCTTGCCCCGCCCCCACAGAATTTTTTAGAAATTAATTTATTGTAAATATCTTTCATCTATTGAAATGATTGTGCATGTGATAAATAACGAGTAAGATAAAGGAGAGAAAAATTAGCAACAGTACAAAGTTACTCATGTTTATGAGAACACTTTGCTTCACTGGCATATATAAGCACTCATATAAATTCAAAATAATAATTTTTTAAAGGTTTAAAATAAATTTGAAAGGATGAAAATCTGAAATAAATAAATTCCAGAAAGGAGGAAAACCAAATGTTAATGCTTTCAACTTTGGCTCTTCAAGAAAAAAAACTTCAAAAGCTTGCTGAATCTATTCCTCAGAGAAATAAAAAAGTTTAACTCTTGGATAAACTAACTGCCTTGATTACTGGTTATAAGATAAAAAGCAAAAGAATGCTAAGTTACTTCAAACACAATTTAAAAAATTTTCAATATTAGGTTTATAACTACAAATGTTCATAAAATATAAATCTTTTGAAAAGTTTGTCTTGTTCAAGGTGAAAATTTTAATTCAAAGCAATGAATTATGTTTCTCCCTGATTTTAACACAATACAGAAAACAATACAAAAACTTGGATTTATCATGGAAGGCTTAATCAATCTGAATGCTTTAAATTTTCATGACTCACGTAAATTTGCATTATTACAAAAATGTAAAACTATTTGTCCAACTAAAGTATAACTAATGTCATATAAAGGGTCTTGTTAAGTGTTTATAACTATATGTCATACACATACAAAATCATGTAAATATACGAAATCAAAAATATTTATTTATTTGGGTGTTTTGGGTCTTAGTTGCGGCATGTGGGATCTAGTTCCCTGACCAGGGATCGAACCCAGGCCCCTGCATTGGGAGCAGGGAATTTTAGCCACTGGACCACCAGGGAAGTCCCCCAAATTCCTAATTTTTAAATTGAGGTGAAATTCATGTGACATGAAATCAGCCATTTTGAAGTGTCCAGGTCTGTGGCAGGTAGTACACTCGCAATGGTGTACAATCGCTGCCTCTGCCTAGATCCAAACCAGACGGGGCTGTCATCACCCCAGAAGGAGACCTCAGGCCACTGAGCAGTCACTCCCTATTCCTCCCCATCCCCTTGGCAACTCCCAAGCTGCTTTCTGTATCTATGGACTCACCTGCTCTGGATACGTCATATGAATGGAAGCAGACAGTGTGTGACCTATTGTGCCTGGCCTCTTCCACTGAGCGTAATGCTTCCATGGCTCATCCACGGTGGAGCATACGCCAGTACTTCATTTTAATAGCTGAATAATATTTCGTTGTAGTTATGTACAGCACATTTCCTCTATCATTCATTCATGGTGGACATTTGGGTTGCTTCCACCATTTAACGATTGTGAATAGCACTACTATAAATTTTCATGTACAAGTATTTGTCTGATACCTGTTTTCAATTTTTTTAAGTATATATCCAGAAACAGAATTGCTGGGTCTTATGGTTATTCTACATTTAACTTTGTCAGGAACAATCAAATTGTTTTCCAAGTGGCCATTCTATCCTACCAATTAACTTTAAGACTTTGAACTATTAGTAAGTCAAGCTATTAGTATATATTAATATGTTGTACACCTGAAAACTCTAGTTTTACTATACTCTAGTCATAAGCTAGCTGGTTAGAATGAATGTAAAAGCCTACTACTTTAAGAATTTTTTAAAGATGTCTTTGATTGTAGAGAGGGGTATATATGTAAGATAATGGATGTATTTTGTTTCGCTTTAAATAAAATTGGTTTTGCCAGAATATAAAAGAAGGTAATAGAAGGCAATTTGAGGATATACCACAAATACAGAAAAAAGAAAAAACTAAGCTCAAGAGCCTGGGTTTATAATGCCTGCATATAGTGAATTTTAAATAAGCAAAGAAATGCGTTAAAAATGTTTGCAAAGTTGACTTGGTGATAATTCATTCATAAGGTGGAAAGAGGCTTGTGCATCATTTACTACAAATTGCTACATAAATGACAATCAAAGAAGTAAAATAAGAATTTGAGTCTCCTGTTAAAATGGTAAACTGATCCCTGAGTATAGAGAAAGCTTCTAACAAAAACAAAGAGAAGAGTGAGAATGTGATCCATGCCCGACATCAGTGGTTCCCTTCTCACCAAAATGCCGTGTAACTTGTGTTTGCTATACTTTCGTATTAATTTTAACAAAATGACTTTGAAAATAGGGTTCCAGATAATCATTTTCATGTACTGCTGTGCCCCCCTAAATGTTACCTGGAAGCATTTCTTGTCTTAAAGCACCATGACTGAGGCTCCTATCATGGCCCCTCTGGTAACTCTCTTCAGTACTGCCTTTCCCAAATTCAGGACCCAGCATCAGAGCTCTACAGCTATAAAGCTACCTACTGCACCTCATCAGTGTTGGAGTTTCCCAGAAGTCCACTGGTCATCACAAAGATTTGATCTCTCACCTTTTAAAATAAGAGATTTTAGAAGTGATCTGGCATTCTCTAATTTTAGTACTCAGCGCTGTTACGTCCACCATATGGAAAATCAGCAAAAAGGTAAACTTCTGTTTATTACATATGAATAAAACATTGCTGGAGAAGGCAATGGCAGCCCACTCCAGTGTTCTTGCCTGGAGAATCCCAGGGACGGGGGAGCCTGGTGGGCTGCCGTCTATGGGGTTGCACAAAGTCGGACACGACTGAAACGACTTAGCAGCAGTAGCAGCAGCAAAATGTTACTGTTAGAAACATGCCTACATTCATGTACAAAGATGGGCACTATGACTTTGAAAAACTAGATTAATTTTTAAAAGACCCCGTATTTTCAATATAAATTCTCTTGTCAAATGATGATAATCAGAATACACTTTATCAGGTAGATTGAACACTCCTGGAGATTTGAGAGTGCCCTCACTTTTTATAATGTTTTTATATTGTACCCTCACAAAAAGCATTAACTAAATCCTTAGAAGTCAGTTGCTTATTGTATTTCAATAGAGGATTCTCCCTTCGTGGGTCATAGCCTAGCTGTGGCTAAGGGGCTTGTGTAACTCGGGGACGCTGTGAGCCGTGCCGAGCAGGGCCGTCTGAGATGTTCAGGTCATGGTGAGGAGTCTGACAGAACACGGTCCACTGGAGGAGGGAACGGCAAGTTCCAGTTCAGCCGCCGAGTCGTGTCTGACTCTTTGCAACCCCATGGACTGCAGCACGCCAGGCTTCCCTGCCCCACTCCAGGATTCACGCTGCGAGAACCCCATGAGCAGAATGAAAAGGCAGCAAGATATGGCATCGGACAGTGAGCCCCCAGGTCAGACGGTGCCCACTGTGCTGCGGGGAAAGAGCAGAGGGCAGCTACTAGTAGACCCAGAAAGAATGCAGTGGCTGAGCCGGAGCAGGTCTGATACTGTTGGTCACTATACTAAATTAACCATGACCTTTGGGTCTTGTTATCCAGAAACATTTTCTGCTTTTTTCTTATACTCACCTAAAGGTCCCTGCTACAAAAACAGGTCAGAATTGAGTTTTCTGGGGAAAAAACATAAAAGAGCTTCAGTAGAGGACTGAACCAGATGCTCAGGACAGTTACAAAGTACAAGGCTAGGCCCACGGCCCATTATAAGACGACCTTATAATCCTCACCACCTTCACCACACTTGGCAGTGAGACAGTCTTGAGACGGAACCGGGACACCCAGAACCTTCCTCCCCCCAAAGCAAAGGACTTCGTGGAGATGAACTGTTCACTCTGAGATCCACAAAACATAGATTAACTCCCCAGAACTAAGTGAATGGGATGGACTGAGCTGGCCTGTGGTCCGTGTTCTACTTCCAGTGCTCACGTGGGGGGGATTCTTCTCTTCCTTCACAACCCAGGGCTGACCCTCAGGTTAATGGGCCCTGCTTGCGCAAACTAGGGTGAAACCCTCTTTAAATGGCATCTTGTTTCAACTGGATCCTGATGAACGGGGATGAGAGAAATCCCATGAAAGATTTATTCATATAGTAAGTTAATCAATCACAAGGAAAAGCAAGAACAATGATTCCACCTTAAAAAAGGATAAAACTGGCAACAATGGTTACATATTTACCAGGAACCTTTGCTAAGTTCCGTCACTCGCTGTATCTGTGGTCATCACTTGCGTGTGGCCCTGCTAAATTGCTTCAGTTGGGCCTGACTCTTCATCTTCTCAGGTGTCCCAGTGGGTAAAGAATCCACCAGCAATACTGGAGACTCAGGTTCCATCCCAGGGTTAAGAAGATCCCCTGAAGGAGGGCATGGCAACCCACTCCAGCATTCTTGCCTGGAGAATCCCATGGACGGAGGAGCCTGGTGGGCTACAGTCCACAGGGTCGCAAAGAGTCGGACACGACTGAAGCTTCTAGCACGCATCACTTGCACAGGTTTAATAAGAATGTGTTCTTTTTCCAGCCAGGGTACAATGGATCAATCAAATCTGTACGATGACTTAAAATGATGTATGTAAGGACCATGTGTGATATCTTGGTGCATTCTCTCACGTGTTTCACAGAGGGGAAAAACTGGATCACAAAACTGCCGGTGATAACGGTTTTCCTTGGCCTGGGTTTGCTTTGGGTGCTATCTACTGTGTCGATTATGCCAATCTGAGCTGTCAATATTCTAAATATGTTTATCTGAGAATAAATAAATAAGCAAATAAAAATATATAAGTAAATATCTCCTGGGGAAAAAATTCTATGCTGTAATCATAGCATAGAGTTCTCATCCAAGGAGCACAAACCCAAGGACTGCATCCTCAATACAGTACAAGGCCTTCAGAGTCCTCCCATGAACCTGGTCCACAAGCTGCCCTGTGGCTTATGGAACCCCAGCCTTCATCAAGAAACATCGACCAGCAATGGGATGTCAGTGAAAGGGGAGACCCTGACACGCTGCAATAGCTCATTTTATTGTCAGTGTGTCTGATCACAGGATGCCCAGATGTTGGTGAACATCATTTCTGAGTGTGTCTGTGAGGAAATTTCCAGATGAGATTAGACTGAGTGAAACAGATCTCTCCCCAGTGTGGGTGGGCCTCTTCCAGTCCGTGGAGGGCCTGAATGGAGCAGAAAGGTAGAGAAAGGGAAGATTCTCTCTCTCTCTGCCTGTTTGAGCTGGGGTACCAGTCTCCTCTTGCCCTCAACCTGGGACTTACCCCGTTAGTCTCTTCCTGTCCTCAGCCTGGACTTATACCATTGGTCTCCTGATTCTCAGACCTTCAGACTCAGATACCATCAGCTTTCCTGGGTCTTCAGATTGCAGCCAGCAGACTGTGGGCCTTCCCTGCCTCCACAATGACATAAGCTGATCCCTTACAATAAATCTATCTGTCTGTCTGTCTGTTTACCTATCTACCCACCCACCTACATGTTTATCTATCATCTATAAATCACCTTATCTATCATCAATCTACATATTTATCATCTATATGAATTGATGCGTTTGAACTGTGGTGTTGGAGAAGACTCTTGAGAGTCCCTTGGACTGCAAGGAGATCCAACCAGTCCATTCTGAAGGAGATCAGCCCTGGGTGTTCTTTGGAAGGAATGATGCTAAAGCTGAAACTCCAGTACTTTGGCCACCTCATGCAAAGAGTTGACTCATTGGAAAAGACTGATGCTGGGAGGGATTGGGGGCAGAAGGAGAAGGGGACGACAGAGGATGAGATGGCTGGATGGCATCACCGACTCGATGGACATGAATTTGGGTGACTCTGGGAGTTGGTAATGGACAGGGAGGCCTGGCGTGCTGCAATTCATAGGGTCGCAAAGAGTCGGACACGACCGAGCGACTGAAATGAACTGAACTGAACTGAACTGAACTGTCTATCGATCAGTCTCCTGTTAGTTCAGTTTCTCTGGAAAACCCTGACAAACCCTTACATCCAAAACCTAAAGGTGCTGCAGGCAAAGCCCAGTAAGAAGTGAATTTGAGGCTTCTTGGGTTTCAATCTCAGTGGACAAACAGACAATGAAATTGAAATACTTTTGAGACATAAAGTTTATATCCCTAGGAGCTTTACAAGGCCCCCAGATATAAGCAACTCTTAAGCCTTAATACCATGTTGTTCTCATTCTTTTGAATGCAATGAGAGGGTCATTGTGTATTCAACACTGATTGCTCCTATGAAAATAAGATGTTTCCAATAAAATAAAATCACAGGCATGATACGGAGTCAGAAAATCCCTGATCATCTTATGTGGTCTAATCCGCACCTTAGAGGAAGGAAGTTGAACAAAGGATGGAGTTGGGAAGCAAAACAGCTATTTTACTCTGCTTCCATTATGATTAAGGATATGACACACCACAGTCAGGAAACGGGAAAAAAAGAGAATTTGCACCTTGACACAAACCGAAAATGATAGGGTCACTCTGCCTATGTCCGGTCCACAGGATAATAAAAACTTGGACAATTCCTACAGACATGAACTTCACAAGCAAAATATAGCTTAATGTCTGGCCTTCTCAACACCATTGTATATGGATGTGATGACCACGTGAGAAAGTTCCTGCTTCCCACCATGAGCAAAAGAACATAAATTTGAGCAGCTTGTAACCTGTGGTTTTCTCCCTTTTGTTGTTTAGTCACTAAATCATGTCCGAATCTTTGTGACCCCATGGACTGTAGCCCACCAGGCTCCTTTGTCCATGGACTTTTCTAGGCAAGAACGCTGGAGCGGGTTGCCATTCCCTTCTCCAGGGGATCCTCCCGACCCAGGGATCGGACCCACATCTCCTACACTGCAGGCAGATTCTTTACTGCTGAGCCTCCCGGGAAGCCCCCTTTACTGGGGTCTTTCTTTGGAGGGCTGGTCCTTTTGATGTCTGATTCCCTTCAATTCTTTGCCAATTAACTTTTCCTCATTTTTTCTTTCTAAATGGTCTTGTCTGTTGGTTTATCAAAACCTGAGGAAAGTCCCCACATTTTATAACCGGGCACTACCACAGAAGGGGCTTCTCTCGTAGCTCAGTGGGTAAAGAAGCCACCTGCCATGCAGGAGATTTGAGTTCGATCCCTGGTACGGGAAGATCCCCTCGAAAAGGAAATGGTAACCCGCTCCAGTATCCTTGCCTGGAGAATCCGTGGACAGAGGAGCCTGGCGGGCTGCAGTCTGTGGGGTCGCAGAGTCGGACACGACTGGGCGAGGAAACCACCACACCACAGATGAGAGTTTCTCTCTCATTTGGGGCATTTGTTCACAAGGATGTGAAATGTGACTCAGAAGAGGGGCTGCCCTGAGCCCTGGATCCTTCTCCCCTCGGCCAAAGGAGGCGTGTTTGGTTTACTGTCCCAAGTGTCAGGGGCCTTAGCAAGACATTCTAAAGGACCCAGTATGTCTCCATCTGCAGCATCTGAGAACGTCGCCCTGTGCACCCCTCATCTCGTTACATTTCCATAAGCTCTCATCCCAGTTATGCTCAGAAGGCACAGCCCTCGATCCCCAGGAATAATGTGCTAAAGCAGAAAAGGAAAAAAATTTAAAAACCGCACAGCTATTCTTGGTCATTTTAATGGTGAGGTGCTTCAGATTCTCTATAAAATGAAAGAAATTCAATTGTGTGAGGTCACCAGGTCACAATCTCCCCAAGAACACTGCTATTTAGAGCCAAACATCTTTCTCAGAGGGGCCCGCAAAGTTTAATGACATCAGTCAGCTGCGGTGAGACCCTGTGAGCCCATAATCCTAAAACGAGCCTCTGCGTGCCGTCTGTTACAGAGGGGCGCCAGTCCACCTGGGTGCAATTCTAGATCAAAGGTCACACTGAATCCTGCCTTCAAACTTTCAGTCACAGCCCTAACCACCCTATGAGTTAGCCAGTAGCAGTTCTGTGGCTCTTTGGGAACAAAAGGCCACCTTGGCAAGGCTGGAGGAAAGGCTCCTGCCGCAGTGGGAAGCAGAGAGCACACAGTGAAGACTGGGCAGCATCGGCAGTGTTTGCTGAGTTGCGTGCAGTGACACGGGGTCGCTGTGTCCCCTGCGCCACGCTGGGTACGAGATATTTTTGTACAGAACTTCTTTAAAGAATTTACATGTTACGACATCTGCCCTCTTGTCACTTAACAGTCAACACAAGTGAAATAAGTACAGAGGGAAGGGGAAAGCATGATTTTCAAACTGCGGTCTGCCAATGTCTCCAACAAAGATGAGTCTCAAGCAACTACCACTGGGTGAACTAGTGAGTCTATGTTGACAAGATTCCATTTACATGAAGCGCAAGAACAGGAAAATTAATCTATGAAATTAAGATTAACCTATGAAATCAGAAAGTGGCCACCTCTGAGTGGCCTTATTGGCCAGGGGTCCCAGGGTAAAAGAAATGGTGTTTGCTTACCGAGGGATATGCATACGCGAAAATTCACCAGCTTTTACGGTATGTAACTTCACGGTTTGCTCTGACTGTTTGTGCCCCCTAAAGTTCTTGTTTGAAATCCTAAACCCCAAAGGTGATAGTTTTAGGAGGTGGGGCATTTGGGAGGTGATTAGGTCCTAAGGGAGAAGCCCTTGTGAACGGGATTGGAGCCCTCATAAAAGCAACCCCCAGAGCTGCCTCACTAACTCTGCCCTTTAAGGACACAGGGAGAAAGTGCTGGCTGCGACCCAGGAAGAGGGTCTTTGCCAGAACATGACCATGAAGGCAGCTTGACCTTGGAATTCCCAACCTCCAAAACTGTGAGCCAGAAGTGTCTGCTCTTCATAAGCCACCCAGCCTCTGGTATTCGTTATGGCAGCCCAACTGGAATCAGACACTGAATATAAATTATGCCTCGATTTTTTAAAGTTTTTTTTTTTTTTTTAATCCACCACTTACACACTTGAGCTGTAAAGCTGGGACTCGGACCACTCTCTACCAGGAGAGCCAGGGTCCAAACCCACTCTCCTCGCACTGAGTCGGACCAGTGAGGCCGCGTGCTCCTTGCTGCCCATCACCGCAGGGCGGTGGTCCCGCTGTTCTTCAAAGAATGCCCGCCTGCGTTTTCCTCTCTGGAAACGCTGCGACGCAGCTGCGGCGCACACTTCTCTGTGTGCGCTCAGTTGTCAGTCATGTCCAGCTCTTTGCAGCCCCACGGACTGTAGCCCGCCAGGCTCCTCTGTCCACAGGATTCTCTAGGCAAGAACACTGGAGTGGGTTGCCATTTCCTTCTCCAGGGGCTTCCCGACCCAGGGATCTAGCCCGGGTCTCCCGCACTGCAGGCGGATTCTTTACTGTCTGAGCCCCCAGGGACGCCCCACAGCTCTCTGCGTGCTCACCCAGCCGGGCAGCAGTTTTTCCTCCCTGTGACCGAAACACCGCCGTGTGGCAGCCGTCAAGATGCTGCGCCCGGCCGGGCCTCCCCGACAGCCTCCACACTCTCACCTGGAAACGAAAGCCCTAGACCGTGCAGTCCGACCTGCAGACCACCCGAGTCTCTGACCCTGCAGTCGCCTGGAGCGTGCCCACCCGCTTTGTCGTCTGTTTTCCTTTTTAATCGTAGTACCCACGTGCTCATGGCTGCCCCATCGGTGAGTCAGGGAGCTCGCTGCGATCTGAAGCTGCACAGGAACGCGAGACCCGTGAGCCAGACCTCAGCCCCGGCCGGCGGCGTGCGATGGAGACGGCTCCTCCCTCCTGTCCCCCGACCAGGGCCGTGACTCAGGTTCTACAATTTGATTTGCACTTTCAGTTATTGAGCAGTCTGTGCAACACGACAGGGCAGGGACGCCATTAGGCCTTGGGATTGAGAAGCTGAGGCAGAACGGAGGTAAATTTGAAGATGTGCTTTGCCAGGCTTGGGAGCAAAGCGGCCCTGACGAATAAGCACAGTTCTAGACTTTCACTTCAGCGCAGCGATATTTTTAAACGGGAGCAGAGGAACCTTTCCCCATCAGTTTCCTTCTATCGTCAAGGTCCCCGGCAATATCTTTGAGATTTGAGAGGAATAATCACCTGTGTTTTATTTTTGTCTCATACCCTGGACCAGGAACAAAGGATTTTCACTCTTCGGAAACCAGACAGCATTCTCTGAAACCTGACGTATTCCTTCAAAGCGCTGGCGCTGAGCTTGAGGTTCAAAATCATATTTTTCTCTCCAAACCATCATCCTTGTCTGTGCTGTCAGGGGTGTGCTCTTATAAAGGCTCAAGTTTAAATTAAAACCCGAGCATAAAGGAAGTGCTACGCATATTAAGCACGTAAGTAAAACAGCTTTCTGCCTCCACGTTAATCCTGTTCACAGGCTACGCCCAGGCCCAAGCATATTATTTTTTATTTACATCAAAGTTCTATGTTTACAAACATGATTTACACTAGTTTAGTTTGTCAGCCCATATGGTATCTTTGAAAGTCAGACCAGAGCTATATTCCCATTTCACAGGTGAAAAAAACAAAAGTCAAGGATCAGTTAGCAAATTTGTGCGTGAGAAAGCATTTTCAGGGCTTGAATTTCCAGTTCATGTCATTGTTTCTACAGTTCAGTTCAGTTCAGTCACTCAGTCGTGTCCGACTCTTTGCGACCCTGTGGACTGCAGCACGCCAGGCCTCCCTGGCCATCACCAACTCCCGGAGTTCACTCAAACTCATGTCCGTTGAGTCAGTGATGCCATCCAACCATCTCATCCTCCATCATCCCCTTCTCCTCCCGCCCTCAATCTTTCCCAGCATCAGGGTCTTTTCAAATGAGTCAGCTCTTCACATCAGGTGGCCAAAGTGTTGGAGTTTCAGCTTCAGCATCAGTCCTTCCAATGAATATTCAGGACTGATCTCCTTTAGGATGGACTGGTTGGATCTCCTTGCAGTCCAAGGGACTCTCAAGAGTCTTCTCCAACACCACAGTTCAAAGGCATCAATTCTTTGGCACTCAGCTTTCTTTGTAGTCCAACTCTCACAACCATACATGACTACTGGAAAAAACATAGCCTTGACTAGACAGACCTTTGTTGGCAAAGTAATGTCTCTGCTTTTTAATATGCTGTCTAGGTTGGTCATAACTTTCCTGCCAAGGAGTGTCTTTTAATTTCATGGCTGCAGTCTCCATCTGCAGTGATTTTGGGGCCCCCAAAATAAAGTCTTTCACTGTTTCCATCTATTTGCTATGAAAGGATGGGACCGGATGCCATGATCTTAGTGTTCTGAATGTTGAATTTTAAGCCAACTATCTCACTCTCCTCTTTCACTTTCATCAAGAGGCTCTTTAGTTCCTCTTCACTTTCTGCCATAAGGGTGGTGTCATCTGCATATCTGAGGTGATTGATATTTCTCCTGGCAATCTTGATTCCAGCTTGTGCTTCATCCAGCCTGGCATTTTGCATGATGTACTCAGCATAGAAATTAAACAAGCGAGGTGACAATATACAGCCTTGACATACTCCTTTCCTGTTTCTTGTTTCCAATCCATTATTCCATGCCGGTTCTAACTGTTGCTTCCTGACCTGCATACAGATTTCTCAGGAGGAAGGTCAGGTGATCTGGCATTCCCATCTCTTGAAGAATTTTCCACAGTTTGTTGTGATCCACACAGTCAAAAGCTTTAGCATAGTCAGTAAAGCAGAAATAAATGTTTTTCTGGAACTCTCTTGCTTTTTTGATGATCCAACGGATATTGGCAATTTGATCTCTGGTTCCTCTGCCTTTTCTAAATCCAGCTTAAACATCTGGAAGTTCATGGTTCACATATTGCTGAAGCCTGGCTTGGAGAATTTTGAGCATTACTTTGCTAGCATGTGAGATGAGTGCAATTGTGCAGTAGTTTGAACATTCTTTGGCATTGCCTTTTTTGGGATTGGAGTGAAAGCTGACCTTTTCCAGTCCTGTAGCCACTGCTGAAATTTCCAGATTTGCTGGCATATTGGGGTGGCACTTTCACAGCATCATCAGTTTTACCAAATACCATGGTTTCATATTCATGATTTCCCCGTCAGCCACCCTCCTGCCCTGGCCCTGTGCGTATGCTCCGCCGTGTCTGACTCTTCGCGACCCCGTGGCCTGTAGCCCGCCAGGCTCCTCTGTCCACGGGATTCTCCAGGCGAGAACACTGGAGTGGTTTGCCATTCCCTTCTCCAGGGGATCTTCCCGACCCAGGGATCGAACCTGCGTCTCCTGCATTCCTAAACTGCCTTACGGCTCAGCCACTGGGGAAGCCCCAGCCACCGCAAAGCACCTTTAGGAGTATCAGTCACTGAGGCTCCACGGACGCCTACAGGGGCGCCGATCCTCCTGAAGCCCAATTCCTCAGGGTGGGCCTTGAGGTGATGGAAGATAAACTCTCTGAATCGGCTCCCCTCTGAGCCGTTCCGGATGGTGTGTGGTGACCGGCCCTGTCACTGCCATTTCACAGACGCTGGTCTCGTCGCATTCACCAAAGACCTCGATGGTTCTGAGCTTCTGGTTCTCCTTTAATGACGCACATCAGTTCTTTCTGCGTTTACCTGTTGCCCAAGGAAACGTGAGGATCACTTCAATTATTGTCTCTACTGCATGTGGTTAAATAAGGTCGACGTGGGAGCATCTCTTGGAAACACATGAATATTTATTTTTACTGAAAAATGGCTGCTGAGTCCCCTAAAACCTTCTCTCATGACGCAGGTCCAAAAATCTTTGCAGGTGTGTTAATTATAATGTTCTCAATGGCTGTAAAGATGAAAAGGCCCGTCTCCTAAGGGAAGAATGTATCAGCCCTGCCTGGAGATGGCGATGCCTTGAGAAGCCAGTCACCCTCCTTGATCAGAGAATCACCTGCACATGGTTCTGTGAAGAGAGAGACCAAAACGCTGTCAGCTGAAATGAAGGCTGGAGAACTGGTCTGATTCCCAAATGTTTTTTTAAAGCTTGTCAGTTGGTTCCAAGACATTACCTACCACTGTTCACATCACTAATCGGGGTGCTTTCTGCTATACAACAAATGAACTAAAACTGATGAGGTGGTTTCATTTCCTGTAAAGTCTACTCATCACTCAGAAGTACCAACCCTCAAGCTTATTAAAATCAGAGTGTGGGCTGCTTACAGCCTGGGGCTCAGTCAGTTCACTGTAAGAGAATTCAGTCTCATCTCCTCCCAGCCCAGCCTCGTGGGACTTTCCCTCACCTTTCCCTAGGAGCTTGAGCAAGTACCACTCCTGGATTCTCAGCCTTGAGGCTGTGAGCTCACTGGACAGGGAGCACAGGCAAGGTGTTCCTCCCTGGACGCATGAATCGCCGCCACGGCACCTTCTCGCCAATCTCAGCAAAACCAGGCTCCTTCTACTGCCCTAAGGCTGTCTCTTAAACACAAACAATTCTCCACTTTTGAAAACTTCATTTTAAAGCAATTGTGAGAAATGTAGAATATATCCCCACTGACCTCTTCCCTGGATCCAAAAAATTGTTATTCTTGCAAGTAGACAGCTCCGGGCCACTGCAACCATCGTGAGAACCATTAGGGGACAGAGAGATAAGTGTTTGAGTTCTCAGAGACTCAGAGTGTTTAAATGAATGGAAAGCAGACAGCATTTGGGGCAGTTGATACCAGAGGAGGGTGTGGGTTAGAAATATCCTACTCACACACTGAATGGTTTGCCTGGCTGTAATTCCAGTTGGTCTCTGACTCCGCAGGTTCCTAATCTGCAGATTAAACCAGCTGCAGAGCAAACATATATGTTCAGCGTATGTGGGTCTCCGTGGTCGCTCAGCTGGTAAAAAATCTGTCTGCAAGGCAGGAGATACCAGTTCCATTCCTGGGTCGGGAAGACCCCCTGGAGAAGGGATAGACTACCACTCCAGTATTCTTGGGCTTCCCTGATGGTTCAGATGGTAAAGAATGCAATGGGGGAGACCTGGGTTCAATCCCTGGGTCCGGAAGATCCCCTGGAGGAGGTCATGGCAACCCACTCCGGTATTCTTGCCTGGAGAATCCTCACGGACAGAGAAGCCTGGCGGGCTACAGTCCCTAGCGTCACAGAGTCAGACAGGACCGAGCGACTAAGCACAGCACAGCACATACAGGTACATACATATATGTGTGTGTGTGTGTGTGTGTGTACATACACACACAGATATATCTAATTCCAGAAAACTCCAAAAAGCAAGACACTTGAATTTTTCATCTTCTCCAAGGCATCTTCCCAACCCAGGGATGGACCCCGCACCTGTTGCATCTCCTGCGTGGGCAGGCAGTCTTTCCACTGCGCCCCTGGGGAGCTCCTAGTACCAGATGACATCCTCTCGTACAGAGGCTTTTCTCCTGGGAGGGGTGAGCACTGTCATCTTCGCCTTTTACTAGTGTGTTGGTGGTGAGCATCGACTTCTCATTGATCCTTCCCTCTCGGTTCTGAAATACATCCCTGGATCTTTTCACTTCGTTTGGCTTTTGTGTGTTCTTTCCTATCAGGAATGCACTTAATCAGCTTATCTAGGTTTTCCAGGGTGTCCTTTTGGATCTAATCCTGCTGGATTAGAGGAAAGCCACATGGTATTTATGCCTGTCGCTATGAAGGACTCCTTGGATGTGTTCTTGGAACTGGCTGGGGCGGGGGTCTGGGATGGGGGCATCACGGTCCCGGATACGGCATTTGAAAGCACCTTCTGGGTCACCTTTCACGCTGAGCCAATGGCCTGTCTTCTGGGAAGTGACCTTCTCCAACTTCTTTCTGCAGGAACGCTTGACCACCAAGCAGATTGTTTGGGACCCCTATTGTCTTTAGTAAAATGTTTCCTTCCCTTTATCCTTCGACGATATTCCTCAGCCTCTCCTGGTAGCTGTGTTCCTAAGAGCTGTTCTGACTTTTCAACCAACCTCCATCTAACTCTGCTCTGACAGTAATGCCGATTGCCTCTAAGATTTCACTAAAGGACTGCAATCAACGCTCACTCTCTCTCTCTCTTGCTGTCTCTCAGTTTCTCTCTCTCGCACACATGCACACCCACAACCATCTCAGACCCCACTTTAGGAAGCACGCTTAGAAATACAGCTATAATAGTATCTGGTGTAATTTAAGCAGAACAAGATTGAAACTCTGACAGTGTTCCTGGAAACAGAAGATCCTATTATTGCCAACAGTTTGAAATCTTCAACTGCTCACATTTTTCAAACTGCTTTGCCAAATGGTTAAAAAGGGTGCAAGCCTGCATTATTTCAAGTCGTATTTTTGATGTTCTTTATGGGAGGGGTTACCTCTGGCCCATGTCCAAATGGATGAGAAAACGCTAGCAAAATATAGCAGAAATATCTGTAGTGCTTAGATATTGAAGGGGAGACCAGGTTAATGAATTTCAGGTGTAAATCATCCACACTAGCTATTTTATTGCTCTTTCTCTGGAACCACACTGCCTTAAACTTCTCTAAGACGGACTTAGAATATACAGAGCTTCATTACTCAATAGATTAGGCCTCCGATGAGAAGAGCTGTGGGTTTTGTCTGAGATGAGCCATGTTGGCGTTCGGTGCTGTGTATAATTACAGAACAGAGCCTGAGGGGAAAGGGCCATTCTAAAATAAATATTTTCCAGAAAAAGAAGCCTCAGAGGAACTCTTAGTTCTGACTCTTTGCTCTTGTTCCATCCTCTCAAGAAATATAACTATTTGTCCTTTAGTTTTTCACTCAAAACTGATTCAAGGCTTAAGAAATGACTGCGGGTCCCATTCAGCTGACCCTGTCCCGGGACAGGAGCAGGACATTCCGTGGTCCCTTCGGAGAGAAGACAGCTGGTTTGGAAATCTCACAGCGAGGGAGGAAGGTGGATCCAGCCGGGAGAGGTTGGCCCTCTCCTCCCTCCAGCGCCTGACATGACTCACGTCCCCACCAGACTAGAGGAAGGAGCCCTGACCGGGCCAAACGGAGAGATGAAGTGCCCCCAACCTCCCCCCAAGGGGCTTCCCAGCTGGCACTAGAGCAGGAGACGCAGGAGACGGAGGTTCGATCCCTGCATCAGGAAGACCCCCTGGAGGAGGAAATGGCAGCCCACGCCAGTGTTCTTACCTGGAGAATCCCATGGACAGAGGAGCCTGGCAGGCTACAGTCCGTGAGGTCACAAAGAGTCGGACACAGCTGAGCAAGTAAGCGCGTGCACACATACACACACACAACCTCCCTCCAGTCCCCCTAGGCTCCTCTCCTGGCACCAAAGTCTCTAAGCAGGCTTCCCATCTCCTTATTCAAAACTGATTCTTTGCTTGTTCACTCACTCACACAACCACAGGGGCCTAGGTACATAGGCAGAGAGCAAAGCCTTAAAATATGGAGGGAGGCTGCAGAAAGGTAACCCTGAAACTCAGCCTTCCATGTCAGTTGCTAAGTCACCGGGAGACATTCCAGAGACCCTCACTGTGATCATGGGTTAACACAGGTAACCTGCCTAAGAACTGTTTCAGGTTGAGCTTGTGAAGAACAATAGTTCCTTATAAAAGGAGGGAACTGGATTGGGTCACTGTTGACTTTTCCGACTCTGCACGTCTGACTCTCCAGCCCCAGCAAGCCTTCGGGTAACCGCAGTTCTGGCCGACATCATGACTGCAACCTCATGAGAGAGCCTGAGCCCAAAACACCAGCTAAGCTGCTTCTGATCCAGAAAAAAGTATTACTTTTAAGCTGCTAAGCCTGGGGGACCATTCGGTATGCAATGATAGATAATTAATAGACCGGGCGTGTGCCGAAAGGCAGAGCCATTGGTGGCCACAGTCCAGAAGTGCGGTGACACCTTTACATACCAGACTTGCCTTCAAAGCCTGACTGCGCCACTGTGTGCACGCGTGCTAAGCTGCTCAGTCGTGTCCGACTCTGTGCGACCCCGTGGACTGTAGCCCGCCAGTCTCCCCTGACCGTGGGATTCTCCAGGCAAGAATACTGGGGTGGGGTGCACACCCTCCTCAGGGGATCCTTACCTCCCACCAAATCCAGGCGTTGTCTTGCCTTCTCAGGATTTAACTTGCCAAAGCTCTGAGAGTGTGAGGGGAGAGCAACAGTTCCAACCTCCGCTGCAGTCTGCAGGCCAGTAGAACCAAATGAAGGTGAACAGAGGGTCAGGTTGAGCAGATGAGAGAGTGGTGCGCACGTCCTTTTTTCTAATTATCAAGGTCATGGATGCATGTTCTCAAGTGGTTCTCTAAACACGGTGCCAAGAACTGGGAGAGTAGCTGGACTTTTCCAGAGTGCGTCATTTTGAGCCCCACTCCCACCGCACCCTTTGGCTACATCAGGTAGTCAGCCTTACAAAAAATTCTACAAGAGTTATCCATCCAAAACTCTTATCACTCAGTGTGACTCCTAACATCTCCTGCAATAGTGTTGATAAAAATTTTATATAATGACTTATTTCACCTCTGTAGCCCACACTATTTTGAGAATTTGACAAGAGTATTCACAGATGTCCATGCTGGTGTAATCAAAACCATGTTAGTTTTATTTGTACAGTATTATAGAGTTAATTTACTCACTGGGATCAATTTGATTTCCGAAGCTTGCCTGGGCCTGCCAGAGGCACTGAATGGGACTGACGCTTGCACAAACAGCAGCACTCAGCTGTGTCTAGGTCAGTGTTGTCCGGATTTCAAAGTCACCCAGAGTCTTGGCAACAACCCCAAACGTCATTTTTCCAAACACAGATCAAGGAACTTCTCCCAAAAGACTGAACTCCAAGTGGAAAAACAAATATAGAATATAAGCAGGGGAGGAAATGTCGTCCCCACCCTCAAAAAGGATTTGTAAAAATTAGTGCCAAATATTTTATGAAAGCCCAGAAAACCAAAATGTTAGGAAAAGATATCGAAGAGTGTTATATGTCTTGCTGAAAGAATAGAGATTCTTGGAAGGCTTTCTTGCACTACTTTTGCAAACGATTTTTGCAGATTTTATTAGTCTACATTTAGAACACATGAAAATTAGGAGTGAGATGTAAATGGCTGTGCTCAAGCTTCCAGTTCTTTGGCATCTGGTTGTGACTTGGCAGACAGCAATGGGCAGGGCACAAAGCAGGCCGAAGTCCCTAAGAGGTACCCGACGGATGACAGATCTCCAGGACAGCTTGATTGGCCAGCAGCCCACGATCGCCACCAACCGGAGCATCTAACTCTGAGAGAACCTTGTGTTCCTAAAGAGTTGGGGCTCCCCCAGGAACATGGTGATAACAAGCAATCAGAAATGGGGTATGCTTTCTCGAAACTAGATAAGAATGAATGTCTTTGACGTTGCAAAAACAGGTAGTCCTAACAAAGCAAGGGGCTAACTGAATTATTTGCAAGCAGAGGTGCACTGCTTTTCTGATTCGTTTACTTTCCCATAACCTGGCGCCCATCTCTGCGACTTGGATAAATGGCAATAATGTGGGTTCATGTTCCTATAGGTGGATACCATGTGGTGTGGGAGGGGAATACAGAAATGACTCACAAACTCTCTGAGGGTAAGCTGTTTTTGAGTCAAAATGGATCTAACCCAAATTGGACCATTGAGTCAACCGTTACCTTTGATCTTTTTAGGTACAGAAACCCAGAAATTTGCCTCTGGGCAAAGCCAAGGTTAGCATCACGATCCCTTTGATATACTACCGTCTTCCGAAAGTCAGTTTACTTGCTAGGCCGCCCCGACCGCACTTCACTGCTTCTTCCCTGTGGAAGCAGACTTCAAACGGACTCGACACAGGTCGACAGCAGTGAACCCCTCCGATGCTCTTCCTGAAGTGCACCACGCAGGTGGGCCCAACAGCAGACAGACAGTCCTGGGGACTCCCAACAGCGCGGCCAGGAGGTCCAGTGGACCCATCCCCAGCAATGTTAGCTGGAGATACTTACGGAAAATTCACTCACAGGGAACAAATGATGTAACCCCCCTTTTCTAACCACTGACGCAGGTGGAAGTATAAGAACTAACAGGACGAGAGTGGAAAGCTCTCTCCAGGTGTCTGAAGGACAAATAGGGCCCCAGAGAGGGGCACCGCGTATACAGAGGCGTGAGTGAAGAGCAGCCCAGACACACTTTATGTGGCTTCACAGTTTTTCCAAGGGCAAAACTGAATCAGAAAGCGCAGCCTCCAGAGGACATGGTGATGGGGAGCCCACGTCGAAGGCTCCTTCGTGCTGTCTCTCCTGGTTGGGGGAATGACATCATTGAAAAGTCATCTTCAATTATGTCAGGAGTTTCAGGACAGGGAGAGAGAGCAACAGAATTTAAAAGGGACTAAAAGGCAATGTGCCTTGGGATCCATTCCCAGTTCTACCACTGACTCACCAGATGATTTTATTATTCCCATTGTTACTAGGGCTATTTTATTGAAGATTGATACAACACTTAGATTTGGAGGTCAATCTAGGACCTCTCCTTGCTTTAGTATCTAAATTAAATGTAGAACTTTCTTTGAAACACAATTAGGGAGAAAGGCAGATATGAAGGTTATAAAATCTAAGAGAAGCAGAGTTTGGAATTCTGATGAATAATCCTCCTTTTTAAAAAAGTTTAACTTTTGGAGGTGAAATTCATGTAACAAAATTTGCCATTTCAAAGTGAACAATCCAGTGACGTTTAGAACATCTACAGTGCTGTACAGCCATCAGCTCTGCCTAGCCCAGAACATTCCCAGCCCTCCAGAGTGAATCCCCACCCCCAGGGAAATGGCACTCTTCACTCTCCCTGCCCTCCACTCCCTGGCAACCTCCAAGCTGCGTTCCGTTTCTATGGATGTATCTATTCTAGGTATTTCGTGTAAACGGCATCATAAGCTAGGCGCTGTTTGGGGTCTGGCGCCTCTCGCTTAGCACAGGTGTTTGAGGTCACCACGTGGTGATACGTACCAACACTCCGCTCACTTTCGCGGTTGAGTCATACCCCACCGCGTGCGGGTGTGTTGCGCAACTTGTCCCTCCAGCCATCTGTTGACGGACATTTGGGTTATTTCTACCGTCGGACTATTGTGCTCCTCCCCTCATGAGCTCTATCCTCCACTCTCCACCTACCTCCCCACATACCCCGAACTTTCTCTGTTCTTTACTGTATATCTCCCAGAAGACACTACAGACGCAGGTTCGATCCCTGGGTCAGAAAGATCCCCTGGAGGAGGAAATGGCAACCCACTCCAGAATTCTTGCCTGGAAAAGTTCATGGACAGAGGAGTCTGGCGGGCCATGAGTCTGTGGGGTCACAAGAGTCAGACACGACTGTGCACACAGCCACACACCCCTTTGCGAAGACACACATTAACATTAGCTTATCTCCAGCGGCTTTTCTTCAGGGCTGAGAACAGAAGAGAGGGTGTGGGTAAGAAAATGAGAAAGGAAAAGAGTTTGGGAAAGAAGGACAGAGAAAGAAGGGATGGATGGGGGATGCTCAGGGACACCCTGGTGAAGCTGGAAGCACAGGACACAGCCTGACAAGGAGGAGTCTGGGTCAGTGGTCCAGCTCTGTCTGCAGGTTTCCTCAAAGAGACTGAGAAGGCTGGCGGAAAAGTCACTTACGCTTTTTCTTCTGGTGCCCTCAGGAGAACATTATCCAAAAGTCTGGTGTTTTAAGCCCTGTCAGGATTTTTTTCCTTCCAAATTTCTCTGAGTATTGTTAGTCTAGATATTTTCATAAAAGGATATCAGGTTGAATGCATTTGAATCCTAAGAGAATCTTTCAGAAGGAGAACAAAACATCAGAACAATATTTCAATAACAGCTAACTGGGAAAACAGTGGAAACAGTGTCAGACTTTATTTTTCTGGGCTCCAAAATCACTGCAGATGGTGATTGTAGCCCTGAAATTAAAAGACACTTACTTCTTGGAAGGAAAGTTATGACCAACCTAGATAGCATATTCAAAAGCAGAGACATTACTTTGCCAACAAAGTTTCGTCTAGTCAAGGCTATGGTTTTTCCAGTGGTCATGTATGGGTGTGAGGGTTGGACTGTGAAGAAGGCTGAGCACCGAAGAATTGATGCTTTTGAACTGTGGTGTTGGAGAAGACTCTTGAGAGTCCCTTGGACTGCAAGGAGACCCAACCAGTCCATTCTGAAGGAGATCAGCCCTGGGATTTCTTTGGAAGGAATGATGCTAAAGCTGAAACTCCAGTACTTTGGCCACCTCATGCGAAGAGATGACTCATTGGAAAAGACTCTGATGCTGGGAGGGATTGGGGGCAGGAGGAGAAGGGGACTACGGAGGATGAGATGGCTGGATGGCATCACGGACTCGATGGACGTGAGTCTGAGTGAACTCCGGGAGATGGTGATGGACAGGGAGGCCTGGCGCGCTGCGATTCACGGGGTCGCAAAGAGTCCGACACGACTGAGCGCCTGAACTGAACTGAAGAAAATATTGGCACCTCTTTTCTTCGGTATTTCCCCATTAAAGGGATTGTTCAGTTGGTGTTAAACTAAGGACCAGCTATTCCTGCCACTGGCGAGATGACTGTGATTCATCTTTTCTGGAAAAGGAAGAAACAAACTGAGTTTAAAATAAGCCAGACTGAAGCATCAGCCCATAGAGAAAAGTGAGGTACATCTGTGAATATGACCCACGTTTTCTTAATATTAAACGAAAGAAGATATATATTTTTTAAAGGCAAGGGAGAGGGTACATGTTTTCCTTCACTTTTGCTAACATGTGTATTACCAAAACCAGTCCTGTTTCTCCAAACTGTTTTAAAAGTTTGGGTAGTATAGTACCCGGAGGCCTGACACAATTAAGCAACTCAGCCTGCCAACCTGTCTGGGAAAGAAGGTTTAAGCGCCACACTTCCTAAAGTCTGTAAGTCCTTTCTTGGTTAACTTACTCCTTTTTATCATCTTTAGGGTCATGAGTGCTTTAAAAGCAAGCAGTGGGCAAAGCTCGTCACAAAGTAGAGGGGCAACAGAGAGGGCGGAGTTTAAACAAGAACATCCGTTTGATGGAGCAAAGTCCAAAACGCATCAGAAATAAAGCCAGACAGGAAAATCACTTGCTAATTTCAATTTGATATCCAACATTGAGCAGTATTTTTCTTTTCCATTGTCAGTGTGTGTGTGTGTGATAATTTCTATATTTAATTTTAAAATTACCTTTGGCACTTCTCCAAATGAGAAGCCCAAATTCTCCACTGCAGATCAAAAAACAGATACAGTAGAAATCTCTGATACTAAAAAAGGTACAGTAGCAATTTTTGCTTTAAAAGGAACCTATCTTTGCTAAAAAATACAGTGGCAATCTTTGATGCTAAAAAGATACAGTGGCAATCTTTGATGCTGTGATTGGTAATTATCTCAACAACCTGACATCAAAATCCTGTGAGATATTCTCTCAAGGCCCAAGGAGAAGGAGCTAAGTGATAGCTGGATTCCATATAAACAGAATTAGGTCTTTTCTTGGGACAGAATGTTTGTTGCAAACAGCAGGATCTACCAGTTCTTAACTCAAAAACCAGCATTTAAATTCCAAGGAGATGAAATAAAAGAGGCTGTATTTAAAAAAAAAAAAAAGACAGCTAAACCACAAACTGGCTGATAGCCAGAAGATCCAAAACTGTAATTTTCAAAGTGTGGTCCCCAATCAGCTGCACCCGCAGAAGCATCACCTGCGAAATTATTACAAATGCAAATTCTCTGCCCCCACCCAGACGGACTGAATCAGAAACTCTGGGAGTGGGACGCAGGGCAAACTGTTTCAACAAGCCCTCCAGGTGGTGTTGATACCTGCTACATTTAGAAAACTCCTGATGTAAAAATGAATGGATTGCTCTTGATTTGATGCCTCGGTTCTTAAGGTAATAATTTGTGTATTTATTCAACTGGAGGATGCTCTTTTCATCAGGAGTATTTGAATATTAAAAGCAGAATCTACCAAAATGACCAGTTGTGTTGACTATTTTTTATTCAAGGCTAAGCGTGTTTTCATAAGGATTTTTGGAGGTGCAAACGTGATCTAACATTGTGAGAAGGAGAGGAGCCCAGCAACATAACGGGGCCAGAGGGCTTTGCTGCTGAGACAGCTGGCACTGGAGAAGCAACCTGCAGCGTTTACATATTAAATGTGGCCATTTTTCCTCTGGCCCAGCAGTTGTGGGAAAAGGGAAGTTCAGAGGGAAATATACAGGACCAGGGAAAGGGGCTTGTTTCCAGCAGGGAAGTTTTGGTTTTTTTAAAAAATAGCAGCACTTTGTTTGGTTGTTTGTTTTCTTTTAATGTTTTGATTCTCACATATATTTTTACAAGTAACATTTTGGAGAAATTTAGGAGACTCAGTAAAGCAAAGTAAATAATACTTCACAATCTCATACCTAGAAAAAACAACTGCTCAAATTTTTATGAGTTTCTTTACAGTCTTCTTTCTTTGTGCTTTTAAAAAATTTAAAACACACTTTTTCCAGCCTTACTATTTTGACATGTAACACTGTGAAGGTTTAGGGGTACAATGTGATCGTTTGGTACAATATATATAACAAAGTTATTTTCCCAATAAGGTTAGTTAATATAATCACCATCTCGAACAGCGAACAGTGTGTGTGTGCTGAGGACTTTCAAGATCCACTCTTTCAGTAAGTGTCAAATATATAATGCAATGCTGGTAGCTGTAGTCAGCACACCACACACTGGATGCCCAGAACCTACTCACAGTGTCCCTGGAAGCTTGCACCCTTTGACTGCCTTCATTCCCTTCTCCCACCCCTACCCTTGGCAACCAGAAGTCTACTCTCTATTTCTTTGAGGTTTTTTCTTTAGATTCCACATATCAGTGACATCATGCAGTATCTGTCTTTCTCTGACTTCTTAGCATAATGTCCTCAAGTCTCATCCGTGTTGTCTCAAATGGCAGGATTCCATTCTGTTTCTGTGGCTGAATAATGTTCTACTTCTTATTTATTCACTGATAGTCACTTAGGTTGTCTCCACGTCTTGGCTCATCTTGTAAATAATGTGGCAAGTAATTTGGCTACAAGCAGTCACTTTCTAAAACAATACAGTCAGAATAAATGGCCCCTTCCAGCTACAGTAAACAGAGGAGTGTGTGTATTCTTGCCCCATGGACAGAGGAGCCTGGCGTGTCCGACTCTTTGTGACGCAAGGACTGTAGCCTGCCAGGCTCCTCTGTCCATGGGGATTCTCCAGGCAAGAATACTGGAGTGGCTTGCATACCCTCCTCCAGGTTATCTTCCCAACCCAGGGCTCGAACCCAGGTCTCCCGCATTGGAGGCAGATTCTTTACCGTCTGAGCCACCAGGGAATTCCAAACAGAAGAGTAGACACAGCGAAAGAAAACAAAGTCAGAAAAGAATTAGGAAATACTTCCCTAAAGGTGAGCAGAGGGGAAAATAGAGGGACTGCGACAAAGCTTCAGAACTTGTGGTCAAGGGGCCAGCGCCAAGCCCCTTCAGTTCAGCTCAGTGCAGTCACTCAGTCATGTCCGACTCTCTGCGACCCCATGAACTGCAGTACGCCAGGCCTCCCTGTCCATCACCATCTCCCGGAGTTCACTCAGACTCACGTCCATCGAGTCAGCGATACCATCCAGCCATCTCATCCTCTGTCGTCCCCTTCTCCTCCTGCCCCCAATCCCTCCCAGCATCAGAGTCTTTTCCAATGAGTCAACTCTTCGCGTGAAGTGGCCAAAGTACTGGAGCTTCAGCTTTAGCATCATTCCTTCCAAAGAACACCCAGGGCTGATGTCCTTTAGAATGGACTCGTTGGATCTCCTTGCAGTCCAAGGGACTCTCAAGAGTCTTCTCCAACACCACAGTTCAAACGCATCAATTCTTCGGCGCTCAGCTTTCTTCACAGTCCAACTCTCACATCCATACATGACCACTGGAAAAACCATAGGGTTGACTAGACGGACCTTTGTTGGCAAAGTAATGTCTCTGCTTTTGAATAGGCTGTCTAGGTTGGTCATAACTTTCCTTCCAAGCAGTAAGCGTCTTTTAATTTCATGGCTGCAGTCACCATCTGCAGTGATTTTGGAGCCCCCCAAAAATAAAGTCTGAGACTTACCCTTAGAGAACACACAGACTAGTAAAGGGAAAGTCGTAAGAACAGTACAAAACACAATCTCAGTCTAGCCCAGCCCAGAGAAAGTGAAATGAAGGAAAACTGAGGTGCAATGCAAGGTGAATTAAAAGAAATTGGTGTCTCCAACTGGACGATGCCCAGAGATGCTAGGGCAAAAGCAAGTGAAAAAGAGCAGCGGAAACAATGGCATCAATTTACACAGTGACTCTCATCAGGGGTAGGGAGGAGAGGTGCCCCTCGGACACACTTGTCAATGTTCTTGTTGTCTCAGGGGTCGAGGCCGAGGAGGCTGCCCACCAGTCTACAACGCACGGAACAGCCCCGCCTCAAAGGAGTGTCGGACCCCCACGGGCAACAGTGCCCAGGTTGAGAAACCGTAAGAAGTATTGGGAATAGCTTTGCGTATGCGAAGATGGTAAAAAATAAAACCTGGACCCCCCTTTGCTCATTCTTCAAGAAGTCGCTCAGCTATTCCAAACTCTGGGTGACCTCTGGCAGCTTCCAGAGCGCCTGGCTCCCACGGTCCTTGCCGGCTCCCACGGTCCTTCAGGGGTCAATGTCTCGCACTGCAGGGATTCGTGTGCTCTTTTCTACCCGCCCCCGCAGGACTCTTAGTGCACCAGTTAGGAAAGACTTGTGTGCGTCTCTTCGTATTCTTTATCATGATCATGTTGTAAGTATCTGGTAATTGTGAGCTGAGTGGGTGAGTGAATGAATGGATGGGAATGAGGCGCTAGATAGTGACCTGTGTCTTGAAGAAATGTGTCAACTGTAACATTTATCTGTGACCAGCACCTTAATCCCGGTCATGTTTAGCTTATAAGGTAGACCCAGCCAAAGCAGCAAAGTTACAATCAGATGGTCGAGTTCAGGGTAGGAGTTCCCATACCAGTCACACCTAAATGAGATTTTAGTTCTTAACCGAAAGCTCTGGAATTAAAGGCATTTAATGCAAATGACCGAAAGAACATTACAGGTAGCGTTCTATATTCGCAGATAACATCTATAATTTAAACATGTTTTACCTCCATGGATTGTTTTTCATTACAAATATCTCTTCATGCTGAGCCGGCAGAAATCTCTGACTGCCAGGGTCAGCAGTTGTCTTGAAACTTCTGGTGGTTCTGAACATGTTCGTCTCGGGTCACTGTCTCCTTGGATTTTGTGCTGACAGACCTTCCCCTTCTCTAGCAGGCGGTTGCTCTTTCGTGGCCATAATGTTGACGAAACTGTGCCTCTGCAGGTGACCCCTCTGTATTCACGGATTTCCAGGCTTGTACCTTTACAAGTGAGATTACTGTGGACATTATAGTCCTTGCATCCCTGGGCCCAAGGCTGAGAGTTCCCTGGAAGTGACTTGTGAGCTATAATCATCTTCCACTTTACCAGTTATTCCCAAATTGCTCTCAAAGTAGTTGTAACAGTTTACACTCCTACCAGTAATACACGAGCTTTGCTATTGCTTCACATCACACTCTTACTGTACATGGCACAGTCAGACTTTGAACTTTCACCTTTCTGCTGTGAGTGAAATGATGTCACGATGTCACTTTCATCTTCATCTTCCTGGTAGCAGATCAGGGACAGCACCTTCCGTGTTATCAGTCGGTCTGATCTCCTTTTTTCTGTCATTGCCATTGGTAGCTTCTTTCTTTCTTTTCTTCATCTCTAGCAAGTTGGAAGTTAAAAATTATGTTTCAACTTTTTAATTTTTGAAAACATATATGTTTAGCCATACAATTTGCTAGCATAACCAAAAGTTATTCAATATTCCATCCTCCTCCCAAGAACCCCAAGAACCTGAATATACTTCCAAGTATTATTGAACACCCTCTTCCATCATGTAATTGCTTTCTAGTCTTACACTTTTACCTGTTTTTAAACAATGTTTTAAGTTACTTTTTAAACTTTTTAAAGTGAAATTTTCAGACACATATTAGCAATTTCTGGATTCCTCATTATTTCATTCATCCCCTGCATTCCCTGTGGTTTCTTTTTTGTTCTTGCTGAATTCTTATTTTAACGGTTATTTTATTGAGGAATTATTTTAGAAAATGTCTTTCTTTGCCCTCCAGCCTTGGAAGATGATCCAGCTGGCGTAAAACTCCAGGTCGAGGCATTTGCTCTGCACTTTGCTCCTCGGGCCCTTCTTAGTGGATGAGAATCCAGCTGTCAGTCGTCTGCTCCTGGGTGGTCCGTTGGTCCGTCTTTCCTCACCGAGAGCTTCGGACACTTACCCTTATCCTTTGCAGACTCACTAGGATTATCACTGCCTTTCAGGTTTCATGCTACAGTATGCGTTCAGGCGTCCTTATTTTCATTGAGTCCTAATAATTACTTGCTCCCTGTTCCCCTAGATAAAAGGGTTCTGCAAACTTTTTCTGGAAAGAGCTGGATAGTCAATATTTTAGACTTTCTGTCACATCTTCTGTCACATTTTCTTCTGGTTTTTTAATGACTTTTCAAACATGTAAAAATCACTTTTAACTCAGAAGTTACACAACAATTTGCCAGCTTTCATCCTAAAACCCCAGTCAGAACAGCCCAAGCCACCAGCACACCCTGTTCCTATTCTTCACTCCATTCCCAGTCACTCCAGCTTCTTGCTCAAGAGCACACACGCACACGCCTACATGTGTGCACGCGTGTTTCCACACTGTTATGAACTGCATCCTGATTACCAGGAGTTAGTCTGAATGAGCTGAAAGCCGGGGTTTCTGCAGGAATGGAATCCCGACTTCCAGGACTGTGATTCAGCACATGCGTTACAGGGAGACACTGACGAGGCGGTAACAGTCTTGGCCTAGAGCAGTGCTTCCCGTACAGTCAGAAATGCAGGGCCTTCCCTGGGGGTGCAGTGGTAAAGAGTCCACCTGCCAAAGCAGGGGACACGGGTTCAGTCCCGGGTCTGGGAAGATGCCACACGCCGTGCGGAGACTAAGTCCACCGCAACTACTGAGCCCGCGCACCCCGGAGAAGCCTGCTTCCCGTGAGCAAGAGGAAGAGTAGCCCCCGCCGCCACAAGTAGAGAAATAGAAAAAGACCTCTCACAGCAACAAAGGTCCATAGCAGCTAAAAGAATTACAAAAGCAGAGGGGGGTGCGTTTGGATTGTTACCCAGGATATGCATATGCAAATACATGCCTGTTTGAAACAGAAATTCCATGAAGTAGCACCTCCCCTCACCTCGGGCAAGGCACTCAGATGTTTTTCTCATCCATTCTGTTGTACTTCATTATTTTTAAAAAGGCTGTCACCACTTACTGAATTGCTTTTTTGTCCCACTAATTAGTTTTGGCTTTCAATTTGAAAAACAGGGATGGAGAATACTCTTTTTAGAACCTGGGGAGTTAAATAGAGTTTTGTGTACTGAGATGGGACTCTAACCATCATTTATAACATTGTTTCACTGCAAAAATGTATCCTTATTTCTTAAAAACTGGATTAGAAACCAATTTGGGGAATTCAATCCATCTGTAAACTGGGGACTGCCAGGGTCTAAATCAGGAACATTTTTATATTAGGAGTTCATTTAGACCAAGGAAGAAAAAGCTGACAACCGTCTTAAAGTAATTCCAGTACAATTGTCTGCTCGGGAACAGAGCTTATCAGGAAGTAGTCAACCTTAGCATTTATGCAACTTCTTTTCCCTTTGAAAAAGAACTTAATTTGAATTTCCAACGACAGCACTGACGTGATTCATTTTCCCATAACGTGTGGATTGGAAATTACTTTAATGTATTTGTTCAGTTCAGTTCACTTCAGTCACTCAGTCATGTCCGACTCTTTGTGACCCCATGGACTGCAGCACGCCAGGCCTCCCTGTCCATCACCAACTCCCGGAGTCCACACAAACTCATGTCCATCGAGTTGGTGATGCCATCCAGCCATCTCATCCTCTGTTGTCCCCTTCTCCTGCTTTTGGTCTTTCCCAGCATCAGGGTCTTTTCAAATGAATCAGTTCTTTGCATTGCTGCTGCTGCTTCTGCTAACTTGCTTCAGTTCTATACAGTGGCCAAAATATTGGAATTTCAGCTTCAGCATCAGTCTTTCCAATGAATATTCAGGACTGATTTCCTTTAGGATGGACTGGTTGGATCTCCCTGCAGCCCAAGGGATTCTCAAGCGTGTTTTCCCACACCACAGTTCAAAAGCATCAATTCTTTGGCGCTCAGCTTTCTTTATAGTCCAGCTCTCACATCCATACATGACTCCTGGAAGAACCATAGCTTTGACTAGACGGACCTTTGTTGGCAAAGTAATGTTTCTGCTTTTTAATATGCTGTCTATGTTGGTCGTAACTTTCCTTCCAAGGAGTAAGCGTCTTTTAATTTCATGGCTGCAGTCACCATCTGCAGTGATTTTGGAGCCCAAGAAAACAAAGTCTGTCACTAATTCTACTGTTTCCCCATCTATTGCCATGAAGGGATGGGACCGGATGCCATGATCTTAGTTTTCTAAATATTGAGTTTTAAGCCAAGTTTTTCACTTTCCTCTTTCAATTTCATCAAGAGGCTCTTTAGTTCTTCTTCACTTTCTGCCATAAAGGTGGTGTTATCTGCATATCTGAGGCTTGTAAGGCCGGACCCTGGGGCCATGACGGCCGCCCCTCCTCCGCAGGCGGGGGTTCAGTTCAGTTCAGTCGCTCAGTCATGTCCGACTCTTTGCGACCCCATGAATTGCAGCACGCCAGGCCTCCCTGTCCATCACCAACTCCTGGAGTTCACTCAGACTCACGTCCATCGAGCCCGTGATGCCATCCAGCCATCTCATCCTGGGTCGTCCCCTTCTCCTCCTGCCCCCAATCCCTCCCAGCATCAGAGTCTTTTCCAATGAGTCAACTCTTCGCATGAGGTGGCCAAAGTACTGGAGCTTCAGCTTTAGCATCATTCCTTCCAAAGAAATCCCAGGGCTGATCTCCTGGGAAGTCCCTAACGGAAGGAGCCTCCCAGATCCCGGTGACCAATGACAGCACACTTCACCAGCTAAAGCTGCCCCACCCCAGCCACATAGAAGGACCTGTCAGCCTGTGACGCCTGGGCCTGGTGACCTATCCAAACCCCCGTCCATCTAGCCTGACCATCCCTCGCAACGAACGTATAAAAACCACCCCCAACACGGTCCGGGCGCGGACTTCCTCGACCTGCCTCATTCGGGTCCGGGAACCCCGCCCAGGAGCGCTTCACCATTAAAAAGCCTGTTAGACACTCTTTTGGTGTCCTGGTCTTTTACCTAACAAGGTTATTAATATTTCTCCAAGCAATCTTAATTCCAGCTTGTGCTTCATCCAGCCCAGCGTTTCTCATGATGTACTCTGCGTGGAAGTTAAGTAAGCAGGGTGACAATATACAGCTTTGCTGTACTCCTTTTCCTATTTGGAACCAGTCTGTTGTTTCATGTCCAGTTCTAACTGTTATCTCTTGACCTCCATACAGATTTCTCAGGAGACAGGTCAGGTGGTCTGGTATTCCCATCTCTTGAAGAATTTTCCACAGTTTATTGTGATCCACACAGTCAAAGGCTTTGGCATAGTCAATAAAGCAGAAGTAAATGTTTTTCTGGAACTCTCTTGCTTTTTCCTTGATCCAGAGGATGTTGGCAATTTGACCTCTGGTTCCTCTGCCTTTTCTAAATCCAGCTTGAACATCTGGAAGTTCATGGTTCACATACTGCTGAAGCCTGGCTTGGAGAATTTTGAGCATTACTTTACTAGCGTGTGAGATGAGTGCAATTGTGTGGTAGTTTGAGCATTCTTTGGCATTGCCTTTCTTTGGGACTGGAATGGAAACTGACCTTTTCCAAAATGCAATTCTGCAGTTGCCTGTCAGGTTTTCTTAGAGCTACTAGTTTTTGTTCGTACAGTTCCAGCTGTGTCTCAGGTAAGATCTTTCCCATCCTAACTGGTCTTGATGAGAAGAAAAGTCAGGCAGTTTGGGAAGTATTTCCCCAAACGTCATCAAAGCTACACTCAGGATCTTTCACAGTATCATTAGGAATGACAGAATTTGGCCTTATTTTTGAGGGGTTTACAAACTTTTTTGTTTTATGTAAATTCGAACAACAGTATAATCCAATAAACCATGTATGCATCAGTAGTTATCCTCAGGCTTCTTTTAGAGGTCTATGAATTAATCATTTATGCAATTATTTCAGGAGATACTGGTGTTTGGAAGTATATGGCTGTATCCTACCAATTTTCATCAGTTTAAAAATGTATTCTACCATCATGTACTTTTTCTGCCCCTTGAAAATAAAACTAAGTATCCCTTGAAGTTGGTGGCTCAGATGGTAAAAAAATCTGCCTGCCATGCAGGAGACCCAGATCCAACCCCTGGGTTGGGAAGATGCCCTGGAGAAGGAAATGACTACCCTCTCCAGTATTCTTGCCTGGAGAATCCCATGGACAGAGGAGCCTGGCGGGCTGCAGACCATGGGGTCACAGAGAATCGGACACGACTGAGCAACTAACACTTTTACTTTCACTTTTCACTTTCATCCCTTCAAGTTGTTCAGCAGGATAAATAGCTTCTATCTGAAGTTTCAACTCAGAGAGATGCAAAATACAGTGTCTAGCACATGATAAGCCACTCAGTAAACGGTAGTTTTTCTTTCTCTTTTGTTTTGTTGTTGCAGATTCTGATTTTATTTTTTTCTTCCCCTTTTATTGAGATATAATTAACACACAGCACTGCTTATGTTTAAGGTGTACAGCCTCACAGTTTGACTTAAATGCATCTTAAAATGATTCTCACAAGTTTAGTGAACAGGCTTCATCTCATATAGATACAAAATTAAAGACAAAAAATTTTTTTTCTGCCTTGAGAACTCAAGATTTACTCTCTTAACAACATTTCTGTATAATTTTATAATGTTGGCCATCACATCCCTAGGTGGCGCTAGTGGTAAAGAACCCACCTACCAATTCAGGAGACAGGAGAGGTGGGTCGGGAGGTCCCCTGGAGGAGGCGAGGGCCACCTCTCCAGTCTTCTTGCCTGGAGAATCCCATGGACAGAGGAGCCAGCCTGGCGGGCTACAGCCCATGGGGCGGCAAAGAGCCAGACCGGACTGCAGCACCTGAGCACGCATGCGCGTTACAGCCCTTCCGCTTCCTTGTCTTACTCCCGGGAGCCTGTACTTTTCGACTGCCTTTCCTGGGACTCCAGTTCCAGCTGGGGCCCTGAGCACTGGTGTTTGCTTTCCGTCCCTCACTCTGCCCCTCGGCACCACACTGCCTCCTCCAGTTGAGATCCAGTCACATGGTGGTAAAGGGCTAAATCCCTAATGACACAGAGTGGGAGAGGGGCCGCCACTGGACGCTGCGGTGGAGAAAAGGCCAGCGCTGGCTGGCCACAACGCTGCCGGCCTGCAGGGTCAGAAAGGGAAAGAAGGGAGACTGGGCATAAAGAAAAGAGTTGGCCAGGGACAGTCTTCCTCTGATCGGCAAAAGAGCCATGGCTTTGGAGCCGCATAAAGAGACAATAAGTCTAGTACACAGTGTGAAGCAGATTCCTGGTCCTCAAACCGTGAGCATCCGTCCATAGAAGGTAGAT